>NC_046664.1:134381723-134434650 GCF_010883055.1 Belonocnema kinseyi | reverse complement strand
AATCCTGTTGTGAAGACATTCAAGACTCAATATTCCGCGATCCCCTTGACGGCGTGAGATGTACAGTCGCGGAACGGAAGACTTAAGATGCATGCTTTTGTTTATGTGCATAACCTTTCTTGTCCCGATATCAAAAGATCTGAGCTCGTTCTTCGTCCATGGAACTACTCCAAATGAATAGATTAGTACCGGGACGGCAAGCATGTTCGTTGCAGATACTTTGTTCCTCGCCGACAGTTTGGAAGACCAAATCTGTCGGATGAGACGTTTGTATCTGCTTCGGAGAGTATCCTTCATAGATGTCACATCCTGAATGCGGCTCTGTGGGACGCCTAGGTATGTATAAGTCTCTCCAGCGCAAAGGTGTCGTATGGTGCTTCTATCAACGAGCTCAGGATCTTCAGGGATGCCATTAAGTTTTCCTCGCTTCAAATAAACCTTGGCGCACTTGTCTAACTCAAATTTCATTTCAATTTCCTCAGTATATCGTTCGACAATCCCCAGAGCTAGATGCAGTTGCTCTCTGTTTTTAGCATAGATCTTAAGATCGTCCATGTAAAATACATGAGTGACCTTGTACTTTCGATCTGCAGGTTTGCCGCACAAGTACCCGTCGGAATGGCGCAGTGCTAGAGATAGTGGCAATAATGTAAGGCAAAAGAGGAGTGGGCTCATGGTGTCGTCCTGAAAGACACCTCGCTGAAACGTGACCTTGTTACTTGTCACACGATTTTTGCCAGATGAGATAGTAAATCTGGTTTTCCAAAGCGGCATCAATCTCTCTATGCACCCAACTATTTGAGGATGAACCTTTAAGATTTCCAAAAGACAGATGATAAGTCTATGGGATGTAGAATCGAAAGCTTTCCGATAATCAATCCAGGCCATCGATAGGTCACGCTGGTAGAATGCTGCATCTTTGCAGACACATCTATCGATGAGCAGGGTCTCCCGACATCCGGCTACGCCTTTCTTTGAGCCTCGTTGTTCATACATTTCTTGCCATACAGGTCCACTTGCCCGAACAATCCTATCATTTAGGACAGCTGTGAATATCTTAGAAAGCGTGTTCAGGCAAGTTATTGGCCTGTAGTTCTTCGGGTCAGCTAAGTTGCCTATTTTCGGCAGGAGTATTGTGCGCCCTTCCACCAACCACTCTGGACTCGGCTCTTCCGACTTCAAATATGAGGTGAAAATACGGGCCAAACGCCAATGGGTTGAAGAAAACTTCTTCCACCAGAAGCTTTTGGTACAATCTGGTCCCGGTGTGGAATAGTTTTTCATCCCTCTTAATACTTTTTTCACCTCCTCGGTAGTGAATGGTGGACATTCTTTATCAAGTGTTATGAGGGCAACACATAACTCCTTGAAGCTATTTATATTTTCTGAGTCTTTGTCCAGTGTATGCTGAACTTCGTAGACTTCTCTCCAAAATACTTCGACAGGGGACGACAACGCATACTAAAGGGACGAGTTGTTACGCACTTTATGCGCGTATATACACATATAAGTACCATCGAAAAAAAATATAGGAGTACTTATGCCACACACAGGCAAGGGGAGTAGGAAAGATTAAATCTGTGAACCTCTATGCTATGTATAAGCAAGAGAGTTGGAACGTGTGAATATGTAGAAGCAGAGGAATGTACTCGCAAATACGACGAATTAGAGAGAAGGAAGATGTGACGGATTTCGTCGCTGTCTTCGTACGATTTCTGCAACGAAGCATTTCCACCCCGTGAGAAGTCGGCAACCGTGGATCATCTTTCGCGCACAATGCACTCTAGCTGTCGCTTTGAACGGGCGGAGTAACACCTCGAGAGAAAGATGCACCTGCGGGTCTCAACGGCGGAGGGCATGCTGGGGCTCCGACGCGGTCGAAGTGATTTCTCCTTCCTAATTACGGAGCCGAAATCGCAACCGAGGAAGCTCACTAAGCATCTAATTGTCGCAGAGACAAGTTAGGCGGTCCGTCTGTTTAGCCTTTACTGGCTCGTCACGCGGTTTCTTCTTGTTACTTTGTTCTGTCCGGGTATCGGGTCCGACGTAAACTCAAAGACCATTAAAACAGAATAGAAAGGTAATAACTAAACAATTCAACTTCGAGCGATTCCAGAGGCCCGGTTGGCTAGTATATTTGGTAGAACTCCTGAAGAGTTGAAGAAAACAAAGTGGACGATGAAAATCAGCTTCGAGCCATTTCAAAGGCCAGGTTGGTTAGTCTGCTTGTTTCCGAAACAATTTTGATATATATTTAGTGACTTTTAGTGATTTTCCAAGGGTTCAACTGGGATTTCCCACTCGAAACAGTTGGCCACCTTGGTTTGTTAATCTTCATTGCTTTGATATGTTCATGCTTGTATAATATGCTGTTTATTCACGGTTCGTGTGTGTATATTCATAGTTGTCATACAATTTTTAGTATTTTGTTGAATATAGATTATATGTAAAAGGTAAGATATCAAAACATTTAATGTTGTGATATATGTGTATATAGATTATGTTTTAATGATTCATGGGTATAAAGAAATAGAATATGAAAGGACAGAAAGAGGTTATGTATTTAAATCGCGGGATGAAATCCATTTCATTCTTGATCGAATAAGTATTTTTTAGAATTTTGTAAACGCTACCGTCTAAATTCCTTCCTCTTGGAAAAAAAATACTGCAATAAGTTTTCTTTTATTCAAGGAAATTGTTCATATGTTCCGTTAGGCCGTTCTATGTCTAAAAATGATTTTTCTTTGTTTTAGATTTTGAAAATATATAAATCCGAGGCTAAAACATCCTTTTAACCTCCAAAAGTATTAGCTATTTACTGAGGAATAAGCGATTGATTTTATAAAAAAGTAAATGCAAAAAACATAATTCAGCTGAAAAAACAAAAATTTTAATTTCATTACAAATAATCGCCTGAAATAATCCCTCAATTTTTTTTTCCTACAATAATATACACAGAATTCTTCATAAGGAATAAATACCATGCGACAGAAATCAATCTTTAATTTCGAAATACAGTAACAATATAAATTTTGACAGAATTGCACTAAAATCGACCTCACTCATCCAGCTCGTCTCTTTTTCGGATAGATGATGGGTAAACATATATTTTAAGGTAATAAAGAGATCTTGACATAAACTTCCAATTAGGGTCCACCTCCAAAATCCTTCAAACTGCGTGGACGGATGTATTTTGATGCGCTGATTACGAATATGATAGTGAAAATTGCCGCAAATTTGGGACGGTTGTCAGATAAAACGGATCTCCGTGAAGATAGCACTACAAATATAAAAAATCTTATTTTTGAGAAGCGAGCTGCAAAATTGGTTCGAGATGTGACCATTCACCTTCCTATGACCAGTGGTTAGCGCGTGTTTCCTTAAAGGGAAATCTGGAAAAGTGGATCAAAATGACAAAATAAAAATAAAATATGCTCTTTAAAGTACTCCAACCATCCCGCGGTGAAACCATAATCAATAGATGCACCTCAGAAACTACCACTCGCAGAAAAAATACTTGCAACAAGAAATAAGTACTTCGATGAGATCTGCAACTACGCAGTTTAAAGGATTTTGGAGGTGGACCTTATTCGGGAGTTCATCACATTTTTTAAAAATAATTTCTTATGGACAATATTTTCCCCATATTGTAGAAGAAATTCTCTGCATATTATTTCAAAAAGAAAAATATTAAAGTACTATTTCAGAGCATTAATTGTAATTGATCTATGTAATGTCTTTATATTCTAGGTCTGATATCTACGGAAAATGTTGTTTGTGTACAGAATTAATTTCATATTCATCAATAAATAACATTTGGATTGAAGCATTTTGTAAGATAATAACTTCTCCCTATCATATAATAAAGAAAATAATAAAAGTGGAAAAAAGAATCTATTAGTTTAAGAAAAGTATAATATAAACAAAGATAATTTAAAATAATTGATACAAAATTCGACAAAAATGGTTGAACTATCGTTCAGTTTTACAACGTATGTATTTCTTTTTAAACCTTGTGAACCTCCTATTTAACGCATCTTCTGAACTATTATAAAGTGCGATACATTATAGTTGAATAGTTTCTAAGGATAATCATTGAAACACCCTAAACTAAAAAAAAATTTCTTCTGTTCACATGTATACAGTATAAAAAATTCATTTCAAATATCTATTATAATAAGAATTGTACATGAAAGAAATATTTCTATGTATGGAAAAAGCGATTAAAGGGATAAAAAGCGATAAAAGGGATTATTAAAAAAATAGTCTAAAATAATTTTCACTTACATTTTAATTACTTGAATTCAATTTCATTTTATTTTTAGATCAACATAAATGTTTCTCGACGGATTTAAGCTTTGCTATAGTAAATAAACGATTGAATTTTTGATTATTTAATTTAATCCTTTAACGTTACATGGACACTTTTCGGATGTACCTTCTTCGACCTTATTCTTCATCATGAAAAAGCTGAGCGAAAAATTTTTGAGATACCTTACCTACTATTATAGAGGTCGCTTTTTCCAATGGTGTCATCCAAATTGTACGAAAGTTGCATTTTTAAACATTATTTTGCAAAACAAAGTGAAAAAAATGCAAAATTTTTAGTCATATTTTTTCAATCTAGATTTTGGCCGTCTTATCGTTATATTTTTCGACCATAAATCATGCTAATCGCGTCAATGATTTCAAAAAATTTTGATTTATTTTAAAAATTTGTTTAAATAAATTGTTAAAAAAAGATTGTTTGCATAAAATAATATGAAATTCGTAATCACTGGCCGCAAAAACCTTGGAAACAATGTGTGACATGCATATTAAATATAAAAGTAGAATATTTCGTTTTTTGTTATTAATTTTGTATAATTATTCAAACAATGGGTATCGTTTATACATATTTTATACGTATTTTTTCCGTGAATTACATTTCTGATTGCTATTTTGGAAAAATTCGATTTTTTTGAAAAATTTGTTTAAACAAATTGTTTGAATTAATTAATTTTGCTAAAATTATAATAAATTAGTAATCAGCATCAGCAATATAACGACATACAAATGTTAATTTTTGTTAAACATTTTCATAAATTTATAACGAAATTATTTTTGAAAATACATATTTTTATTATAAACAAATTTTATACCTTAATTTATTGATTATTTGCGCAGTTTATGAGGAATCTAGAAAAACGCAAGAAGCTTTCTGGTTCCGAAGGGCGGAAAAAGGGAAAAAAACTACTTAAAACGAACTAACAAAGGTTCAAAAGAAAAGGAGCTTCAATTTCGGAATAAAGTGGGGGAAAATGCAGCTAGTTTACGTCAGCTGGAAAATCCCTCGCTTATTTCCCAAGAAAAAGTTTTTGAAAATGTATCTAGCGCTGCAGAAGGAAAAAATATATTCCCTGTATGCTCCTATTCCTCAAGTAAAAAAAATTCCTCTAACTAATCCATTGAAGATGGTAAGAAATTACTCTCAACAATTGACATTCACTAAAAAGAGGACATGATTGAGAAAAATCACTATGATGTTTCGGTTGAAATAGCAGAAGATACAGAAAAAGAATTTATAATTCCAAATACAGATGAATTTGAATTAAATATAGAAGCTATCAATCAAGATCCTTTCATCATAACAGGTAATATCACAGATGAAGTGATAAGAGCAATGGTAAAGATTCATCCAATTCAACCTAAAAGTTCAAAGTATAATACTTTGAAATTGCCATTCTCAGAAGATTAAGTATATACTCAAGATGGAGAAAGAGGACGAATTTGGTTACCTTACAGCAAAAATAGAAAACAAATCTTTTGCTGGACATGCATGACATTCTGCAACCATATAGAAAAGAATATGTCTCCATTCATTCAAGGTTGGAGAAACAATGATCTATGGATAGTTGAAGAGATATAACTTCCAGAAGAGATATTTTAAGCAGAATTATCGATGTAGTTCTTTTCATGGGACAGAAAGGTATCCGCTTTCGTGGAAGGGGGAAAACAGAGGCTCTGTTCAGTTCAGATCACTCCTGCAATCACGGAAATTCTTTAAAGCCAGTAAAGTTGCTATGTAAATACGATAACGTTTTTCTAGAACATGTTGCGGAGGCAGCATTATGTAGCAAAGAAAGGCATGAGGATCATCCTACCAGTTGTGGTCGAGAATACTTAATATCCTTTCTCAGCAAAACAACGATTGATAGGATATTGCTCAGGATATCTCAGTTCAAGAACAGCCTGCTGTCCTAATGCATTATGCAGATGAACATTGTCCTCTTGAACGACTGCTTGATGTAGTGCCTTTATCAGATTCCACTGAAGAAGCTACTTACATGCAAAGAACATAAGGCTTTAACAATTTGTGGCTTCATTTAGATAATCTGATTGGTTTTTCTTTTGACTGAGCAGCTAATATGGCTGGTAGTACGAAAGGATTGCAGGCACGACCGATAAAAGCTTCGCCAGAGACAGTATATGTGCATTTTGAAGCACATCGGCTGAATCTTGTATTTTAACAAACTACCAGGTGTATATTGCAAGCTACGTCCCTTTTTATATTGAAACAAGAAACTGCAATCTTTTTATCAGAATCTCACAAACGCCTAGATGCATGGAAACATGTTGCATCGACAGTTTTTTCGGGAGCTGCAAAATTAGAAGTTTTAGTCAGAAGACTCGATGAAACAAGATGGTGATGAAAAGGAAAAGCATGCGAACAACTATTTGATAAAGAATCTGTTCTCCCAGTACTCATTTTTGTTCTTGAATCAATATTCAAAAATACGTGATTCCAGCCTACAGTAAGTCCAATGAAAATATCCACATCGATTATTTTCCTTAAGATATCTCTTCTCGCAGCTATATCTCTTTAACGCTGTGAGATAATGCATTTTTCAACTAATTAGTTGACTGCTTTATATTCGGAAAACATAAAAAAAGCATTCATATCTTCATGATGTTCTTTGCTGTGCTCGTGAGTTGCTATAGCTTTATAAACATAGCGACCTTGCCATAGAGCATTATTTCTCCAACCTTGAATGAAAGGAGACATATTCTTTTTAACATGGTTGCAGAACATCATGCATGCCCCGCAAAAGATTTGTGATTTATTTTTTCCGTGGGATCACCAAATTCGTCCTTCTTCTCCATCTTGCGTGTATACTCTATCTTCTGAGAATGGCAATTTTAAAATACAATTCTTTGAACTTCTAGTTTGAATTGGATGAACCCTTACACTTGCTCTTATCACACCATCAGTGGTATAACCTGTTATGATAGAAGGATCTTGACTGATAGCTTCTATATTAAATTCAAATTCATCTTTATTTGGAATTATTAGTCGTCTAGTCTTGCTTTTTTCCGCCTTTCAGAACCAGAAAGCTTCTTTGGGTTTTCTAGATTCATTATAAGTTACACAAATAATCAATAAACTTAGGAGCATCATTTATTTATAATAAAAATATGTATTTTTAAATAGAATTTCGTTATAAATTTACACAAATCGTTAAGAAAAATGTTACATTTTTATGTTTTTATATTGAATTCAAAAGAATTTTAAGAATGGAATGGCTGTGGAAACTGAAGGTGTTGGTAAAAAGGCGGTGAGTTTTATATAATCGTTAAAAGTGGAAGAAAAGGTTTTTCAGGTTAGGAAAGGTTGTAAGAAATCATGTTTTCACGCAGGGTGAACGACATGGGAGTGTGAAAAACAGGATGTGGGTGAAGTGGATCTGGAGTGATAAGAGAGAAGAATTGAGAGCAGAGGGAACAATACATGAAAGAAGTGTAAACAAAGGTAATTAAAATAGGAGAGACGAGGCGGTGTTTCCTCCAGAGAAGAAAAACTGAATACAGAAAGGAGGAGGGGGAAGGACAACAAGAGGAGAGTGCTTGTGGCTTTCTGGAATATGTGAGGGTTGAAAAACAAGAACTAGGGGTTCTGGGAGGCTATTGGAAAGTGGGACGTGGTAATGCTGAGAGATGAAAAAATGGAGGACAGAGAAGAAAAGCGGGAGGGCGTGATGGTGAGAAGAATAAAGACAGGAAGAGAGAAGGTGACCATCTATTGTGTGTATAGAAGGAAAGGGGAAGAGGAAGGTTGGAGAGTATCAATGGAATGGATGGAAAAAGCGAATATAGAGCTGGTCTTGATAGAAGAAGACTCAAACACTTGGACAGGGGAGTTAGGGGGCGATATGAGAGGAAGAGAGCGAAACTTTTCGAAGAAATTCCAAGCAGAGGGAGATAGATCGGGACGGTAAAACTCTTTTGAACCTGTTAGGAGAGGAAGGGTAGTTTATCTGCAATGGAAATATAAAGGTAGATGAAGAAGGTGAAATAAAGTTTAGGGCTAAAGAGGAGACTTCGATAGATCACATTTTAGCAGAAGAAAGATTAGGAAGAGAATGAATAAAGTGGAAGTAGGTAATGAAATATGCTCAGGACACTTCCCGTTAATAGCGAAATTGAAATGCTCAGGATGAAAGCGGCGTAGAGAAGAAAGGAAAGAACTGGCGAAAGGAAAGAGAAAATAGGTAGATGGGAGGGGGGCGACGGAGGATACATTTAGAGAATTTAAGAAAAGAATGGAGAATAACGAGATTACAGGATTGGAAGGGAAAGACGTGGACATGCGCCTTGGAAAGATAAAAGAACTAATATAGAGGATACAAGAAGAGGTAAGGCCAGGGTAAGAGGAGGAGGGAATGAAGAGGAGATGATGGGATGCAGAATGCAAGGAGAGTAAAGATAGAATGAAAACAGATGTAAAAAGTGGAGAAAAAGGGAAATAGTGACATAGGAATATAATAGAAGAAATAGAGAACATGAAAGATTGTTAAGTGATGAAAGGCAGTTAGAGAAAAGTAGGTATATGGAAGAGGTGAAGAAAGCGATCAGGGAAGAAAGGGAATGGGAGAGGATCAATAGGACACGAGGGGGGAGAAAAGACATCAATGACGAAATCGATATGGATGAGTGAACTCTTTACTTTCAATCAGCGGAATTCAAACATTTACACTTACCGTTGATTATGAAATCAGATCAGCAGAATTATTTGTTTCTTTGCCGTTATTTTTGTCGTACATTATTGTCAGTCTTTTTTCAAATTTTTAAAATCAGACAAAACTCAATTTCGAAGTATCAGATTCGCTTGAAGCAATATGTTCAAAATGAAAGTTTGCTTGTTCGAAAAATAACGAAGTTACTGAAAAAGTTATATGTAACTTAACTTTTAAAGCAACTTTGTTACGTTTAAAGAGTTACTACCAACCACTAAAAGATATTATATAGTTCAATTATAATAGGAAAAAAGTCTGTATAAGAAATAATTTTAAAAAGTAGGGTGAACTTCCGATTAGGGTCCACCTCCCAAATCCTTCAAACTGCGTATGCCTATGTATTTTTGAGCGCTAATTAGGAATATTATAGTGAAAATTCCAGAAAATTTTATTTTCAAGGTGAAATAATAAAAAGCCATAAAAATCATGGTTGCTGCGTTTATCTAAATCAATATGCGAAATTTCAAAAAATGCTTCAATCAAAAGTTTCAGATCTAATCGAAATACATATTTTTTGTAGCAAGCATTTATTTCAAAAAGTAATATATTACGAGATACATACATTGGTTTTGGTTTGGTACCCAATCATGCTCTTCACCGCGGGAAGCTTGGATTACTTTAAAAATCATTTTTTTGTCATTTTGAACCACTTTTCAGCTCACCCTTATAAAATGACGTGCTAGCCACTTGTCACAGAAGAGTGATTAATCACATTTCAAATCACTATTGCAGATAGCCCTTCAAAGGAACACGTGCTAGTGACTGATCAAAGAAGAGTGATTTGTCACATTTGGATGCACTTTTCCCGCTCGTCCTTAAGAAAAACACGTGCTAGCCACTAGTCACAGAAGAAAGATTGTCTACATCTCTAACCACTTTTTCGCAGCTCGCCCTTTAAAAAACGCGTGCTAATGACTTGTCAAAGAAGAGTGGTTAGTCATAAAAAAGTGATCGGTCACATCTCGAAAATCCTTTCTAGCTCGCTCTTAAAAAAACTTGTGCTAGCCACTGGTCACAGAAGAGTGATTGGTCACATCTCAAAATACTTTTCCAGCTCGCCCTGTAACGTTCCGCTTTATTTCACCTGTGTGTTGTCCCTCTGGATGCTTAAGGCTGGACAGGGTGTGTGTGTGTGTGTGTGTGTGTGTGTGTGTGCGGGTATTGCCGCCGATAATTTTAAATGTAATTGTAGTTATTTATGTATAGTTATGGCTTGCTGAGGCCGGTCCCTGGAATCAATATAAAAAAAGCGGTGAGTGGTCAGGTTTATCGGTGTGCGGGTCGGTCGCAGGGCATGCGTGACGAGGGAGAAGTGGTAAGCGATCGGATTTATTAGTATGCGCGTTGATGGCAGGGTGTGCGTTCAGACGGTCTTTTAGGTACAGTATAGGTCTTGGTCGGCCCAAAGGGTCGTCTTCTGGAAACGTCTCTCCCGAAAAACGGATAGGGTGCGGTGCGGAAGGAGAGAGGGGAGAGGGAGGCACTCTGGTGGCCGCATAGCATGCGTGACTTAGGGCGCAGTCGTTGGGAAGCTTGGCGGTGTGCAAGACGTGCGTGACGGATGGTTATTTCGGTAGGTCAGGTCGGCTCGGGTCAGGTCGGTCAAGGGAACCTGACGCCGAAATACCCTTACCGCGCAGGATGGCCATAGGAGCGCCTGTCGACAACCGAGCGAGTCGGCAGCGGGAGGAGGGGCTCGGTTTAGTCCAGGTTCGGTCGGTCATCAATCGGCCAAACCGTTTGCCTGACATACGAACCTAGTTATAATTTTATGTCAGGCCCTTCGTATGTGGAGGCGATGGAGAGAGGGACTTTTGTTCGAGGTCGTTGAGGTGCTGGCTTGCATGATGTTTCTGATATGCTATGAGCTTTGAAGATTGGAGGGTATTCAAAATGTATTTTGCAGGCATTGAATCATTTTTCAATGCTGGAATGGCTGAAAGATTGATTAAATCTGCGAATTTTTATCTACGTTTTGGTTTTCATTATTGTGGCAATTTTGTGTCCTTAGAGCAATCAGAATTCGAGGATTCGTATTATCCTTTTCTAATTCGTGATTTTACATTCAGCGTCCTGAAGGAAGTCAGCCTGTATACCGCTCAACGATTCAATGAGTTGTCAATGAAGCAGTTTCAACGAGCAAAAGATTTTATAATTGAAACTGTCACGGAATATTTTTGGCGCAAAAGAGGAGTTCTTAGTAAAAACAATGGAATCATTCGTGAAAAAAATATGAAAAATTAAAAAGAAAGTGCTGTAAAAAAATGTTTTTATAGATCCTATAGATTTTAAGACTTTATTAGCAGAGACGATTATATTTAATAGTCAGCATTTATCTAAAGCTCTTATTACAAAAACTAAAGATATTGGGAATGGATTCATTTGATTGAAAAATAAAATACAATATACATCTCTTTAGAGCTATGAATGTGCGTGCATTCATATTAACCCGTGCAGAAATTCCAATTTGGATCTGATCGGGGCCAGATCAGGCAGAATTTGGCCCAAATCAGGCTCTCTAGATGGGGCTAGGCTCGAAATGAAACGCGATGCCCGATCGGGCCCATATCAATTTATTTTTCTTATTCTTAATTAAAAGAGATTCTTAAATAAAATAATTTTAAAATCGAATATATCACCTCCTTAACTTAAATTTGAGATATAAATATCAGGTTATCTAACAGATCGCGATATGAAAAACTTGGAGTATGTCAAACACTTTTTTTCGAGCAAACGGAAAAAGTGAAACGACGCAATATAACAGCCAGCATTCATGTATGATAAATCATTTAAGTATTTTGCAAAATATACTTTTGGTTTTAATTTTTAAATTGAAGTTGCTTTCAATGTCTATATTGAACGTAATTGTAAAACGTTATTTTGAAATAAGTGGATTATAATATCGCACAGGCTCTTTAAGTTATTTTTACAAAAGCGAATATAAATAAGAAGATTGTATTTACATTTTGTTTGTAGGAAATCACCTAAAAATACGTGAAAATAAATATGTTTATGACGTCATTGTTGATCTAATTCGTTTGCACATTTAACAAATAAAAATATTACTTTTGCTACTTTTCTTATGAATAAATAACCTCATTTCGAGGTTAGTTTTCATCTTAACATTCTTAATAAATTTACTTATTATAGTCTTTAACACGTAATTCAGGAATATTTTGAAGTATACTATACCTACGCACTCGCCTTCTGTTCACTTTTGGCATTTTTTCCCGCTTATTTTGTCACTTTTACAAATAATAATTGAAATATTTTTGACGCTTGACACTTTTCATTGAAACTTGGGCGATTTGGGGTCAACCCACTTTAGTCTCCGAAATTAATGGAGCGCCATCTACTGGCAAGCTTGGCTGTTAAGCCGGGGTCTAGAGGGGGCCAAATTTAACAACCACAAAATTGTGTGCCCGATCTGGCCCAAATCGGGAATAAGGCAAACATTTGGCAATTTCTGCACGGGAAGAGGTTACATACAGTGTATGAATTGAAAAAAGTCTTGTATTTGATTAAAATATATATTTTCATTCATAAATACATAATACACATAATCACAATAAAATTCTTGTTTTACACGTCCAAATTACTTATCCAACTATTGTGAGATTCATCATGTCCCAACAATTTTACATATAATTTATTCCCATGCTTTTTAACAATTTTTCCCACAAGGTAAATATCAGATTGTTGAAGTTTATATATTTCTTGCTCATTAAAGCCACCAACAATAGGCTGATCCTCATAGTCTTTAAGAATATATGTAAATGGGTCCGTATTTTTTACTTTATGTACTGTAAAAATTTCTGTTGTCCAATTTGGAGTATAACCTTTTTCTAACATTTGTTTATACTAACTAACACGAATTTTTTCTCCAATTTTAAATTTTGGTATCTTATCATTACTCTTTACTTTGAAGTTTTTTGATATTCGAAATAAAATGTGGCTTTCATTTTGAGCATTAACTTCATTTGGTTTTATTAAAATGCTTCGTTGTCATTTTTGAATGTTTTCAAGCTTTTGTCAACAGAATTTTTTATAGCATCATCTATCATATTATTGTTAACTAGTTTGGTTTGCAACGAGGCAGCAACATCGTAGAGTGTCTTAATTTCTCCTTAAATCATATGCTGCACCAGATCCAAATTTGCCGCATCATTTGGATCTTGAGCTTCAGCTACATTACACAGCCTTTTGTTTTCCATATTATAATTTCCATTACATGTTACCAGAAATCAAATGCCTGGAATACCACGATTTGCGATCTCAGCCTGATTAAGATGACGTCCGAACACATCAATACTCATATTGAGGATTATGAAATTTGTTAGGAACATTGATTAATAAATTATGTTTCCTTCACGAAATTCTTCAATTATTTACATTTCTTCATTTTTATGGCTAGGATTATCAGCTACTCGGGATGCTAAAAGCAAACGTAAGCGATCCACTAATTCATTTGGGTCATCCCAGTAAATATTATCCATTTTGTTACGCTCTTCACTAATCGTATACTTCGGCAATAAACCTTGTCCTAACAAAATACGCTTCTTTCTTTTTTTAGTGGATTTTGGAGACGGCAGAGCCATTACTTTTGCAATTAAGCTTTGAAATTTTAAACTATTATTACGACAAACAGCTCCATCAGCCTTATAAAATTTCTTGTGAGCATTTGTTGAGAGAATAATATCTCTATATTTCGCAAAGTCATTGGTACTTATTAAAGTTTTCTCAGGCAACTTTTTAAACAGAAGTTCAAGCAAACCCTTTGTTGTAGTATACACTTTATCTCCTACAATAATATCTTTTTCATTAAAATTAATTGATTCATCGCCAATCATCCATGCATTTCTTTTTAATAATATTCTTACGCCATATTTCATATCCATATCTTTTTTTCTATCATCTAACAGATCGAGATAACTTCCTACTATTTTATCTCGCAAAGTAGTCATTTTTCTTGCATCGTCACCATCATTATATTCATCTTCAGAAGCTGTCTTAAATGACATGTCATTTTCATCATCTTTTTTCTCAGATATCTCACTGTCTTCAAAGTTTTCAAAAGTTTCATTTTCTTGAAAATTGTCCTCAGGCTCCTTTTTAGCCTCAATTTTAGTAGAATTAATTTACTTAGCAGTTTCAAATCCATCAAATAATTTTTGAATTGGGGTCACTATAGGTTTAATTGCATGACTTGAAGTGAAACATGAAAAGGCCATTATAAATCTTGACGATAAGGATGGAAAGGTTCACACTGGGTTGCATATAAAAAATCCGGTGATGAAGTTATTTTTTAAAATAATTTCGCCAACCTAAGGCCTCCTTCGGATCTCATTCAGTATCTCGGTGTTGGTAGTATAAATTATAATCATGAACTGCATCAGGTTTACAATACATATGTTTGTGCGCATTCATATCTCAAATTTTTATGTGGCCAATTGGAAATTCTAAGTATATTTAATCTATATAAACGTGTATAATAATAATTTAAACTCAGTAAAATTTCCACCATCATCATGGACGATTCATATACTGTGACGTTGTCTGGGAAGTCACCGATTCTTGAAAGTCAATATTTTCCACCTACTGAACATTCACCCCAAAAAAATTATACTCCGGGTCTTGTAGAATTTTTAACCTTTAATGCAATTCCAAATGTAGACTTTGGACAAAATAAATTTTATTTTTGCAATGAAATAATTACAATTCCTACAGGTAGATATGAAATAGATGATGTAAATAAATATTTGCAACTAATTTTAGGAAAATTGGGGATTGAAATTTCCATTAATCCAAATAATAATACATTATACAATGAAATTAATTGTAATCGCGAGGTAAATTTTGAATATCCAGATTCAATTGCACGTTTGTTGGGATTTACACTTAGAATATTGGAACCTAGTAAACTTCATGTGTCAGATTTACCAGTTTCGATAACTAAGATAAATTGTCTAAGCATTGAATGTAATATAACGACAGGAGCTTATATAAATGGTGCCTCTAGGATATAAGATCGTTGAAGTTTCTTTACAGGCCATTTACCTGCCAGTCGCCATCAGGACAATAGATCATATACAGCTGCGAATAGTTGATCAAGAAGGGCATTTAGTGAATTTTCGAGGTGAAGTCATAACGATTCAATTGCATATAAAGTGCTCGAGGTAATGGGAATTATTTTCAATAATAGAAAAGTTAATTACAGCTATAAAAGTGGGGTGAAATGCCACATAAAATTTAGTCACACACCTATCGTCAGGAAGTTAGCACCTAAGAACGTGAAGTTCTTAGCGAGTCAAGGTCTAAAAGTCACACCTCTCGCCAAAAGAAGAGAATTAGGAGATTAAAAATTTTCTGTACTTGCATCTGTATTTCTATATATCAACGTTGGATTGTTTGTCATGGAAGGGGAAAATTTAGATACTGAATCACCCATAATTTTTTATGAGTCTATTGCCCATTATGAAGTGCATGCACATCAGCCCTACGCCTCCTCAATCTTTAACAACAGTGATGAAATTTGAATTGCTGTGCAAAATCCACTTTACATTCAAGGAAGATTAACTAAAGCTAACGGAAATCCAGCTACTAAGACAGTTTTAGTTAATAGTGGAATATGTCATTTATTTGAAGAGGCAAGATACGAGCTCAATGCCATTGAGATTGATAAAAACAAAAATGTGGCCCTTACAAGTTCGATGAAAAACTATGTTTCCATGGATTCTAGCAGGAGCAGATTTTTTGAAAACGCCGGACGGCTTGATTTTACAAATGAACAAGCATTAACCAATGCAAATGTGTATTTTGATGTATCGATACCACTTAGTATGATATTTGGTTTTACTGAGGATTATCAAAAAACAATTGTTAATGCTAGGCATGAGCTCATATTGATTCGAACAAAATATGATACAAACGCTATTATACAAACAGCAGCAGGGGACGCAGTTAAAATTACAATTATTAAGGTAGAGTGGTTATTGTTATATGTAAGATTTTCGGATCAGTGGAAACTCAAGTAGCTGAAATATATTGAAAAAGATCCATCACTTCAAATAAGTTTTCGTTCCTGGCAATTATATGAATATCTAGTTCTGCCGACTACATCTAAACATATCTGGACCGTAAAAACTTCTACTCAGTTGGAAAAACCTAGATTTGTTATATTAAAATTTCAAACAAATAAGAAAAATGTTGGTGCTGAAAATTCTAGATATTTCAATCATTGCAAACTATCTGATGTTAAATTATTTCTAAATTCTCAATGCTATCCATACGGCCATTTAAATTTAGATTTTGATAAAAATTAGTATGCTTTATTGTATGAAATGTTTGCAAATTTTGAATCAACATACTATGGTAAAGAGATTCAGACTTTAATATCAAAGAAAGATTTTGTGCAATATGCTCCATTGACGGTAATTGACTGATCGAAGCAAAACGAAGCATTAACATTTGGACCGGTAGATTTTCACTTGGAATTTGAAGCAAAAGAAAATGTCCCTGCGAGAACATCAGCATATTGTCTTATATTGCATGACCGTATTGTTGAGTATAAACCACTTAAGTGGTGTGGTGAAAAAATCAGTATAAAATTATTGTACCAAAATTGTTAAGCATTTAGTTATATAAAAACTGTGAAGGATCTTTCCTTTTAAATAAATGGAACAAAATAGATCATGAAAACTGTCCTTATTTCCTGTAACCCCATGTGTGTTATGTGAGTAGGTATAAGTAGTTCAAGGTTATGACTTTGTCAATGACCGACTAGAAAATTTGTCTCAGGTCAGGTCTAGCAACGAGTATCGTGCTTCAAGTGGTACTCATTAACAGATGTTTTGAATTTTGAAGAGATAAAGTCTTTTAAAAATTATCGTCTGAAGCCTTTAAGTTTATGTTCTTCAGACTTAATTCTTATTTCAAAAAATGTTCCAAATTATTTTTTATTTTTCAAATTGCCATGATTAACAAGAATTATAAGATTTTTAAAAAGCACTTACCATTTTTTTTAATTCGTCAAGTCTTCACCTAATTCTTAAAATCTTGAATATTTCAAAGCTAAAACTCCAGGGTTGTTAAATTCAGAATTTAGGCCTATACTTTCCAAATTTTAGTCTTTAATATAATCTAAAACCTAAAGTTCTTAAATTCTGAAGCCTTATTCTGAATGAAAAATTCTAGTCTTAATTAAATGTAACATTTTTACTTTAAATTTTAATAATATTAAAATAAAAAATAGGAAGAAAAATGAATGGCAATTATGGAATTTCTTTAAAAATATTTACAAGCCTGAAAAGTATAATAATAATTAAACTAACTGGAAGAATTAAAATTCAAAAGAATTACCTTGTGAATATATTTAAATTAAAATAATAAATAGAAATAAGACTTTGCTGTTTTTCTCATTTTCAACACTTAAAATGGAGTTATTTATATAGAATTTTTTTTTAATAATATTTTTCATTACACATTTTTGCATAAAGTCAATAGCACATCATGCAATACATTTTCCATAATCCACTGATCTGGAGCACAGGCGTCTTGTAAAAGAAAGGAATATGCATTGTTTTTAGGTAGGAGGCTTCTTATCGCGGTTAATATGTCATCGCTGGGAACAATATTGAGGTTTATCAAGCTAGTACCTCCACAAACGAAATTCCCAAATTTCTTTGCGTCAGAATTTTGGTCTTTTTTGGGCTGTATTGTCGATTTTTGGGCTCCGCTACTTTTTGTGAAAATTCAAATTTTGAGTGGAGGTGCTGACTTGAATCAAACTAGCACCTCTTCTATATAAAATTTAAAAGAAAATGAAACACATCAGAATTTTGGGCTTTTTCTGGGCTCTTAAATGCACCAACATCCGATTTAAAAAAAACCACCCCTACTAAAAATAAAACTGACCCTTATGTAACAACTCAAATTCGGGAAAAACAAAAAGCACCAGAATTTTGGGCTTATATTGAGCTCCCGAATGCACGAAAAAAATTTAAAAACTACACCCATTTTCAAAAAACCACCCCTATGTTCAAAAATACCAACCCAATAATAACAACTTAAACCTTGATGTTGACATTTTTGAACAGCCCAGTAGGTATTTTCAAGGATACCAAAAATCAGAGACTTTACTGACACTGGAAAATTCGAAAAAAAATTATTTTTTGACAAAGTAATATATAGAGGTGAAAAGCCGATGATTCCAGTCGTTAAGGGTTGCAGCTCAAAAATTAAAATAGGTATTTGCGAGGATTCCAAAAACCAAAGACTACATTGACACTAGAAAATACTAAAAATATTATTTTTTTGACAAAGTAATATATAGGAGGTTCAAAGGGGGTAATTTTATACGTTAAGGGTTTGTGCCGAAAAATTAAAATGGGTATTTGCGAGGATCCCAAAAATCAGAGACTACATTGACACTAGAAAATGCTCAAAAATATTATTTTTTGACAAAGTAAAATATACGAGGTGAAAAGGGGATGATTTTAGTCGTTAAGGGTTGGAGTCCAAGAATCCTCGTAGTTATTTTCAAGGAGCCCAAAAATCAGAGACTATATTGACACTAGAAAATTCTCAAAAACATTATTTTTTAGCACAGAGAAGGGTTGATTTTATATGATAAGGGTTGGAGCCCAAGAACTAAAATGGTTATTAGCGACGATCCCAAAAATCAGAGACTACATTGACAATGGAAATTACTAAAAATATTATTTTTTGACAAAGTCATATATAGGAGGTGCAAAGGGGATGATTTTATACGTTAAGGAATAAAGCCGAAAAATTAAAATGGGTACTTGCGAGGATCCCAAAAATAAGAGACTACATTGACACTAGAAAATACTCAAAAATATTATTTTTTGACAAATTAATATATACGAGGTGCAAAGGGGATGATTTTAGTCGTTAAAGGTTGGAGGCCAAAAATTGTAGTGAATTTTTGGGCTCCAAACCTTGACGGCTGAAATCAAAACTTCTCTACCACGTATACAGTAAGGGCGTTTACTATGTAGTCATAGGAAATATAATTATATAAAGTATAGCATACAATGCAACCCATTTTGCATTTGTGTGATGCAAAAAAGTACTATATAGGCGATTTCGGTTTCCAAATCTCCCGCGCTCGAGATCTTGCGCCGATTGGTCAAAGGCTTCGAGACTCAGAAGACGTGCGCAAAATATACGTATAACTAATTTCTGAAAAAGTTTATGTTCCCTAGGATTCACCGCGCATTTCAAATAAATAATTAGTTACGAATTAAAAACAATGTAACACAATATTAGAATGTCTTCACAAAAATTCTCTGGTCGTGGTTTCTTTGGGAAATTTTTCTTAAATCTTAGTTTGCAAAATCTTTTTTATACGTTGAAATCATTGAATTATTTTTAATCTATAATTAGAAAAAAATCTTCTAAAATGTTTTGAAACCTTCTCAAATCTTCCAAATGTTTTAAAATCTTTGAAAGCTGGTGAACTGTAACCTTTTCAAAATCTTTGAAACCCTTTACATATTTTAAAAGTTTAAAAATCTTTGTGAAATTGTTATGAAATAGTTAAAATCTGATAAACACGCCTTTGTAAAATGTTCAAATTCCTTTTAAATATTTTAAAATCTTTTAAACATTTTGAAATCTTTATTAATGTTTTGCAATATGGTGTAAACTCAAAAACCGAGTGGTGAAATTCTTTACAATTCCATTATATGGCCATGGCTCATTCTAATAGACCTTTTTATTCTAGACGTCAGCAGCGCGCACGTGCCGAAATTTTACGTCATTTTCGTATTTTTTAACAGTTTTGTGTCGAAACGTATGGAAAATATTGTTAATGAAAACAAAAACAAAAAATTAATTTGTAAAAAACAGAGATTTTTAAGGTAGAACATTTTTAAGTCTATTTAAAAAAAACGGTGAAAAACGTGCAAAGAGTGCAGCGACCAAGGCCATTATTTGCATCTGTTGGCACCTGTCATCTTCTAAAAAATGCTTAAAAATTCGGTTTTGTATGAAAGGTGTAAATACTTTCTTTTATACAAGATTTGCAGTTCAGAACTTTATTTGAGTAAATATTTAGTATTCATACAAATATAAAATAACACAATATTATATTTTCTACTTCTCTTTTTCAAGTTTAGACAGTAAAAAGCCATTTGTTAGTGATTTCCTGGTATAAGAAATGTACTAACGAACTCTCCTTCTTTCATATAAACTGGTTTTAAATACATAAATATAATAGTTTTGCGTTCTCAAGTGAAAGTATTAAATAGATTTTATTTTTATCAAAAAATTTAGGATGTTCGAAACCTCGATAACACTGCTTCATTTAACATTTAAGCAAATGTTACCAAAGAAAAAAATTATATTAATACCTGCCAAACACAACCTCAACTAACCTTTCTACTAAATCACTTTTTTTCCTTTTAAAGATCGTTTCACACTTTTCACACTGTTTTCGCATTTTTTTCTGTATGTACTTAAAAATTTGTTGTCTTTAATCTCTGATTTATTTACACATTTTTTTCGTTGTTATTTTTATTTACAATATTTTCCATGCATCGCGACACAAAACTTTTCAAAAAATACGTAAAATCCTGGCACGTGCGCACTGTCGACGTCTAGAATAAAACGGTCTATTCTGAAGCTGAGTTAATATTGAAGATTTCATCTAATAATTTTTATAATTTCTAAGTCAAATATTACAAAAGAAGTATACTTTAACATTCTATAGTAGCGGAGACGAAATTTTAAAGATCGCTAAACACCCAGCTTATAAGAATAATTCGCCACTTCTATTTTCTCAATTTCTGTTGCAGTTAGTCAAAAGCGTTTGATTCCTATATTGTATTCAATAAGTAAAACAACAGATTTTATCACCAATTAATTATGTACAACCTGCAGATATTCACTTTATTTTATTAATTAAGATCGAAGTACAAAGCGATTTTGACACTTGTCAAACGTCAAACATCACTCACGTACCGTTGCATTAGTGAAAACCAACTCTAATTTTTAAGAAAGTACTTGAGGTTACTTGATGCACGTCCCGAATGTATTTATGAAAAATTTCAATGTTGTGTTACATTTTTTTTAATTCCCATCTAATTATTTATTTGAAATTCTTGGTGAATCCTCCTGAACATAACCCTTTTTTAGAATTTGTTATAAGTATATTTTGCACACGTCTTCTGAGTCTCGTAGCCTTTGGCCAATCGGCGCAAGATCTAGAGCGCGGGAGATTTGGAAACCGAATTAAAATCGCTTATCTAGTACTTTTTTGCATTACCCACTCCAATCTTTAGGCTCCTATCCTTGACGGCTGAAATCAACCCTTCTCTACCACGTATATATGACTGTGTAAAGAAATCAGATTTTTGATAATTTTCAGGTGTAATCGGAGGGTCTGATTTTTGGGTTCCTTAAAAATACCTACTCCGGCTATTGGGTCCAAACCTTAACGACTAAAATCATCACTTTTGCGCCTCGTATATATGAATTTGTCAAAAAATAATATTTTTGAGTATTTTCTAATGTCAATGTGAACTCTGACTTTTGGGCTTCTTGAAAATACTCACTTCGATTTTTGACTACAACCATTAGCGACTTAAATCAACCCTTCCCTACCACGCATGTATAACTTTGTAAAGAAATAATATTTTTCAGAATTTTCTAGTGTGAATGTAGTCTCTGATTTTTGGGCTCCTCGAAAATACCTACTCCGATTTTTGATCTCCAAGCCCTAACAACTGAAAACATCCCATTTGCACTTCTTATATATGACTTTGTCAAAAAATAATATCTTTGAGTGTTTTCTAATGTCACCGTAGTCCCTGATTTATGGGCTCCTCGAAAATACCCACTCTAATCTTTGGGATCCTATCCTTGACGGCTGAAATCAGCCCTTCTCTACCACGTATTTACGACTTTGTACAAAAATGATATTTTTGAGAATTTTCTAATGTCAAAGTAGTCTCTGATTTTAGGCCTCCTCGAAAATACCTACTTCGATTTTCGGGCTACAAACCTCAACGACTAATGTCAACCCTTCTGTAGCGCATATATATGACTTTGTAAAGAAATAATATTTTTGAGAATTTTTTAGTATAATTGGAGTCTCTGATTTTTAGGCTCCTCGAAAATACTCCCTACGATTTTTGGGCTCCAACCCTTAACAAATAAAATAATACTCCTTGCACCTCGTTCATATTACTTTGTCAAAAAATAATATTTTTGAGAATTTTCCAGTATCAATGTAGTCTCTGCTTTTTGGTCTCCTCTGAAGTAACCACTCCGATTTTTGGGCTACAACCTTTAACGAGTAAAATCAACACTTCTCTACCTCGGAACTTTGTAAAGAAATAATATTTTTGAGTATTCGCAAGTGTCCATGTATTCTCTGAGTTTTAGGCTAACCGAAAGTACCCACTACGATTTTTGGAGTACAACCCTTAGCGACTAAAATCATCGCCGTTGCACCTCGTATATATTACTTTGTCAAAAAATAATGTCTTTGAGAACTTTCTAGTGTCAATGTAGTCTCTGATTTATGGTCTCCTCGAAAATACCCACTGCGATTTTTGGGCTAAACCCTTAATTAATAAAATCAACCCTTCTCTACCACGTATATATGACTTTGTAAAGAGATCATATTTTTGAGAATTTTCTAGTGTAATTGGAGTCTCTGACCTTTGGGCTCCTTGAAAATACTCACTTCGATTTTTGGGCTCCAAGCCCAAACGAGTAAAATCATCCCCTTTGCACCTCGTATATATTACTTTGTCAAAAAATATTTTTGAGAATCTCCTAGTGTCAATGTAGTCTCTGATTTATGGGCTCCTCGAAAATACCCACTACGATTTTCGGGCTACAACAGTTAACGACTAAAATCAACCCTTCTCTACCGCGTATATATGACTTCGTAAAGCAATAATATTTTTGAGTATTTCCTAGTGTCAATGAATTCACTGAGTGTTAGGCTCCTCAAAAATACCCACTTTGATTTTTAGGCACCAACCCTTAGCGACTAAAATCATCCCCTTTGCACCTCGTACATATAAATTTGTGAAAAAATAAAATTTTTGAGTATTCCTTGTGTCAATATACTCTGATTTTTGGGTTGCTCGAAAATACCTACTTCGATTTTTGGGTTCCAAGCCTTAACGACTAAAATCATCCCTTCTCTACCACGTATGTATGACTTTGTAAAAAATAATATTTTTGAGAATTTGTAAGTGTCAATGCATTTATGATTTTTGGGCTCCTCGAAAATAGCCACTACGATTTTTGGACTCCACCCTCAACGAGTAAAATCATCCCCTTTGCAACTCGTGTATATTACTTTGTCAAAACATAATATTTTTGAGAATTTTCTAGAGTAATTGGCGTCTCTGATTTTTGGGTTCCTGGAAAATACCCGCTCCGATTTTTGGCTACAACCATTAAAAACTAAAATCAACCCTTCTCTACCGCATATATATGACTTTGTAAAAAAGTAATATTTCTGAGAATTTTCGAGTGTAATTGGAGTCTCTGATTTTTGGGCTCCTCGAAAATACCTACTCCGTTTTTTGGGCTCCAACCCTTAATGGCTGAAATCAACCCTTCTCTACCACAAATATATGACTTTGTAAAAAAATATTTTTTGAGAATTTTCTTGTGTCACTGTGTTCTGTGATTTTTAGGTTCGTAATACGTTCGTAAATACGTACTGGGATGTTCAAAAATGCCAAATTCAAGGTTTTAGTTTTTATTATTGGGTTGGTGTTTTTGTGTATATGGGTCGTTTTTCTTAATTTTTGTTTTGTGCATTCGAGTCTCTGAAATATGCCCAAAATCTCGTGCATTTTGTGGTTTGCAACTTTTATGTTTCGCAAGGGGTTGGTTTTTCGAAAATAGGGGTAGTTTTTATATTTTTTTCGTACATTCGGTAGCCCAAAATAAGTCCAAAGTTCTGGTGTTCTTTGTTTTTCCCGAATTTCAGTTGTTGCATAGGGGTTCGTTTTATTTTTAGTAGGTGCGGTTTTTGAAAATCGCTTGTTGGTACGTTTAAGAACCCAAAAAAGCCAAAAGTTCTGACGTGTTTGATTTTTTTTCTTTCAAGTTTTATATGGTGGAGGTGCTGGCTTGATTCAAGTACGATATTGGGGACTCTAAACCAATATTGGCCACCATCCGTGATTAATTCAGTCGAAATTCCCGCAAATCTCACAAGCACTTCATCATTGGGTTCGAGCTCCCCAGACCTTAATTTCTCCTGCTTCATTGCAATAGAGGTAAATAGTAGGGCCATTGTCACATCGATTCCTGCTAGGTACAACCAATCGGTTGAAAATTTGATGTCCGTCAAAATAGTCGTGTAGTCAGTCATGTTTCTGAATCATATAGAAAAAATGTCTTATTAGTTATTTTAAACAAGAATCAATTTTTTTTAATTCGAACAATTTCAACATTTTCGAATTGGAAAAAATTAAATTAATTTCAAATAAATTTCTTAATTCGAAATTAATTTTTCCAGTTTCCTTGAAATGTGCACATATACTTACATTATTTTCAAAGTCTTCAATGAAAAATGTTAGTCTATTGATAGTGAATTCTTTTTCTCGCTTGAGAGTAAACATCTTTTTAAAACTTCTTAAACTATTAATTGATTTCCCTGGTCAAAAAAACCTACATCAATAATAAAATATGAATTTTACGTTTAGAAAGAAAAATCTTATAAGTATAAGGAATGAAGTTGACATTCTGCTTTTAAGGAGATTGTGAGGAAAGTGTTCTCGTCTCTCCGTAGCTCAGTTGGTAGAGTATCAGTCCGGCAATCTGAAGGACCTGGGCTCATATCCTAGCGGAGCTAGAGAGCGTTTTTTTCACAACCTTAAAAATTAATCAATATTTTAATAATATTGATTATGACCAAGTAGACAAACAAAATCAACATCTTAAACTATTAATTAATTTCCCTGGTCAAAAAAACCTGCATCAATAATAAAATATGAATTTCATGTTTAAAAAGAAAAATCTTACAAGTATAAGGAATGACGTTGACATTCTGCTTGTAAGGAGATTTTGAGGAAAGTGTTGTATTCTTTTAACAATTAATCAATATTTTAATAATATTTATTATGACCAAGCAGACAAACAAAATCAACATCTTAAACTATTAACGTTTTTCAATGTTCTTGGGCTCATTGTGAAGCTTTGTTTTCAGCGTATCACTACAGCTTACGAGTATGAATCGTAAAAATTTCTTTTCGAATTGCAATAACTTGAATTTGTAACAAAAAAGGTGGAAAAATTGAAATATTCTTTTTAGTAACAAAAATATTTTTGTAAAATATATGAAACATATAATCATGAATTTTGTATGTAATTTCTCCAAAATATGTATTTATTTAACTTTTATTCTGATTTGCCTACAGATATAATGTTTTCAAATTCATCCAAATTTTTTATCACAACTTCAAGTTCTTGCAATTTGAAAAGAAATTTTTACGCTTAATACTCGTAAGCTGTTGTGATACGGTGAAAAAAGCTTCAAAATGAGCCCAAGAACATGGAAAAATGTATAATTAAAGCGATAAATACAAAAAAACAACGATTTTTATAAGTGAGTCCAAACTTTTGCAGGGCAGTGTACTTATAGAAATTGTTTACTGTCTAATGGTAAATTAAATTATCTGTATCAGTGTATAGGAGTTTAGCTTGTTCATTAAAATTTTTTGTTACATAACCATAATGAAAATTGTAAATGTATAATTTTGGAAATATCTAGAATGGTAAACCCTACATAAATAGGTTTGCTAAAATTAACTTGAAGTCGATAAAGTTCTACTGTAACTAAATTTTCACTAAAAATGTTACAACTATGAAAATGTGGTTTTGCAATTAGAGCTTTAGCTCCATATCTGCCTCCCCATTTCGTTAAAATTTGGACGTATTTATGATTTCTAATATTCTCCATGGTTTTAAAAAAACCGCATTGTTCATCAATTTATCAAATTTTTTTCAAAGTCATTAACCGATTTTGTTCTATACTCCGTCTTTCAATCAATATATTTCTTCAACCATGGTTCTTGATTGAATCATAATAATCTGTAAATTTTAATTAATTTTATTCCTAATTTTAAGTAATCTTTCAAATTTTTATAATGGATGACGTCATTTCTTCTAGGCAGTGAATAAGTTAATAACTTTGGTATTTTACAATCTGAAAGGGGAGGGGGTATTAAGTGCTCAGGGCATAAGGGAGCGTCCTTATGGAGATCATGGAGTTCTATTGGGTAATCTAAGTCGACCTCAAGTATACAATCTTTGGGTGAATTAGCAGATATTTCAAATATGTCAAATCCTTCAACATCAGTTTACAATTTAAAATGAGAACATGGTAAAAATTCCCTCATTGCAGAACCAAATAAATTATTAAGATCAAAATACATTAAATATGATTTTTCAATTTTTTCATCAAAATCCGCCCCCATAAATCTATTATTTGCTTTCGCATATCTATTAGAGCATTGTGATACATCACGTCGAATACCTTTTGAAATAAATAGTGTCATCTCCATATCAGTTAATAACTCAAGTTTAACATCTGTTAATTTTAACGATGCATCGAAGGCTAGACCTGGTGCGGTAAAATAATGTAAAGGATCCAAATTATACGTTGCAAAACAAGTATTCCTAAAATTCTCGAAAACATCGGATAAAAGTAAAACATCCGTTTTCAAATATAAATCTGAATATTCACCTAAAGTTGAATGTTTCCCAAACTGTACATGCATGCATGTAGTCTTCAATTGAAATCTTTTTATCATTTAGTGTTAAATAAAAATAATTTTTTGCGGGTAATTGACATTCTTCTAATTTATCAAAGTTATCAATATAATTATAGGGAAATACTCCTTATCTAATTAAAAGTTTGAATTAATCATCAGTTTCGCAATTTTGTCTCGAGATTGTTTTCTTTTCATTTTCTAAATAAGATGCTACTTTATCTAGGCTACTCGGAATAAATCTAAAAGAATAAAAAAATCCAAGACAAACATTTGTTCCATCTACAAAATTCGTAAAAGATATATATTTTTCTTTGTTTATTGGTAAGTTTAATTGCACCATTAAAAGTAGTGGCTAAATCTTTAATAAAAAAATGTGCGTCATTTTCTGATAAATTGTGAAACACTACTGGTACTACGTGCGTAATCTGATAATTTAAATTGCACCCTTGATGGGCTGCACCCCTAAAAACCCCTGAAATGTGATTTTGAGCGCGATGTTTTATACCATCCTCGTTGTAAGGTTTTTCGCAAATATGACATATTTTGGCTATTATGAATTCTAGTTCTTGCTCTAATGTTAGAGGTTTCATAGGTACAATATTTTTTATAACGGACTTTATTAAATTATATATTGCATGCAATTTTTCATGAACCATGCAATACAGTCTTTTCCTCTGTAACTTTCAAATGTAGAAAGAGACTTATCATAATCACATTTTAAATAGAACGCAACACTGTGGTAAGTATGTTTTAAATAGGCTTGAGTATTAGAATTTGAATTATCATCGAATGGCTCTAATAAACTTTCAGTATCAGCAAAACTTACGGAAGGAGCTTTATCTTTAAATCGAAAAATTTAAAATTTCAAAAAGTTTTCATTTTTTGTGGGTAAAATCACTCTGCATTTATTTAAATTCATACAGTCAATTTTATGCTTTTCGAATAAGTTTTTATACCTGAAACAATACTATTTCTTGCTTATTTTTGTTTTCATCTTCTTCTATGCCATAAATATGTATCCTTAATCCGTTCATTGTTTCAAATTTGGGGACCTATTAATATTTATAAGCAAGATTATAATTTCCTTCAATCTCCAGTTTGATTTTTGTTGTTGAAATTCCTCAACTTTTACTAAGAGCTGAGCCGTCACTTTATCCTTAAACCATCCTTTAAGATATTTTGAAGGTAAAATAATTGCATTTTTGGCATTGAAAAATTATATTTCCTCAATTATACCCCCGTTTCCTAAGGCGGTAAATTTAGCAGCAAGAACGAGATTCACTTTTAAATTACCAGCCTTTTTTAAACTATTTTTAACTCTATGAATAACTAATGACTTTGCATCTTCAAAAAAACCATTTAAATCTTTGTGCATTAAATTTACAACTAAACCCGTTCTTATCTATTTTCGAAAGCTGATTCCAAATCTTCCCTTTCTATCAATTTTTCTTTTTTATATGAATTTCCTTTGCCTTTCTTTTGAGGTCGCTTCAGTTTCAAATTCATACTTTTTAAAATACTCACAGTTGATATTATTTTATTCTTTTCACCCACTGATATTGTATCCTTCTTTATTTTTAAATTTTCATTCAGAAGGCGTATATTCGATAACCCCAATTTAGACCACTTTTAAATGTTGATATTTATTTCAATTTTCAAATTACCTTTTGCTATTTCTTCATATGATTTCTCCATAATGCGAATGAGTTTTCTGCAATCCACTCAATTAATTTTGTCCAGTAACCTCACTCACACCGAAAGTTTTGATAAAATTTAAATTTCTAGAAAAATTAGGTTCACGGAAAAAAGTCGGGTCTGTTTAAACAAAATTATAATTTCAACGACAAAAATCCCGAGAAGTTGTAAATAACCACGATATGTTTCAAAAAATAACTATAATATGTGAATATTTTCCACCTCGATTACTCGTTTGTGAATGAACTACATAGCAATTAGCTGTGCCTTTTATAGCTAATGCTAACGCATATTAATGGTTTAAACATTTATGCATGGCATATAGTTCACACACTTTTTTCCCATAGAACCTTACCGGTGAACTTATTTTTTATCTTGGAATTAATATTGAATTTGATTATAAATTATCAAACTTGTTGATAATATCAAAGACTATTTGGCGTGTGTCTTACGTTACGCTGACAACTTGTTTAGAAAAAATATGATATCAGGTTCCTGTCGGTAAAAGTCAAAGGGATGAATTCCAATAAATTTGTTATCACCAAATATCAATGTGCTGATTGCAAAGGAGTGACATATAGTTGTGCAAGGTCTAAACAATCTAGTTGTTTGTAAATTAAAAACCATCTAAATGTACATCTCACGTTCCCCAGAAAAAAATTCTTTAGAAAAAAATATGATATAAGCTTCCTGTCGGTAAAAATCCAATGGATAAATTCCAATGAATTTGTTATTACAAACTTTCACAGAGGTGCGATTCACAGAGGAGTGACACATATTTATGGAATGTCTAAACAATCCATTAGTTTTTATAAAAAACAAAGTCTGCCAATCCTATGTCTGACGTTCTCTTTATTACTAGCAGCATAAAGATTTAATTTTTATGCGGTCGGTAATGTCGATAAGGGAATCTATTAGCCAGACCAAGCTTAGTCTATCTACTTGAAGTTGTTAACAATGACATGAATATTGAAACTTTAGAGACTTCAAAAAATAAAAGTTTAACTATTCTTAAAGTCGATGCGGATTCAACTCAAGAACCGGCGCATCAAAATTCAGAGCTCATTCCTGATTTGGATGTCAAGCTGAAGACAATTAAAAATGGATGAAGAGAAGCTGCAACTGGGGAAAAAGCTACATAAGCCTGCTAGAAGAAACTAAAAATGTCGATATTTTGATATTTATAGCACCGATGGCACTTGGCAAGCGGATTTTGTTAAAATTCTACCTTATAAAAAAGGAAACTAAGGCTACCCGAATCGAAATATAGCCCCTACTTTGAGGCTCTTCACGCTAATATTTGTAGGGGCTAAGGTTGTAAAGTAGAGGATATTTCCATACGATTTTTGCCCCTACTTTAGCGCTCTTATGGGCACAAATTTCCAAATCTTCCTTTTGGCGCGTCAAAATAGAGGCTTAGTTTTTGTTTCTAATTTATCGCTCCAGACTCTACCTTCCTGTACAGAATGAAATTATTTGACGAAAAATTAACAAAATGGAGCAAGAAGAAGACATAGTGACATTTGCGTAATGTCTCAACTTATTTTGCACAGGGAAAAAAATATCCATTAAATACTATTTATAATCGCACGCTATGAACGTTTTTATTATTCACCGCGGGGGTTCGAACCCTATAAGTTTCGCATATCTAACGCCTATAGTCTCTCGGCTAGCATAGCTTGAAATATGCAAACGAAAATCTGGAATATAACCTAGAGCTGTGCAAGGCCAAGTTGTGCAAATTTTTGTGACCCATTCTGTAAAAAATATTGCTACGCTTACAATAATATATGTACTAAGATTTTAGATTTTAGAAATATCACAAATTATTATTGTATATTTTATGTGCTTGAACAAGATTTAAACTAAATCTAAAAATATTTCAAGATATTTTTAAGGATCTAAAAAAATTCTATATTTACTTTCAGAAATTTAATAGATTTTAAAGGATTTCCACAAATTTCCGAAGATTTCAAAAGATTTAACAGACTTTAAAGAATTCAAGAACATTATTCATATTTTAGATTTACCTTCAAATCTTAAAACTTATTTAAATTTTACCGAAATTCCTTAAAAAGTCTTAAAAATTACTTAAAATCCCTTAAATTCATTAAAACTATCTTGAACTCTTTTAAATAATTTGAAAACTTTGAAATTCGATTATAAACTTTAAAAATTTTTTGATCAAATAACTCCCGCTAAATCCTTCGAAACTCCTGAAAATCTCTTTAAATACATAAAAATGTTTTTAAACTACATAAATATCCCTAAACTCTTTTAACTTTTTGAAAAATTATTAATAATTTGAAACTATATTAAATCGATTGAAATGCCAGAAAATCCCTCAAAATGACTAATAATCTCTTGAACTCATAAAACTAATTTTAAAGTCCTCAAAATCTCTTAAAAATTCTTGTAATTTTTGGAATTCTTCTTAAATCTTTTAAAATTACTTTAAACCTTTTGAAATTCATTTATAAACTTTAATCTTTTTTAATTCAAAAGGATTGTTAAATCCCGTTAGATTATTTTGAAATTCATTAAAATCCTTTGGAGCACTTGAAAATATTTTATAATTACAGAATAATACATAAACTTTTTTGGAATTTGTTGACGTTTTTTAGAATCGTTTTCAATAATGTAGAATCTTTAAAAACGTGTAGAGCGCAAAAGGAAATTCAGGAATATGTCAGAATATTTGTGAATATTTCGGGATATTTCGGAATATTTTGAAATATAAAAAATATCTGAGATTAGAAAGAATATCCAGAATACCAAGAATATTGAAAGAATACGTGTATGGCAATATTTAGTGAACGTATCAGGAATATTGGAGTGATCGAACCCTCGGCATATAGAAATAAATTGGTTTAAAAATTTGACATTTTGAAGAAAAAATTTATTATTTTAAGTAAATAGTACATAAAAATCTTTGGAATATATTTATAACCATCGGTGATCTTATTCAGAGTGGTTACAAGTCAATTGTAATCAACGTCGGTTTTTCAAAGAATAACGTACAAAAAACCATCATCGCTGACCGAATCCATTAGAAATCAGCAGGGACCCTCACTTGAAATCGCAGAATTTCTCGAGAGGGAAATATGTTGTTTTCGAAAGGAAATTATAGTTTTGTTCATGTTTTTAAAATTTGAAGAAAATTGGTTGAATTTGGGAAAATTTAATTAGCAATTTAAAAATAATTACTTTTCATGTGATTTGAATTAAACACAAATAATTTAATTTTTTAAGGCTTTGGTTTAAAAAAAGTTTTAATATCACAATTTTTGGTGAATATATATTTTGTCAGTTTAAAATAAAGTTCGAATTCTTTAAGTTTCAAGGTTCTGGAGCGGATTTTTTTTCAATTTTAATATTTCCCATTTATAATTATTATTTAGTTTGAAAGTTTATTTAGTATAATTAAATAAATGCTTTGATTTTATAATAATTCGCCTAATTAGCTTGAAGGTCAAATTATAATATTGTTCTGTAATAAAAATGGTAAATTCTAGAATTTCAGAAGCTTCAACTTTGAATGATTCAATTTAGTTTTCAATATGTAATTGTCAAATCTTGATCACTTTGAATTTCTAATTATTCAAATTCAAAAGTTTGCAATTTTTGATTATTTCATTTTGAACGCTTTTAAGTCTAAATAATTTCCAATTATGTAATCTTAAAATATTCAAATTTTAAGGTTTTGGCATTGCCCTATTTTCTAAATTTGTTAACTGAAATCATTCAATTTCGTGATTTTTCAATTCAAAAGAAAATTGCATAAAAGTAAAGTCTATTTTTTCAGAATCTGTGGTAACTAATTTGGAGTTATTTTTTGTGGTACAGAAAAAACTCAATACAAAATATTTGTATCTTTCTTACCTTTTTCTTTTGACGCTCCTTCTAGTGTGTTTAATACCATTTTTGTGGTGGGGGGGGGGGGGTTGGACCTGGGTTCTTTATAACTATCTTTAAAATCTTAGCGCTGCTTTGCATTTTTCCTTTTGCTTCCAGCCACCAGATTAGGGAAAACTTCTTTCCTCTTGAACCAACTTCGATGTTATCACTTTAATATTTATTATTTAAAACCAATTTAACTGTTGCTTTCACGAACTGTGACGATGGAATTTTAGAGAAAACAACAAAGTATCTGTCACGAAGGCGCAAGCGTCGAGGCAACGGTGTCACATATTTTGTGCGTTAAAATTTAAGAGCGTTAAGAGAAAATTAAAAAATTCTACTGATAATATGGAACTTTAAAGGAGACTTAAGTAAAACTCAAGAATATAGAGGCAAGACCTTCAATGTAGGGGCTGAATCTTATACAGAAGCAAAATAAAATGAAAATATCTTTAGGAGTGGCTACGTAGGAGCTAGTAGAATAAACCGCCGCAAAGTAGGGACAATACTTCCACTTGAAGCGCCAAAGTAGGTCTATATTTCGACTCGGGTACGAATACATCTTAACTATAGTTGATATATTTTTTTAAATTTGCATGGAATTTTTCTGTAGAAACCAAGAAGGGTAAAGATGTAATTGTAGCAGTGGAAACTGTACTAAAAAACGGACCTCTAACCTTGCAATTCTTTGAAGTAGAAAACGGAAAATTTGTTTTCTTTGATTACGAGGGTTCGCATTCAATATTTTGTTTTATCTTCCTTAGTATCTATTATTTCGTATCCTGTGTTAACTTCTAGGTCTGTCCACTTATTTGTTGGAAGAAAGAATTCACTGAGAGCAGTTTTGTTTAATTAAGAGACATCCATATTTTTATCACTGCTTGTTATCTACAAGATTCACACTTTTTAGTTTTGTTGTAATCCCTAGAATATCTGAATGTGAATCAGTTCTTTGAGTGCTTGAATATTTTTCAGAAATGTATTTGTACGAATTTTCAGATCATGCGGCCGTTCCAGACTTCTTGATATCTAATTACGGACTGGTAAAAGAAAATAATATTTTCCCCTTTCCACTTACTTCAAAAAACGGAAATTATTGTATGGAAATGTTTTAGAACGCAATTTAATGAGTTATTAAAGTGCAATTTAAAATAAAGTAGCAATTTAATGAGTTATTAAAGTGTTTAAAGAAACTGAGATTGGAATTTGAAGAAAGGTTTATGCCATAATCGTTATTAAAAAAGTCAAAAGACAGTCTCCCATACTTATGTTGTAGTTATAAAATGTTAAATCCATTCGTTTGTCAGCACAATTAAAGGCAATACCGCTAAGGGTTCAATTCTATGAAAAAAATATATAACTTTAAAAATCCGTTGGTCGGCAAATACCAAAGGGCAAGCCGTTAAGGAATGTGTTATTGAAAAATCAAAATCGCTTCTTAGAAAAATGATTATTAAATTTGAAAAACAACATTCCTTTACAATTATTACATGCTCGTAAGTGTTAAAGTAGATATTGCATCATCATTATCTTATTAATTTAAATACCATTCACATCGATCCCGAACATTCTATACTGGGGCACGGATATAAATCATATTTTTAGTATGCAATAGAATTATGTCGTTAATTAGGAATCTTGCATTCGAATGAATGAAATTTTGTCGCCTGGAACAAAACTATTTCGGTAAAATCTCGGTTACAGGTATCTGTATTAAGAATTCTCCCGAGCAATCTATTCTGTATGATTTATTTTATTTTTTTAGAGCTCTTTAAATACTGTCACACTGTCTCAGGCAATTTTTCAAACATTGTACCCTCCGTCGAAGAGTGCCCGACTGAGTTTTATACTTTTAATAGGATACGTTTTTTCTATGCGTTAAAATTAATTAAAAAAGTACCTTCATAAATCCAATCAGGTAATCCATTTGATAAAATACCAGGAATTGCAGTGTCGGTCACTCGATACGCCGTATTACTTAAAGGACCAGTTTTGTAGTAAATATCATAATCTTGGATTATTATGATACCATGACCACGAGGAGTCCATTTTACCATCATTAGGTACGGATGAGGATCTTTTTCAGGATATGTGGTCAATGGTATTGTTTCACTGCAAGAATACTCATTATTACATACTTTTCACGTATAGAGTTGAACAAGAAAACCTATGAATAATTTATTTATGGTCTAAATATAGGATAAGTAATCAACTGAAGAGGTATTAAAAAATAAACAAATATTGTACTTTTTTAAATCTTTTTTTGGATTCTTCAGGGATGATCTGCGGAATAATAACACACTGATATTTTCTATTAATACATCACTTTATTTCATTCACTCTTCACGACCACTGTACAAAGTCGACTGGACCTCTCAAGTCCCCTCGCGTTACACAAACACTGGCATCACATTATGACGCATGCGCACCACTCACACACCCGTCCAGAAAGCAAACAAGTAATTCGTGAATCCAAAAAATATAAATGATTTGCGATAAAGTAGGATCCTGCAGCAATCTAATCAAGCAGACATTTGCATTAATAATAATTTAACATAGACACACCGGCAAAGGCCTCAATCAATCTATCATTTAATAACCACTACAAATGAACATAAATTAAAAATAATATTCGTCTGTTGTTTACATGGTCTTTCTGATCGTGTGCGTCGTCTTGGCGTGCGTTTTTAACTATTTGAAAAAACTACGCGACACACCGTTTTTTAATTTACAGGGCTTTTAGAGCACATTGTAAGCTATCTATAAGAACCATTTAAATAAAATCCAAAATCGATTTTTCTCAGAAATTTAGCTTGAAAATTTGTTTGTTACCCCGTGGAAAAAAGATTAAGAATGCCCTAGAGACGTCTTTGGGACATCCCTAAGACGACTTTTAGAAAATGTCTGTTGGTCATCCTAGGGATGCTCTGGACGTCTTAAAGACGTTTATTGGTCTGACAAAATGTTTAATTTTTTATATCCCCTTAGTTCTTTAAATTCTTCGAAAATTACTTGTCGGTGTTTTCTCAGCACCTAAGAGAACTAAGGATTTTTTCTTCGTTTTTAACAAACAATTCAAGTTTATTAAAGCCGTGGCATAGTCTCATATACGTAAAAATATAAGTACGTAAATAGAAACATAAATTTACGCTCATGTGTATTTTGATCATTAATCTAATACACTCAAAATAAAGATAAAGAGAAAAAGGTGTTATACCTTCAATAAGATGGTAACTATGCCTAAAATGATAAATATAAATGGGTCTAAAATATTTGAGGAGTTTTCGGGGCTCGTTTTGTTATTCTTAATTTTTATATTTTGATCCCCAGTTTGGTTTATTGTGTTTCTTTCTTAAAGAGCATCGTAATCGATTTCTTCAGAGCATGTTCAATTGATATTTTCTTGGCTTTCTTCGTTATCGAAATTTTGACCATACTTCCTTCTCTTCATATTCTTCTTCTTCTGCTTCTTCTCCTTCTTTGTCTACTTCTTTTGCTTCTTCTTCCGCTTCCAGAATTCAGCTTTTTTAACTGAGGGAATTTCCTTCATGAATTTGGTCTGATTTTAGGTTTTATTTTTTGTAGAAGTTACTAGATTTCTTGATAAAGCATCAGCATTTATATTTTTGGCCTGCTTTGTAAACTATTTACAAAATCATACTCTGTTTATTTTAATTTTCATCTTGTTACGTGTGTACATGGGTCACTTGGATGTTGGAACCAGATTAATTGTTCATGATCAGTAACAATTCTAAACTTGCTACCGTATAAGTAATGTGAAAAATAAGTGACACAAAACACTGTTGCTAAAGCTTCCTCATTATGTTTTATATTTAACTTTGTGAATATTTAATGCTCTGGATAAATATGTTATTGGTTTATATTTTCCGATTTTATCTTAGACAATATTGCACTTATTGCAAAACCTGAAGCGTCAGTAGCAAGAATAAAAGGTTTATCTAAATGAGGTCTTTCTAACAGATGTTCTTCGCACAATTCTCGTTTTAAAGTGTCAAATGTTGTTTTCTTTTTTTCACTCAATTTAGAAGTTACGCCCTTTTTTAAAAGTTGATTTAAAGGTGCCTTTTTATTTGAAAAACCCTCTATAAATCGTCTATAATAATCGGCTAAACCTGAAAATTGCTTTATATTCTTAACATTTTTTGGAATAAGAAAGTTTTTTACTGCTATTGTTTAGTTTGAATCTGAGCGTACACCATCGATATCAATAATATGTCCTGAATAAATTACTTCGGATCATAAAAATTCGTACTTTTTCGGCTGTAATTTAAAATTTGCTTTACGCAATCGAATTATTAATGTATTGGATTTTTTTATCATATTCTTCTAAGCAATCTACATAAATAACAATGTTATCAAGGTATACGAATAATTCAATTTCAATTAATCTGATAGAGTAATATTCATAAGACGTTAGAAACAGACTGGAGTATTTTTAAGCATAAATGGCATTCGGTCAAATTCATAATGACCGTAGGGGGTTCAAAATGCTGTTTTAAGGGAGTCTTCTTCGCTCATTTTAATTTGATGAAATACTTACGCTTATTCAAAAACTGATAAGTATTGCGCATTTCCTGGTTGGTATACAATTTCATGAATGTTCGGCGTAGAAAATGAATCACTAATAGTATTGTCATTGAGTTTTCGAAAATCAAGAACCATTTACCATCTCTTACTTTCTTGTGAATCTTATTTCTTGGGAAGGATCCATACAGGGGAGTTATAGGGGGCTTGCGATGGTTTGATCATTTCGTTTCTAAGTAGGTAATTCGTTTTTTTAGTAGATCTTATTTATGAATGTGCGAAAATCGACATTGATGCGTAAAAGTGGAGTGGTCGTCGGTTGTAGGAATCTTGTGTTTCTACATGTGTTAATTCTTCTGCATTTCAATTATGTAAACGAAGTAGATTAATAATTTATTCTGTTGTTTCCTAGCAAGAAGTATTGTCAATTTTTCAAGTTGAATTGAAAAACCTTTTGAATTTGAAAAATGGTAAAATACGTTTTCTATTGGTGTAAAAGTATTTATATTTTCTGAATTAAATGCTTGCTTTATAAGTTTTTCAAATTCTTTAAGAATTACTTCCAGTATTATTCTAAGTACCACTGCCGTTGTCTGTGGTGAAGGGGAGGTGATACCCCTACTTGGCACATCCCCGGGTGGCGGATAGGGAAAAGCTCTCTGGAAACAGAGGGTAGAGCTAAAATAAAACAGGCCTCGCGTATCAAGATGCTCAGACCCCCAAGTCAAGGCGTGAAAAACCGTGCCGAGAGTATAAAGACTTTACCCCCACATGTCGGGCTCTACGAAGGTGGACTTATACTTCCATAGCTGTTCGTGGGAACAAAATTGACAAAAATTTACAAAAAGACTTAAAAGAAATAAAACGGAGCTTTTGTGAGGTGTTGCGAAGTCCTTTGGACGTAGATAAGGAGGGATAATACTCAGAGACAAGAGAGGACATAAAAAGAGCCCGAAAACAAATTCATTGAGACACTGGCTCTCATCGATAAGTTGCAAGGAGTCTTAAGAGAAATGGACGCATCTTCCAATTCGAAAAGCAACATGTTCCTAAAAATACGGCAGCAAATCAGAAAGGCGAAACAGATAACGCAGGAAGTGGCTCATAGGACTCGTGCTAAAGCAGATTATTTTAATTACGTTCCGTACAGTGTTGGCAGCCTGGCAAAAAGTAGGGAGAGAATCCGCAAAGAGAATAAATCAAGGCTGGACTTAAACTGTAGAGGCCGTGGCAACTCTCGCTCCGCACCATGGGAAAAGAGAGAGGAAGCGCACTCTGAGTCCCGTTGAGATAAGTTATCCAAGACGAAGGAGCAAGAAGGCAAGGACGCAAAACGCTTAGGTGCCCGCTACGAGTTGGCCAACACTAAAAGGTGCTCGCTCGCTTCATCAAATCATGAAAGTGCTAACTTCTCGGTTATCTTTTTATTTTTTTTATTTTTTGGTTAAGTACCGTCAAGTCGTGTCGCGTGCGTTAGCATCCTACCACAAGGAAGCGTCGTTATGTTCAGTTTTATTGTCATTTTCTTTCCATTTTTCATTTTTATTAGTGAAGATCAGATTGGTATGGAGCGACGAAACAGTGTTCTAAACAGTACTATAAGTACGTACACAGCGCAGTAAGCAAAAATAAGCGATACACATCAATTTTCGCATAACTAACAAACGCAGCAGAGTACACATTAACTGTAAATCCATAAATTAATCAGCAAGCCAACACTAAAAACGGACCAGATTCTCATTCCCATACGTTTACAAAATGCTTGTACCTACACTACTCATCTACATCATTTACACATTCTCACCTATATATTTCTATGACGAACATCAGCATCTTAGATCTAAAAATAATAAACCTCTTAATCAAGACGACACCTATAGGACGGTGAGCCGCTCAGACACAACCAAAAGGACACCTGCAAACCTTATGCTCTTTTACGCATTATACTATCTTACCCAAGGACATCTAGGAAGGGACACTATATTGGACAATTAGGCTCTTACCACTCTTCTACCTAATTGATTATCAAAGCTGATTGGAACCAAGAGGAATCCCTTCTAAAATCACTCACTCCTACGGAAATCTAAGAAGGTGTCATAGATATATTAAGTAGGTGCTGCACCCGAGTGGTAGCAATACGTAGGAAGGGGAAGCGGCAAGACGAGAGAGCTGGGAGCACGAGTCATGCGAGCTTGGGCCTCCATCGTGTAACGTATTATAACTCTGACTGTAAATAAACTATATTACTTTACCTAAATGTGTTATTTTAAAGTAATAAAAAGACATATTTAACATGGGGCAGTCGCATTACGAACCGTGTGAACGGATTATTGAAATCGGCAGTAATTAGTGAAATCGGTAGTCAACTGAAAGTGAAAAAAGTGATAGTGTACGCCACGCAGAGACGCCACCACGCCCAGTGTCTAGAACAAAATGAAACGAAAAATGTCTCTTAATGCAGAAGAGCAGCAAAACCCACAGGACCAGAATAGAGAAGTAATTATGATACAAACACATAATCCGTTGAATCTCAGATCACCTCCACCACTATCGGTCGAAGGAAATTTAGCTGAAAAATGGAAAAAGTAGAAAAAAAAATTCAAATTTACATGGAAGCCACAGAGAGTTTTTCAACTGTCTGCAGACACGTTTTTTTCCAAAGAATGCAGAGGGAAGGCGAAATGGTTGAAGAATTCGTTACCGACTTAAAAAGGCTCTGCATGGATTGTTCTTTTGGAGTTCTAAAGGACAGCCTAATTAAAAATCGAATAATAATCCAGCAAACCGAGGACTGCAGATCCGAGGAAGAGTTGATTTAGGAGAATCATTTAAGATGGCGTCGACTCAACACTCGAACAAAGGGAATTATAAATAAGCAGCGAATAAAGAAAATTAGAAGCAGTCGTCAACCTGCAGCAGATATGGATACAGTCACCAGCCTCGAAGTTGTCCTGCGTTTGGTAAATATTGTAAAATATGTAGTAAGTCTAACCATTACGCCCAAGTATGTAAAAATAAACACAATATAAATACAGTCGAGGAAAACAGAAAAGGAACAGATGATAATACAGGGAAAAAATATTTTTTAGGTGAAATTAGTATTGAAAATGTTAACGTAGGTTGGACAGAAAATGTAACGTTTGTAGAAACTGAAAAAAATATCCCATTTAAATTAGATACTAGTGCGGGATGTATTGTCATAAATCTTGAAGATTTTAAAAGAAACGGTCCACAAATTCAATTTGAAAATACAAACGCGAGACTTGCGAACTACAATGGAACACATATTCCAGTTGTAGGCAAAGTAAGATTACCTTGTCAAATTATAAATGTTAAAGTCCAGCTAGAAATGTTTGTAGCAGATGGCGCTAACACAAGCCCGATATTAGGTCTTAAGACTATAGAAAAATTAAAACTACTACGAAGAGTATCATCAATAGAGACGCTTCATGATAAAGATGATTTAGATCCAAATTATGTAAAGCAATTAGTGAAAGCGAATAAAAATCTTTTTGAAGGAATCGGTAAACTCGACTATATTTACGATTTCAAATTAAAAACGGGATATACGGAAAAAATTGAACCATGTCGAAAAGTACCATTCAAAATTCTTGATGATTTCAAAAGCGAAATAAGTAAAATGGAATATAATAAAATGATAGCCAAAATTAAAGAAGGCACTGAGTTTGTCAATGTTTTAACTTTAGTTAGAAAAGAGAACAAAAATTTAGTAATAGTGCTAGACCCGCAACATTTAAACTCGTGTTTATTAAGGGAGCATTTTTCATTACCAACATTCGAAGAAATTTCAGCAAAGGTAAACAAAGCAAAAGTATTTACAATTCTAGTTGCATCAAAAGCGTTCTGACAAGTTGAACTGTCAGAAAAAAGCTCAAAATTAACAACTTTCCAAACTTTATTTGGAAGATACAGATTTCTTCGAATGCCATATGGTAGAAAAACTGCCACTGAAAATTTTCATAGGATTTACAAAGAAACATTTAAAGACATTCCGAATTTAGAAATGTATATCGATGATATTTTGATATGGGCTGAAAATGAATTAGAAATGAAGTAAAGGCTAGAAAAAATCGTTGCTATCGCTCCAAGTAAAGGAGTTCGGTTCAATCTAAGTAAATGTAAAATCGGGCTTCTTAGGAGTTAAGTTTCTCGGACACATATTTAGTGAAAAGGGTATTGCCATAGATAACAATAGGATAGAAGCAATCTTACACATGAAAATACCAACTGACAAAAAAGGGGTAGAGAGATTGTTAGGAATTTTAACATATCGAGCGAAGTGTATACGAAATGCATCAGAAATAACTGCACCACTGCGGGATTTAATTAAAAAAGGTGTTGAATTTATTTGGACTAATGAGCATGATAAAGCTATAGCAAAAATAAAAAATGTTAACAAATGCTCTAATTCTAAAATACTATGACCCAAATTTATCTTGTGTTCTCAGCATAGACGTAAGTCAATCAGGAGTAGGCGCGGTTGTACTTCAAAATGATCACCCAGTTGCGTATGCATCAAAAGCATTGACAACGACACAAAAAGCCTGGGCGCAAATAGAAAAAGAAATGAATGCAGTCGTATTCGGTTGTGAGCCTTACAAGCAATATGTTATCGGGAGAACTACTACCGTGGAAACAGATCACAAACCGCTGGTGCCGATAATGAATAAACCACTCGCTGACATCCCAATACGACTGCAACAAATGCGTATTAGATTACAACCGTTTGATATAAAGCTGATTGTACAAATCTCGGAAAGAGTTATTAATTGCAGATGCTCTTTCACGCGCTCACCTAGATCATGAATCAGAAATCCAGATATTAATGCCTCAATTCTAAATATAACACTAAACGAAAACATGAGTGATAAAAGAAAATTAGAATTTGTAGAAGAAACTAAAAAAGATGTGGAATTGCAAGTGGTGTTAAAATTAATAAAACATGGTTGGCCAGATAATAAAAATAAAATACCGGATGAAGCAAAACCTTACCAAGCATTTAGGGAAATCTTATTCGAATTTGATGGATTACTATATAATAATAACAGAATTATGGTTCCAAAATCTCTTAGAAAAACAATGCTAGATACATCACATTACTATCATATGGGAGTCGAAAAAACAAAAAAGAGGGCTCGAGAAATATTATATTGGCCAGGTATGTCTAAGCAAATTGAGGATAAAATCAAATATTGTGAAACCTGTTTAAAATACCAAAAAAGTAATTCCAAAGAGGAATTAATATCTACAAAGATTCCATCAAATTCGTTTAATGTTACTAGAAAGTCTATTCCATCATGTTTCAAATTTGTTTGAATGAAATGGGGATAAGAGCGTATTAAAGTTGGATTTTTTTTCGTATGAAAAAAATACATACATTCTTTTCACCCACTGATATTGTATCCTTCTTTATTTTTAAAATTTCACTCAGAAGGCGTATATTTGGTACCCCCAATTTAGACCACTTTTCAATTTCGATATTTATTTCAACGTTCGACTTACCTTTTGAAATTTCTTTAAATGATTTCTCCATAATAAGAATGAGTTTTCTGCATTCCACTGAATTCACTTTGTCCAATAATTTCACTCACTCACACCGAAAGTTTCGATAGAATTTAATTTTTTTACATTCTTAGCATTTATCATTGAGAAAGTATTAGAATTGTCGGAAATTTTACATCACACTTTTTCGAGGGATCTCCACGTTTCGAGACCCCCTGAATCCGAAAATTAGGTTTTCACGATGGCGTCTGTCTGTCCATCCGGCCGCCCGTCCGTAAACACGATAACTCTCGAAAAAATGAACGAATCAAATTGATATTTGGCACACTTCTTTTAGCTCCTAAAAGAAAGGACGAGTTTATGAACCAGGCATTTTTGATAAAAATTCAAAAAGTGAGCGCATTTTGAAAATTTTTGAGACAACTTTTTTCTGAATTAGAAAATTCTATGTACGGATATTTATAGTATTAAAAAGAACAAATAATTTATTTTTATGACTTTTTCGATAAAAAGAAAATTCTCAGAGTTATAGCGTTTTCAAAATTTTTTTAATCAACCGAAAATCAAAATTTGAAGCCGAAAAACGCACAATATAAAAAAAGTCAAGAAAAGAAAAACATTTCTTTTTGAAAGCCCTACAAGATTATCATAACCACTTTTTGGATTTTCTTCAAAAATGGAACATTCAAAGTTTGATTGCAGAAAAAAGAATGGAAAATAAAAAATTCCATTCTGTGGACAAACTATGTGGGATACGAAAAAAGACGACGAAAGTTACGAGAAAAAAATCCAACAAAACCTATTTACAAATGCCTGTCGGAAATCGAGCGCGCAGCGCGAGTGTCACGATGAGAATGTGTACCTCAAAGCCTAAAGAGCTTTGAGAAACTTAATCTTTGACTATACTTAATTAAGCAGACAATTCAGAACATGAAGACGCTTATAAATACTGCCATCTAAAAGAGATCTTTTTGATCAAGTTTTTTTCAAGCATTCCGAATGCAAAAAATAAATATCCGAACGCGAAGCGCGAGGTGTACTTCTGTTCGAGCGCGAAGCAGAATTTAAAAATTAGGTTCACGGAAAAAAGTCCATCTATACTGCCATCTAAAAGAGATCTTTTTGATAAAGTTTTTTTCAAGCATTCCGAATGCACAAAATAAATATCCGAACGCGAAGCGCGAGGTGTACTTCTGTTCGAGCGCGAGCAGATTTTTTAAAATTAGGTTCACGGAAAAAAGTAGAGTCTGTTTCAACAAAATGATAATTTCAACGACAAAAATTGTCAAACACTAGATGAAAAATCTATAAAATTGCTATAAAATCAGTATAGTATGTATAGATTTAATAATCTAAAAAAAATATAAAGTATTAAATACTAATTTTAATAATCTGGAAAAGTTGTAAGTAACCACGAAATGTTTGAAAAAAATCACTATAGTATGTAAATATTGTTCACCTCGATTACTCGTTTGTGAATGAACTTCGTCACAATTCACTGTGCCTTTTATAGCTAATGCTAACGCATATTAAACGTTTTAAACATTTATGTGTGGTATATAGTTCACAAATTTTTTCCCATGGAACCTTACCAGTGATCTCATTTTTTATCTTGGAATTAATATTAAATTTGATTATAAATTATGACACTTGCTGATAATATCAAAGACCATTTGACATGTGTCTTACGTTACACTGACAACTTGTTTAGAAAAAATATTATATCAGGTTCGTGTCGGTAAAAATCAAATGGATAAATTCCAATGAATTTGTTATCACAAACTGTCAAAGAGGTGCGATTGCAGGGGAGTGACGCATATTTATGGAATGTCTAAACAATCCATTAGTTTTTATAAAAAACAAAGTCTGCCAATCGTGTGTCTGACGTTTTCTTCATTACTATCAGCATAAAGATTTAATTTTTACGCGGTCAGTAATGTCGGTAAGGGAATCTATTAGCTAGACCAAGCTTAGCCTATCTACTAAAATCTACGAAGAATAGCTTCAGCGTGGAAGCCCGAGTACCCATACAGGGTGCCAACAGAAGCAACAGATTCTTTCGGTTCATGGAACGAGAGGGCTCAAGGTAATCCGAAGGTTTGTAAGTAAACGAGCACCCAGCTGAAAGCTCGAAACCATCCAGTTTGTCAAATTTTATCTCTCGAATTAAATTCTCATTATACTCAAATAAATATTAATTAATCTATAAATTCCAATGTAATTAATTTATTTTTTGTATTTGCTAGTTAGCCTCATCCCAGCTTTCTAGTTTATTCAAAACTCGAATCTAAAACGAGGAACCGCTGTAAAATAAAATAAGATACAAGGTAGGTGACATCTCTTGGGACGTGATTTACCTTGTATATTTTGGTGAAAAATAAATATATATTTACCGAGTAAGGTTACCATCATTTAAAAGTTTTGATTAGATGAGAAATTTCACTTATTCCAATTGTTGTTATTATACTAAGTTTAGTGTTAAAATTTATTAAAAACATTTTTGTGAATAGGAGAAACAAAACTCTTGTCTTGCTCTATTTTCACAGACAAATCAAGATTATTATCATTAACTAAAATTCGTCAACTTAAAATATTAACAGAGATTGACCATTAACAATTGTAAATTCCCTATTGTAGTATTAAAAAAATGTAATATAAATAAAGAAATTCTTTAAACAACAATTTACAAATTGATATGCGATTATAAACGAATTTATTGTAATAGTTGAATCAATAAAACCTTTTTAAATAAATTCGTTGTTTGTTTATTTTTTTTATTTGATTAATTAGACAATTTTAATTTTTATTACATTTTTCGAATTAATGATTCCAGAATTATATTTTATATTGGACTATAGTTATTAAGATCTGAAATTATATTTAAACCATTGTTAATATTTTTGTAATAAAGAACATTTCCCCTACTAATCTTTTAAATTCATTAGGTTCATGGTGTAAAACAATACAAAATTTCCAATTCATCAAATATCGAGATTCAACCTGGTGTTAAGAAATGACTTTATGGTTCTTTAGGTTTTGTCTAAAATTGGCATAATGTTCTTTTATTCTGCTAGAAAGAAGTCTGCCTATTTGACCAACATAGCACTTTTCACAATTCAAACATTGAATTTTATGTACTACATTTTTAAGTTAAGAAAGATCTAAAGAGTCTTTTCCTAATTTTATAAATTTATCAAGTTTTTAATCATTTCTAAAGGTAGTTGTAATATTAAAATTCTTCAAGATTCTTTTAATTTGAAAAAAATAATCTCTCATAAAAAGAAATAGTATCAGAAGGTTTAAAAGTAAAATTTCTAACATAATTTCAAATTGTTTGTTTAGACAACGAATCTTCAATTGTTTGGATTTTGTTATCAATATGTATTCGAATAAATTCTATTGGATTATTGTAGAAATACAGAGTTTTTTCTATAAATTCAATATTTGCTTTATGAAATGACGCATGGGATAATTTTAAAGCTGTATCTACAAGATTTTTAATTATAGAAATATTATGTTGTTTTGGATGGTTGGAGTAAAAATTTAAATATCTATCAGAATACGTATCCTTCCGATACCAATCAGTAGTAATATTACCTGAAACAGTTCTTCAAACTACAGCATTTAAGAAAGGAATAAATTTATTAATTTCAATTTCAAGTGTGAATTTAAGTCTAGGATGATAAGAAATAAATTGTTTATAACATAAGACACTTTATCCTTTGGTAAAATAATGAAAGTGTCATCAACATATCTAAAATATGTATGCATGGAAAAATCTAAATTTTTTATGACCGGATTCTAAATCTTGCATGACTAAACCGGTCAGAATTAGTGAAATGAGGGAACCCATTAGTTTTCTATACAGGGTGATTTTTTTAACTTGAAACCTTCAAATATATCAAAAATAGGCACTCTATAAAAAAATAATTATGAATCAAAAGTTTCAACTTAAAAAAATCAACCTGAATATTTGTCTATAAAAATTATTATTGAATTTGAATACGGTTTGTTCCATTAAAATTTTTATTCCTTTTCCAAAATAAAAAAAAAACAATTAAAAAATTTAATTGAAATAAAAAATTTCTCATTAATCAAATAAAACAAGAACTAAACAAATAAAATAAAATTTATTTTAAATTGATTCAACAATTCCAATCAATTCTTTTATAATCGCATATCAATTTATAAATTGTCGTTCAATTAATTTCTTTATTTACGATTAAATTTTGTTACTACAATGGGTAATTTACGATTGTTAATAGTTAATCTTTTTTAATGTTTCAAATTAATGAATTTTTCGTGATTTTCAGAAATTAATTAATTTTTCTGTGTAGAACCCATTTAACATAAATGTTTAATAAAGCATTGACATATGTACTTCTTTGTTAATGGTTCTCTTTGCCTTTTTCTTGAATTTTCTGTGAACATGGAGCAAGACAAGAGTCTTGTTTTTCCTATTCACAAAAATGTTTGTAATCAATTTTAACACTACACTTAGTATAATAACAACCATTGTAATAAAATGAAGTTTCTCATCTAGTCAAAACTTTTAAATGCAGGTAACCTTACTCGCTAAATATATATTTATTTTTCACTTTCTTAACCTCATTATTTTACACAGTGTTGTGTCAAAAAAATAAAAAAAATAAAATTAATGAACATTTTTTTGACTATTGAATATGGCCTATGTGTTCTCACGGAAACATAAAATGGCGTAGGGTTTTAGATTATTTTAAATTGAATGAAAAAACAATTAGCGATTCATATCCACTTCCAAACATTACAACGCCTTATGGATCCCGTATTGAATGCACTTCAAGGCACCGGACTTTTCATCTCCATGGACGATATAGTTGTTTATGCGGATACTCTAGAAAAACATGATAAAAATTTACAGAACTAATAAATAGATTACGTAAAGCAAATCTTAAATTACAAACTGACAAATGCGAATTTTTTCGCTCGTAAGTAGAATACCTCGAACATATTATCGATAAAAACGGAGTGAGATCAGACCCAAACAAGTAGAAGCCGTACAGAAATTTCCTGTCCCTAAAAAACCCAGAAATATCAAAGAATTGATCAGATTAGCAGGATATTATAGAAAATTTGACGACGGATTTTTAAAAATCGCCGGGCCTTTAAATAAATTATTTAAAAAACACACCATTTGTCTGGACAGATTCCCAGAAAACTGCATTTGACACATTAAAAAAAAAAAAATTATGTAGCGCACCCTCATTGCAAAGGGCAGACTTCTCGCAACCTTTTGAACTAACGACAGACGCATCAGGATTTGCCGTAAGTGGAATTTTATCACAAGGAAACATTGGTAAAGATAATCCCATTACTTACGCCTCTCGAAGTTTAAATGATAATGAAAGAAAGTATGACACTTATTAAGAAGAAGCCCTAGCAATTATATTATGCGTAACAAATTTTTGTCTCTCTCTATATGGACACAAAACGTTAGTAACTGATCGCAAACCATTAGTTTGGTTCAACAGGATGAAAATTAAAATTAGCCTAATATGACTTTGAAGTTATCTATAAAGCTCATAAAATGAATGTAAATGCAAACGCACTATCAAGAAACCCCCCAAATGTTACAGAAGAAAATGAAGATAGTTCAAAATGTTTATTAAAAAATTTGTTAATAATTTTTTCTGAGACGGCGCATAATTCGTGCACAAAAAACTTCCAACGTTTCGGGAGTCGAGCGAATTCTAAGCAAGCGGAAACTATCAGTGAGAAAGTTATTCAGGAAGGTGAAAGGAAGTCTTTTCGAAATTTGTAGCTCGATTTTTAGCTCGATTGGCCGGTAAACCGCTACCCCAGCGTTAGGTACAAGTGTGTCTCACAGCCAGCCGAGTTTTTGTAATTAAAATGCGAGAAATATGGAAAATCATAGTTTATAATGAATACTTTTTTTTCTCTGATGAAAATATTTAAATGTTGCCATTTTCAAAAACATGAACTTCAGAAAAGTCCTAAAAATAAACAATATCTCTACATTTTATCTTTATTTGGAGTGTCCTTTCTCTGACCTCTATTTGTCAATATACTTACATAGACTTTTAGTTTGTTTCTTTATCAAAAATAAAATATAGCAGTTTAGTTAAGCCTGTTCCGATTAGCATAGCACATCGTTAAAATATTATGTCATATAGAAAAGTTGTTCGATTAAATTATCCTAATAGCTGTACAAAATTCTATGATATAAATATAGTGCAGTTTTCCAATTACAAAATGGAAAATAATTTGAAACCTAATAATGGTAGAAAACGAAAGAAGCATGAAAGTTTGTGGAAAAGAAATGTTCTTAAGTGTAGCAGAAATGCGGACTCAATTATTAATTAATCAATTGATTCTTGCTTAATATACTTGAAAAATATAATGAAAAAAATTATAATGTATAAATCAGTTAACGATTCAATTATCTCATCGGACGAGGAATAAAGTAGATTTAATTATTTTTTAATATGGAGAGATGTAACATAATTATTATCTTTAGCACCAAAATATCCATTTATACATTGAAAACCACTTTTGTATACTTAATAAACAATGATTTTTATATTTACTGTATTTTTTATTACAAAAATTCGGCTGATTGTGAAACACACTTGTACATAACGCTGGGGTGGCGGGATGAAATCTATTGCATCAGAAAATTAAAGCATTAACCTTTGTTAAGTACTATTCGGATTGAGCTAAAATTTTCTAGAAAACTTTCTTGAACCTTCCTGAACAACTTTTTCCCTGACAGTTTTCACTTGCTCAAAATTAGCTCGACTCCCGAAACGTTGAAAGTTGTTTGTGCACGAATTACGCACCGCCTTGGAAAAAAATTAACAATTTTTTTAAATTAACATTTAGAACTTTCGCTAATTTCATTTGTCGCAGGACATGATAATGCATGTGGATGAAGTTGAAGTATCCCGCTGTTTGTTAGAGTGGTTATTGTGGTTTCATTGTTTGAACACAATCTGTTCCGATTGAGGGGCTGAATACGGCCATCCGTAATAAGACGTTAAGGGAGTTCAAACGGAATAATGATCGAAATTGATTTGATAATTATAAAAATATTATTATTGAAAATACTTCATACGAATGTAATTATAATTACATTCGTATGAAGTATTTTAAATGAAAAGTGAAGCTTCACAAATTGTTTTTTTTGTTGTGTTATATAGATATCTGATTTGAAAAATTTCTGCTTCTGAGAGTTTGTGTGCTTAGATCTGGATAAAGTAGTCTAAAGATGATGAAAAACAATATCAAGGATGCCAAATATCATTAATACTAGAAATAAGCATGTCAGAAAGGAGTTGCAAAGGATCAATATAGAAATTGATAGATTCGTGAAGCATTGCTAGCCATTTGGACACATTACGTTGATAATTATACACTGTTGGGTCGTATGTAAATTGACGCGATTCAGGAAATTCGTCAATTGGTTTCACTGTGTATATTATTTTTTCAGAAATGTCTGAAATAGGTCTTGGAAATAGGTCAGCCTTTTTCTCATTCCATCGATAAGTAATAAAGGCTGAAGTTTCTAGTTGGTTAGAAATTGAGTAATATAAGTAAATTGAATAATCTTTACTTTTCCAATTGTCTTCGGTTATATTCACAGTATTATTTAATTGAAATTTTATATTATGGATATGAGTTTACATTTTCTCTTTCTGAAAATTGAATTGGGACTTATGACTTGGAAGCTTTTGATGTGTCCCCTAAAGGTTTACATTTTTCTTGCACCTTTTTCCCTATTCCTTTACACACACCCCACACACTTACTTGGTGGTGGGCGGGGGATATACTGTTTAAAGTGGGTTCCGAACCACTAATAGCAACAGCTTTAAGTACCTAGAGAAACTTTTTTCTCTAGAGGTACCGGTCCCACGACTCTTCGGATATGAACAACTCCCTTGCTAGGCTAGTGTTCATCGCATGGACCGCCGAGGCTTTTCCAGAGTTTATAATATAATCCCGTTGTGTGTTCAAAATCTTTTTTGACACATGGTGGATAAGATGTTTGCACGAAGGACTTGAAGAATATTGTTAAAAGGATAGTGATTTGAGTAATTAAGTACCAAGACATGTTGCTTCTCGATGGCCAATTTTTAAAAAGACAAAATGCAGCGAAAAATTAATATTAGTGCCATGTTTAGAAGATAATAAAAGTAAGGTCATTGTTTTAAAGATGGATTAGTTTCGCCTAAAATGCTGGAAAAAATTGATCATCTTTTTATAGTTTGTAATATTTCGGGGTGGTCATTTCATTGAGGTTGGGTTTATCTCAAGTATTGATTTGCAATCCGCGGATGTATGAGTTATGATATTACATTGTTTACAAGATTTAGATTAAGCGATTAATTTCGGTCCTTAATCAGTTTGTGTTTCCGCGTCTTGTTTTGTAGTTTTTAAATATTTTCTATAAATTACTTCTTCACAAGTTTCATAGTATGAAATCAGATATTTTATCATTGCTAAAGCTGCTTTTTTTATTACTATGACTGAAGTTTCTTCGGCGTCGAAAACATAGTGATTCGCAATTTGACAATGAGTGGAATAATTGCCGTTATAGATATCTGTATTAACACATGTTGCGGATTCGCCTAGTCCATATTTGACTCAGAAATCATACAAAATGAAGGTTTAGTTTAGTATTCCAAGTTATGGATGTCTTATTGATGTCATTGGCGATGTTTCTTTTCGTTTAAACATTGAATTGATAGAGTTCATCTTGTCTTTCTGGCGATTATTATTCTGTAGAATAAAGTATTGAATAAGTTTTTTTTTGTATAACGAAACGAAAGTATCATTAAATTTTTTTGGTTCTTTTTTAATAGCTCCGGTTTTTGATAACAATACATATTGTGGCCTTTCTCTGGCAGTAAAAACTTTAGGTGTTTTATGTATCTGTCTAGTGAATACTTCAAATTTGTGTTCTATATTGCAAAAAGTGCAATATTTAATTATAAGTTAAAAGTTTCCACCGGAATGATTTTTTAATATTTCATTATCCAAATTTGTATGTGAGTAAACAGAGCTTGTTTCTGGATTATTCTGGGCTAAGTTAAGTTTTTGTTCTTCAATTGTATTAATTATTTTAGCGGCTGAAAAACTTTTTGCCAACAAATGAATAATTCTAATTCCTGCTTCTTTCATATTATGTACCGTGCAAAAGGCAACATTTGTGACAATTCCGGGTGACATATTTAATTTTACTATTTTATATGTAGGTCTTGGTAATTTATATATAGTGCATAACACTTCGAGTTCACATAACTATTTACCTAAAGTTTTAGTTTTTCGCATTACTATTTGTGCCGCATGATACTACATTTTCCTTGTAATGTTTTAAGCAGTAATTATGTTGAACTTTTCTTAGCTATAGTTTTACCTTTAGCGGTGCCGATTATTGTTCTTCGTTTAAATTTTTCTGTCGTTACAAATTGAAATTTAGATCGCGGTGTACTTGTATATTGCACATGGGTAGTGAATTTCCTTTTTTTTAGAGTGTACTCGTCCAATTCAGTGATTAGTCTTTTTCAGCCATATTGAGAGATATAGTTAGATACAGACAGAATAGAGTGGTTGGTGAGCAGCTTCGTGAAGTGTAATTCTGTATATATAAATTTGGAATTTACGTAAGTGAATATATCCATATTTTCCAATCGTAATTTTTCTTTATTTTAAATGTATTCCCTTTTTTGGTTTCGAGAATTAAGAGTTTTGGATGTTCTGTTCGTATCAGCATGAACCCGCAAATCGAATGACGCTGATATGGTTTAATGATATGAACCAGTGATAGCTTCGCACCTTCGAGAGCACCGATCACAAGGACAATTACTCTAATCCAATATTTTGGGTGCAGTTGTTGCAGGTTCGTTTTAGTTCTTGATAAATCTCCTTCTTATCCTGCTCCTCAGCAGTAATGTTGGAGTCGGCCGAAGCCGACAATTCAATCACAAATATAGCTCGAATATATCACGAAGTCTTGAAAAACAATGCCAAGCTTCGATTGTGAAACGGAGATGGCTGTCTGAAAGTTGTAGTTCCTCAAAATTTAGCACTTCTCGTTTTACACAATTTACACTATCTCCCTCGGAGAGTTGGGCAGAGCAGTGTCGCGGTCAACACCGTAAAAGCGACAATAATGGTAAAGCGCATTCTTAGGGCAGCATTATGTCTGCAGAGCGGCGTGGTTCCAGCGTCGGTGGAACACCCAAATAGTATGTGTTCTAGGTATTTAGCGTATCCATGACACGCTCTGCACCTATTGCTGGGAACTTTTCGACATTAAATGCGGTCGTGGAATACTTTGATACGGCCCATTCCGGGTAAGATGGATCGCTCAAAGGGATGATGGGGAAAGGCGGAGGATAGAGGTAGGTCAGTGCTGCTGTGAGGGGAGGGGAGAGG
>NC_046664.1:134380424-134381623 GCF_010883055.1 Belonocnema kinseyi | reverse complement strand
TACAGTGATATCTGGATTCTGTTGGTGAAAATTTTGCGCTGGCGTACGACACTATATGGCGTTTGTTGTGGGCGTCCTCCTGCATTAGTACCGCACCCATTCTGATGGCGCTTGCATCCGTCTGGAGGATGAAAGGCAGGTCTGGATCCGGTCGGCTAAGCGGAGTTGGGTGTCGGAAGGCTTCCTTTAATTTCTCGAAAGCTTGTTGCTTATCCGGAGTCCATCGATACGGCCTTTTTGAGACAAAAGGTCGGTTAAAGGCGCGGTGTACTCGGAGTAATGAGGGATGTATTCCATCAGCCAATTGCACGTGCCTAAGAATGATGATAACTGCTCGCGATTTCGTGGTGATGCGGCGTTGAGGATGGCATCCACGTGACGAGGTTGTGGATGGTTTCCGTCTGAGGTCACCACGTGTCCTAGGTATGGAAGGCTTGCTTGTCCGAAATTACACTTCTGTGGGGAGCAGGTGAGGCCGTAGGTATGCAGGCGTTCGAGGACGTGGGCGATGTGACGTGGGTGTTCCTCCCAGGTGTTCGAATAAACGATGATGTCGTCGAGGTAGGCGATACAGAAATCGCCCCAATATCCGGCCAAAACATGCCGCATTAAATTTTGAAAAGTCCCGGGAGCGTTTTTTAGACCAAACGGCATAACCCGGAACTGGTACTGTCCTCCGTCCGGAGTTGAAAAGGCTGTATACTTCCTAGCTTCTGCAGTCATCGGGATCTGTTAGTAGCCGCTCTTCAGATCTAAGGCGGTGAATATTTTCGCCTTCCCGAGATCTTTAAGGATCTCATGTATCCTGGGGAAGCATTGTGGGGCGTCAATCGTTTGTGCGTTGAGGCGGCGGAAGTCAATGCAAAAGCGATAAGCATCCTGCTGCTTTGTAGCCACCATGATTGCTGAGCTCCAAGGTGAGGTGGTGGGCTCGATAATCCCGTCAGTTAGCATTTCTCGGAGTTGTTCGTCTATGAACTTTTTCTTCAGCTCGGAGTAACGACGGGGTGGTTCACGGAACGGGCGTGGGTTGGACAGCTGGATGTCATGCTGGACGGCTAACGTTTGGTGAAGCTGCCCCCCGTGGTGAAAAACTAAACCGTACAGTTTAAGTACCGCCTGCAACCGCTCCGCGTGTTCTGGTGGTATCGTGGGTGAAAAAGAGAACTCCGAGGTTGCGGTAGAGACTTCTGGGAGGC
>NC_046664.1:134374160-134380324 GCF_010883055.1 Belonocnema kinseyi | reverse complement strand
GAAATAGTTCTCGCAGTCTGATAAGAACTTCTTCGGGTCCTCATGATCCTTGCCTGCATACTCTGGTATCGGCGGTACAGGTGAGCGAAATGCGCGGATGAGCGATCCATCTTACCTGGAATGGGCCGTATCAACTTCGGTGGAAATAACACCATTCTGGCACGCAAAAAATAACTCTCTACACTTGAATTAAGCCCTAATGATTTATGAAAAGCGAAATTTGGCCCTTTTGACAAGGACTGCTTTTCTACATTTCTGAAAAATATTACGGAGATAATGCCGAGGAGGGAAATAGGGGAATGGAATGTCGAGAATCAGATAAAGACACAATAAAAACAGAGATTTTAATAAAAAAAATACGGCATTTATTGCCAATAACATAACGGCGAGGCCCGATACCCGTGGCGTGGTATGTAGGCCTAAGACGGTCGGAAGGTCCCATTTTAAAGGGTGGTTCGATAGGATCCTGGAAATGTGAGGGGAAGGCTTCCCTAAGATTGGCGAGTCAGCATGACGATGAATGGTCCGGGAAGCATGGCAGCGACAGAGAGTGAGAGAGAGCGAGATGAGGGAACTTGGTTGACACCCTAATTTCCACTCTGGTTTTTACGAGCGCAGGCTAGCACAGACTGTCGATGGAAGATGCGATCATGTGGGTCGTCGGGAGCCCTCGGCGGGGTTCCGCTCAATCTCGGGCACTACCAGGCAACCCTTTGGTGTAGGGCCGTGTCGAGTCACAATAAATGGTAATGACTCTGTCACACCTCCCTCCCGCGTGTGGGTTCTGGTATATAGCTGAAATTTCCTTGATTTTGCTGTTCAATTCTGATGCAGTCTCGAAAGAAGGTCCTTCTCTAGAGATTTGCCTTATTAGGTTTAAATCTATTCAGTGAGAATGTTTCGGTTGCATTTTGGAGTAAATCTGTCTTTTTGAGTTAAAAGTATTAAAGTTTTGCTAGATTTTAATCATTTTTCGTTGTCAAAAGGGTTATAATGTAAGTAAATCCATTTCAGTAGTTACATTCGTGAATTTTCTATTGTCGTTTTTCACAATTGTCACCAGTTTTGTGCTTGGAATTTTTGCTCTCTTGCTGTTTTTTACTTAAGATCCTATTCCATGGTTATCTTTTTTCTAAAACAAATATGAAAAGAAAACGAACAATTCGTCCGTGGATTTAAACGTCGTGGAAATCTGTTGTCTTTGTAGTCGATTGAGCTTTGACTTTCTTTTTGTTTAAGTTGAGTAGGTGTTGTTTTATAAACTTACTAAAATTATTAATCAAATTCAAACTGTGTAATTTAGTTATTTGAAAAAAGTCAGAGTAGTTTGTTTCCTGTTATAAGATTTTGAGTTCTGCTTTTTACTTTTAGCACTTTAATTCTGTCTCCTATTTTGAATTCTACTGATCTTCTTTTTAAATTATAATTCGATGCTTGTCTTTCATGTGATTGTTCTAAATTTGTTTGGACTTCCCCTTTTATAATTCGCAACCTTATAAAGCGACCTGTCCATTTATCGACGCTTTAAAACTCTATTTCGCTATTATTTTTAATATTTTTTCTCTGTGACTAAATTGATTCTAATTCGCGACCTAAATTTAAAAATTCCGGTTTAAATTGGGTCGGCGAGTTTTTTCTATTATTTATTGCGAACTGCAAATCGTCTATATGTGCATCTCATGTGGAATGATTGTTACCTAAATACATTCGAATTATTTGTTGAACTGTCCTTTTGCATCGCACGGTTGGATTTGCTTAGGGATAATATTTTAGTGTTTTTGTGTGTCTAATACCGAAATTTTCCCTATTAGGTCTCTGAAGGTTTTGTTGACAAATTCGGTGCCATTAACGGCGTGGAGTATCCGTGGTGATCCCGAATGTCAAATAAGGTGTTTATGAAATTCGGCCTCTATTGTCGTCCTATTAGCTTTTTTGTTGGTATTACTTCGACACATTTTGTAAAAAGGTCTACAAACACTAATCTTCTTCCCAGGAGTCCTATCTTACTTTGGTTAATTGGTTTAACTCTTTGACAAGTCTGGAAATTTTTTTACGTATTTAATCATGTCCAAATATACCCCTGGCCAGAAGTAATGTTTGGAAATTTTCGCGTAAGTTTTCTCTAAGCCTAAATGTTCTGCCCGAGTTTCGTCGTGGTTTTACCGTAAAACTTGATGTTTTAAGCTTTGGGTTACGACTTATTTCCAAGGGTTTGAATCTGGTAATAGAGTAGGTTTGAGTGGGCCAGTTCAGTAAAAATAGAGTTTCGAATCACTGATTCGCCATTTTTCATGTTCTCCTGGGCTTTCTCTAATTTGTCTGATTTTGGTAGCGTACCAGTAATCTGGTTTGTCGTCTATGTCTGCTTTCGGGTTTTCTACGATAAAAACTAACGTAAACGCTATATTTTTTGGTTGTTCACCTGATCTTGAGAGAGCATCAGGGACGAAATTTGAACTAAGTTTACTACATATGATTCTGTAGTCATATTCGGGTAACTCTAAAGCCCATCTGGCTAATTGGCCAGTGGCGTTTGTTATGTCATGGAGCAAATTTAAAGCAAAGTGGTCCGTGAATACTTTGAAACTATAACCTTCTAAATATAGCCTACATTTTTGTATGGACCAAACTACTGCTAGGCATTCTTTTTCGGATTCCGAGCACCAAGATTCTGTGCCATTTAAACTTCTACTTGCATAAGCAATTACGTAATTTACACCATCGATTTTTTGCGTAAATACGGCTCACAACCCTGTGTTACTCGCGTCAGTTTCAAGTTAAAAGGGTTGTTTGAAATCTAGACATAATAATTATGCGCTGTGATTGTTTAATATTTTTAGGTGCAGGGAATTCTTATATTGGTTGAACTTTTTCGTTATCTCTTTGGACTCCTTTGTTGTTAACTTTAAAACCTAAATATTTAATCTCTGAACAGCCGAATTTGCATTTTTCGGGGTACTAATTTTATCCATCAGTCTCTGGGAAGTGGCTGGAGCATTCTTTAGACCGAATGTCATCCTTTTAAATTGATACATCCCCTTTTCAGGTACTGTGGATGCTGTTATTGGTTTCGAACTTTCTTCTAGCAGAATTTGCAAATAGGCTAATTTCAAATCGATTTTTATAATAAATTTTGCAGATCTGAGAGTGTTCAATATTTCTGTTATGAGTCGGATTTGGTAGAGGTCTTTTTGTGTATAATATTATTAACCTTTCTGAAATCCAAACAGAATCTATAATCTTTTCCAGGTTTTTTATCATAACGATAGAGTTTATCCAGTCTGAACAAGAATTTTGTCATCAAATGAAAACGTGTCTCTGTTATTTCATCTTTATCCGAAATTAATATTTCTGGAATTTTGCTAATAGTTTGAGCAATTTTCGGTCCTAATACCCGCCCGTCTAGTTTCCCTAGTTGTACTCAAAGTATAGGCATTCTCTTTTAAAGTAAATTTATTTTATTTTGGTAATCCGTATTAGAATTATCATCTTTGTTTGGTTTTTATTTCCGTAATTTGGTTTTTGAGAATTTGGCTTATTTTCATTATTATTATTTTCGGACCTAGGTTGGAAATTTAATTAAAATCTAGGTTAGAACTTTGACTGAAATCTAGATTGTAAATCGGGTTGAATTCCAGGTCCGAAATTAGGTCTGAAATATTTTTCATATTGATTTAGAAAGCGTCGAGATGGGACTCCAAATGGTGAGAATGGAAATCGATTTTTATATTTTGTTTACCCTTATTATTTTGGTTTCCGTTTTGGTTGTCATTTCGACCATTTTTGGTTTTCCCTTTTTCTTCTTTATTGGACTCAAAATTCTATGTATCCCCATTATTATTATTATTATTATTATTATTATTATTATTATTATTACAATTTTGTCCTTGATTTTAGGTTCTGTAATTTGTAATACTTTTCCTCGATTTTTTTATTTGGCTAGCTCAGTTTTCAATAAAACTGTCTGTTTTTTTCTTCCGAGAACCTTTAATCTGTATAAGAATTTTTCGAATCTTTGTGAAAATCGGATAGTGTTATCCAAGGAGTCTTATTGACGTTGCTTGCTTCATTTTTTCTGAGAACCTTACACCTGTATAAGCGTTTTTAAAATCTTTGTGAAAATTGGATAGTGTTCTCCAAGAATTTTCATTTATCGAGCACCAGTCTTTAGCATCTTCTATTAATGACGCGTCTAAAATTTCTAGAATATCGCGATCGTTTAATTTATAACCCCTTTTGAATCTTTTCATTTCTTCATGAAATTGCGCGGAACTGTCGTCTTTATCATTTCGAAACCTCATTGGTCAATTACTCATAATATGAAACGGCGTTTGTATCATGTCCAAAGGAAAATAAGTTGCTTGACTTGTTTTATTATTTGTGTAGTTATTTGTTTCGTAATCTGTGTCTAAGTTGTTAACGAGTATTCGTGATTGTCTATTTAAACTGTTATTTGCTTTCGATAGTCTACGTGTTCTATTTTGGTTTGAGTCGATTATGTCTGGTAATTGGTTCACTGTCATCTGAATTTTGTAGTTTTAAATTATTAGCTATTAATCTGCTATGGTTTAATATTACTGTAAAAAATTAAGTAGCTTTTCTTGATTGTTCCTTTCAGTCGAATTGGATCGACTGCCTATTACGAGGTTCGCTCGTATTTTCCCTATAATTTGCTTCTAATATTTCTCTTACGTCTTTGAAAGAGCTATGACCTGTCGGGTTTGATCTAAGCCTTAACTGGTTTGCCCTTTTTCCCTTTCTTTAAGGAATCTTTACTTTTGTCGATTTATAAATTTGTCAAACTCTGCACCTTCTAAAAGTTCGTCAGTTTCTAAAACCAACTGTGTATTGTTTTCCAAGAATTAATCACGTTCAAAAGTATCGTAAATTATTCGTCTCGGATTATTTATTGGATCTGACGCGCCTATTAAGGGGAGATTTTCGTATTGTTTTGTAGGTCAAATGTTTTGTTCTTTTCAGTGAGGATATGGAGTATGAGTTCGTTATTCTGAGTTAATCTATCTTTGTTTGGCCTTTTGCTTATGATGGCGTTTTACTGCTTTTTCGCCTGAAATTTCTATCACGGCCTATTGACCTATTTATCATTTTAGGAATAGCGCCGGTGTTTCTAGGTAGGATTATTCCTGTGTTTCGGATTACTGATCTTGTTGTGACTTTATTTCAATCCGTCTTTTGGATTGGGAATGCAGCGGCCTCTTACCAGTCCAGATTATCATGGTCACATTCGACAATTGTTCGAAAGTATGTTTATTTTCGTTGTACAATGCTTTGTTTAGGGAATACGTCAGGTGACCTTGGCGCGACTCGCGCATTCCGTTTGTGGTACGCGCGAGCTTCTCTGTGCCCACGACCTATTTGTTTCGTTTGGCTACAGAAGAGGAGATCCGATACCCGTGGCGTGGTAAGTAGGCCTTAAACAGGCGGAAGGTTCATTTTTAAAGGGTGGTCCCACAGGATCCGGGAAATTTGAGGGAAAGGCTTCGCCGAATGGCCTTGTGAGAGAAAGAGCGCGAGTGAGAGAGCGCGACATCCAGGCACTTGGTTGACACACTTCTTTTCACTTTGGTTTTCACAAGCGCGAGCTAGCATAGTCTGGCGATAAGAGATGTGATCAGGGGGGACCTCGGGCCCCCTCGCGAGGTTCCGCCTAATCACGGGCACGACCTGGCAACTTTGAAACCAGCAGAAAGGAATATATTGGCTCGCCCCCTGATTGAGACTTTGTCTATGATCAATCAATGATATAAGATACCTTTTGGGCCAATTATACCTTCTTCCTGTTAACCAGAAATAAAATTGTATTTCAAAACGAAAAGTTAAATTTAACAACTAAATAACAAACCTAACCTACAATTAACTGTCTTTGCCTTAAATTAGTAGCGGTAGTGCATATTTTCCTCACACGTATTTATATTAAACCTCGTACAGATTTTTGTAACGGTGTACTAAAAAGTTTGAAGACCAAGATAGATTTTGAAGACGAAGATCCAAAAAATATAAAGCTGATATTTGAATATCAGCCAAAGATATCAGCAAAAGATCTAACAGCGCATATATAAATCACTGGGTCATTAGGAACAATAAAGATCGATCGATTAGTATTTGTCTGGATGCTAGAAAGTTACATGCAAGAAGAAAGAAGA
>NC_046664.1:134372644-134374060 GCF_010883055.1 Belonocnema kinseyi | reverse complement strand
TAGCGATACAGTTATGTTCTAGTAGCAAAATTGTTAAATGCAAAACGAATCATATACGAAAATCAGAAGTGAAATTAAGTAAACCGTGTTTACTTCGAGTGAGAACATTAAGAACATGAATTACCTGAGACTTAAAAGAACAGTGTCTTAGTAACATTCAAAGATATAAAGTTCCATAAATTTAATATAATACATATCGTATAAAGTCGAGGCGTAGAAGGAAGAGTCGAGGTAAAAATTATTAAGAAATTTTTAATAAATTACGATGTACAAAAATTATGCCAATAGTGATAAATTACTAATAACAAAAGAGTATAAAATACATTAGATCTTAAATTCATGAATCTAATATAATGTTGTATACAGGAATAAACAGAAAAGGTACTTATTCAGGCAGATATATTAATTTTATTTTAAATGATCCCATTCAGCCCGAAATAGCTGTCATGAAAAATCTAGTGGAAACATCTTTTAAACTATCGCATGAATCTTTTCATCAGTCAAATATCAAATTGATCAAAAATATTCTTTCCAAATAATAATTATTAATAATCTTTCCAAAGAATTTGTTCAAACACACATTAATGATGAAATTAAAACACTTAAAAATCCTTTATAAAAACAACCAACTTCACTTTTAGATCATAATGTAGATTTTATACCTATTATTTCTGTTCCGTTCCATGGTAGTCTGTCTTTTGAGGTTTTACACCATGAGCCTGATGAGTTTAAAATAGTTGTAACTGAAATGCTTTTTATTAAGAGAGAGGTTGATAATTGCTTAAATGTATTAAATGAACTTAATAATTTTAGTCCTGTATACAACATTATATTAGATTCATTAATTTAGGATCTAGTGTATTTTAGACTCTTTTGTTATTAACAATTTATCACTATCGGTATAATTTATATACATCGCAATTTATTAAAAATTTCTTAATAATTGTTACCTCATCTCTTCCTTCTTCCCCTCAACTATATACAATATGTATCATATTAAATTCAATGAACTTTATATCTTTGACTGTTACTACGATACTGTTATTTTAAGTCCCGGGTAATTCATGTTCTTACCTTTCTCACTCGAAGTTAGCCTTCAATATGAAGCAGAACGCACGTTCTGTTTCCTCTTTCAAATATAAATTTAAAAGTGTGTTTAACATTTTCTAGAATTCAAATAATTTATTTTAAATATGATATATAAATATAAAAATATAAAAATTGTAACATCAGCAACACAGATAAACAAAAATTTTTTCGTTACAATTTTAAAGGTTTAATTTCACCCCTGATTTTCGTATATGATTCGTTTTGCATTTAAGGGGGTCTTCTACCTTGTGGTTTCGTTTTTTACACTATTTTTTGAATATTAGTTATAGGAAAACTTAAAACGTGATCAAGATGTGGTTTTTTGCA
>NC_046664.1:134366855-134372544 GCF_010883055.1 Belonocnema kinseyi | reverse complement strand
AAGAGCGCTGCGATAAGAGCACGCATAACTGTCCTCGGCGGCTCGGAAAAACTCGAAATAATAAGATTTCAGTTATATACCTTTAAAGATATATTCCTGACATTTTCTGGGTTGGAAAATGAACAAAAAAAAAAAATCGAATTTTTTGAACCAACAAGGTAGAAGACATCACTTACTCTTCCCTTTATTGATATAAGGACTTATATTTTGACAATGGATTGATGTGTTTCCTGATGAGAAGTGCAATTGACTCTCGAAACGCCGACAATTTAAATTGAATAAAGGATGTTCATAACATAATGGTCTTTTACTTGGTCTGAAGTATGTCGTATTTTATATCTAACTATATTTATTATTAACTATTTACTTAGATGCATAACATCGCTATTTTTTATCTATTTATGATGATTATTTCCAGACAATTTTTATAACAAAGATTATTTTATACCCGACAAAGCTAATTTTATAGGGCTTTTTCGCGTCTAGGAGAAAATCATTACGCGCTGGGGAAAAAATGAGGCCAGATTCGTGTTCAGCGCCCCAAAATGTATAAAAATATCATACCGGATCTTTTTCAAGATGATTTCAATAACATGGGTTATTTCGTACCCAACAAATTTGATTTTATAGGGAATTTTCCGCGTCTAGGGGAAAATTCTAATGTGCTGGAGAAAAATTGACGTCAGATTCATGTTAAGCGCCCCAAAATTGATTTAATCAAAACTCACTAAATTTTTATCTAATTTGATATTATTGAAATTGTCATTACTATCTTAAATCAAATCTAAAATTTGTCTTTGGGATCGCTTAAGTTTTCTATTTCACTTGATTCACTGAAACTTTAAATATAATTTTAATTTTCTGCGTTGCTATCTCCTTCTTGAATTTCCTACTTCTTTTTCTGCTTATAGGATTTCTTTTTCATCTTTATATATTCATAATAAACCTGGCGGACCGAAGGAACCGAAAGGAGCCTATGCAAAGTACTCTTATAGACCTTAAATTGTTGAAATTCGGATTCTATGTTCAAATTTCCAGTAAAAACTCACGGAGTAATCGCAATACTTTTTTCCAGCGTTAAAAATTTTTTTAAATGTCATTAAGTGCTGCTGAAGGTGACTTAAGGGCATCCAAAATAGCTTGAGTAATATATTGCGCGCAAAGTTTAAAAATAAGATTCAAAATTGACAAATAAATGTGAATAAATATATGTAATAATTAATATGTCTAATTTTACACAAATTTATTACCTGATCCGATAAGAATAATTTAAAAAATGAGAATTTATACAAAGCCTTTAACTTTAAACCGGACATCTCGTCTCGTAACCTCAAGGACACTGCTTGACTGCTCTCACAGGTATGTCAGCGTTTTTGTTTGAAGTTTCCACTGCGTGGCGCTAGCATCCAGACAAAATTGTTAAAGTTACTGACGGAAAGCTTATTAACTGCTATTGAAATAAGGTGCACTTGAAGCGACCTTCGGCCCATGTAAATGACAGGTATTTTCTTTTTAAAGTTTTTAACGCTGAAAAAAAAGTATTGCGATTACTCCATGAGTTTCTAATGACAATTTTAACGTAGAATCCGAATTTCAACAATTTAAAAGTTGGCCTTGCTGTTTTTTGAGCTTTTAAGAAAGGAACCAAATGTGAACTCAGAAGGGTCTTTAAGAGTACTTTGTAAATGCTCCTTTCGGTTCCTTCGGTCTACGAGGAAATCTGGATCAGAGTCGGAGATATCTGATATACAATCGGAATTACCATCCGTTTTTTGCTTTATTGTCCTTTTTTAATTTAGTTATAATTTCCTTTCTTGGTCTTCCTCTCTTTTTTGCTGCAAGAGTAGGGATACGACTTTTTATCTTGAGCGTAGCCTTGCTTGGTCTACCTCGTTTTTTCTTAATAATAACTTGTTCTCGGGAGTCCTTTTTATAATTATTTTCGCTGTTATCTTCTTTTAAAAATTCCTGAATATTTTCTGGTATGTCGACTAGATTTTTGTTTCTCTAGTTCAATTTCTTGATTTCGTCTTGTTAATATTGCGTAGTATTTCGATTTATTCATTTTATTTAGATTTGAGAGATTCAGTAGGGTTATTAATACCTGAATTCTTTATTTACCTTCAATTAATAATTCTGCGGTAAGAATGTCGTTTCCTTTCCTCATTTTTATACTGGAATTTGAACTTGAACTTGGATTGAAACTCAACTGAGAGCTTAAATTTGAATCAGTATTCGATTTTGAGCTTCCATTATTACATGATTTAGAACTTAATCGCCAGTCTTTGTTAGTCTCTGATTTACAAAATTATTGTGACTCTTCGTTCGTACTTGATTTGAAAATTGTTTTCGAGTGCATAGAGTATTTAAAATCTTCGAAGTTTTTAAATAATTTTAATTTCCATCTTGTTAATTTAGAACAAGGATTTTTGCAATTTTAAAACTAGACTAATAATTTCTGATTGGTTACTAGCATAAATTTTTATCCGTAAGTTAGGGGCGAAAATGTGTCACTTAAAATATAATTGCAAGCGCTTCTTTTTGAGGAGTGGCATACTTTCTTTTATTATCTTTGAAACTTCAAGAAGCGTAAACAAAGGGTTTATCTTTGCCAAATTTTCTTTGTGACAAAATTCGACCAACGGCAGCTCCTGATGCTTCTATCATAAATACAATAGGTTATGAGCGGTTATTAATTGTTGAACAAAAAGTGTAACGTATTTTTGGTTTATTTTTTAGACTTCTATAGAGTAACTTTGTTTTTTTTTATTATGAAAAAACATTTTTCTACCATTTGCCCAACGAATTTTACCAAATATTCAACTTTTCTTGTCAATTCTTGTATCAGAAATAAAAAAAATTTTCTTGATTCAAATACTCATTCTATCTAGAATTTAATGCACTACAATTTAATAGAAATATTTTTGAAATCGGTCAACCCGTTCGCGAAACATCGTGCACACCAGTTCGAAGAACGACGTTTTGACAATAAAGCGTTTAAACTTTTCACATCTCAAATGCAGATATTTCTGTTCACATACGTATTACGAAAGCCCATTCTGGTTTCTTTTAATTGTACAGCATTTCCCCCCATTTTTCGGTCAGTTGATCTTCTTTCATATTTTCCCCCGCTGATCGCAACAGATCGAGTGCACCTTGAACAGGCGACACTAAGCGGCAGAACATGACGCGACAAAAAGTTTTTAAAACCATCTGCATAAGAAATTCTCTCTAATGTGTCTAATGCAGTTTGCTGGGAATCAATCTAGACAAATGATGAGTCCTATTTTAATAATTTATTAAAAGATTCAACGATTTTCTGAAATTCATGAAAAATCTTTCTATAATATCCTGATTGTCCTACAAATTCTTTGATATATATACATATATATCAAAAATTTGCCATGAAGGCAACCGCAGGATTTCAGCGGGAGCGGGTGCTAATCTGGAAAATTGCACCCGCTCCCAGCGAAATCGTGGTAAAATTTCAGCCACTACCACGTCTCACGACCGTGAGGTAGGTGGTTACAGTCTGTAAAGGAATCAATACGACGATCCAGCAAAAGCCTCGTGGAACCTTAGAAGACGGATCGACCTAAGGACTACCGCCTTCTGTATTTTTCCCGCAAATGTTTTAGCATATTTTTGACACGCAGGGATGCTTTTTAGGCCACTTGCAAGTGAAAGCTTGGCACCTCCATTAGCACCGATGATAAGAACGATTAGTTTAACAGAAAATTGCGGGTACAATCGTTGCAACTCCCTTATAAGGTCTCGATACCTCTCTTTGTTTTCATTCTCCTTGGTTATGATGTTTTTGTCAGCTGGTGCCGAAAATTCGATAACGAACATAGTCGCTTCTTGAAGTCAAGAAGAACCATGTCAGGCCTCGTGTGGGCAACAGAAACAATTGTAGAGAATATTAATTTACAGTATATGCGGCACTTCCCATTCTCGACAATTGACTCAATTTCCCTAGGAGCATTTAGAGGAGCGATATTAAGGTAAATGCCGTAGGAGTGACAGAGATGGTAATAAAGCACTCTTAGTGCCGCATTGTGCCTCTGAATGTAGGTCGTTCCCGCGTGAGTTGGACAACTGGATAGTATGTGAGCTAAATGCTCGGGGTGTGCATGGCACGCCCTGCAGCTATCATCGGGAATGTCTTGGATCAAAATGTGGCGACGGTATATTAAGGTGGAAATGACACCGTCTTGGCATGCAAAAATGAAACCATCCGTACTAGACTTTAATCCGGGCGACTTAGGGAAAGCAAACGTTAGCTCACAAGGCATTGACTGATCCTTCGCATTTCTGTGGAAGATACCGTGAATCTTCTTATCGAGGAGCTGTTCACGAAAGTTTTTCTTTTGTGCTTTCTTAATCCGGGCTTTCAGGATTGAGTACTTGAGATAGATAAGATTTGATGCCTTTTGCTCACCCCTAATACTGAAGTCAAGTCCGAGTGTTTCATCAGCCTCCTCCACTGCTTTGTACAGAAACGCTACTTTACCCACTTCTTCGTGGTTCCTGACCATTTTAATAAGAGGGTCTCTTCCATTTGCAATTCTATGTGCTGTATCCAGAATAATCCTGTTGTGAAGACATTCAAGACTCAATATTCCGCGACCCCCTTGACGGAGTGAGATGCACAGTCGCGGAACGGATCAAGGGATATCAAGGGATCTGAGCTCGTTCTTCGTCCATGGCACTACTTCAAATGAATAGAGTAGTATCGGGACGGCAAGCACGTTTGTTGCAGATACTTTGTTTCTCGCCGATAATTTGGCAGACCAAATCTGTCGGATGAGAGTATCTGCTTCGGATAGGATACATTATAGATGCTACATCCTGAATACAGCTCTGTGGCACGCACAGGTATGTATAAGTCTCTCCAGCGCAAAAGTGTCGTATAGCGCTTTTATCAACGAGCTCAGGATCTTCAGGGATGCCATTAAGTTTTCGTCACTTCAAATAAACCTTGGCGCATTTGTCTCACAAAAATTCCATTCCAATTTCCTTAGTATATCGTTCGACAATCCCTAGAGCTAGATGCAGTTGCTCTCTGTTTTTAGCATGGATCTTAACAGCTTCCATGTAAAATACATGAATGACCTTGTACTTTCGATCTGCAGGTTTGCCGCACAAGTACCCGTCGGAATGGCCAAATGCTAAAGATAGTGGCAATAATGTAAGGCAAAAGAGGAGTGGGCTCATAGTGTCGCCCTGAAAGACACCTCTTCGAAAGGTGACCTTGTTAGTTGTCACACGATTTTTTCCAGATGAAATAGTAAATCTGGTTTTCCAAAGCGGCATCAATCTCTCTATGCACCCAACTATTTGCTGACGAACCTTCAAGATTTCCAAAAGACAGATGAGAAGTCTATGGGAGTTCGAATCGAAAGCTTTCCGATAAGCAATCCAGGCCATCGATAGGTCACGGTGGTAGAATGCTGCATCTTGGCAGACACATCTATCGATGAGCAGGTTCTCCCGACATCCGGCTACGCCTTTCTTTGAGCCTCGTTATTCATACATTTCTTGCCACGCAGGTTCCATTGCCCGAACAATCCTATCGGCTCTTCCAACTTTAAATATGAGGTGAAAATACGGGCCAAATGCTGATGGGTTGAAGAAAACTTCTTCCACCAGAAGGTTTTGATACAATCTAGTCCCGGTGCGGAATAGT
>NC_046664.1:134361315-134366755 GCF_010883055.1 Belonocnema kinseyi | reverse complement strand
GAAACTGTTGATTTTCTCTGACCCACCTCTCCCTCCGCTCTAGACTTCTCTTAGCGTCAGATAGTAACCGTATTATCTCAACAATATGCTGCCTGATGGTCATCAGCTTTGACTTGTTAAGTGTGTGATAACGGGTCCGGAGTTCGCGCGTGAACTTTCGAACCTTGGCGGTGAAATTCCTGCCAGATGTGATGTAGTCAATCACACACTGAATGCGGGACGCGTACTGTCTTGCCCAGCCTATCTTTATGGCAAGTTGAGGCATTCGTTTTTTGGTCTTATGATCAACCATTGGTTTTGTTTTACGGTTCGCATCGGCCAAAGCTCTCGCTGCATTACGGACACAATAATTGATAGCCCAGAGGTCGGATTCTCCGGAAAATGTCCACGAAGCTCGTCATCCATTTCAGCCAGATCTTTAGGCTTGATGTTTCTCCGGATCGTAAAGCATCACTCTTCATCTATTGGATGCCTGCCCGCGGTTGGTCTTAGTGTCGCCTCTCTTTCTCTGTTGCCGGATTGTTCTAGCTGTTTTAGAGTAGGCGTTCCGCTTACATAGCCCCTTTTAAGGAGTAGCTCACCATGATTTCGCAGACGTTGCTGCGAAAAGTGCGATAGCTCCGGGTGTTTCTCGCACCACAGAGTATGCAGCCGTGCCATGTAACCCCGTTCAGGGGCCACACTCGCATCGTAGCACTCTAGCAAGTCGTGATTAAGTCGCTCCGTCCACCCAAAGGTCGCGAGATCCCGTCGATCTATCGCATTGAATCCATTTTCATTGGCTCCCCCAGCTCTATATTGGTCGGCATTGTTGGCAGACCTATTGTCGGGAGCCCTACGCGTTCTGTTGTTTTGTTGTTTTTGTTGTCATTGTTGTTCCCACGAGAAGCCAGGGAAAGGGGTTCGTCCATCCTTGTAGAGCCCCGCATCCAAGGTTAAGGCTGCGTACTTTGAGAGGTCGCCCGGTATCCCAGAGTCACCGTTCTAGACACCTCACACCTCCGCTTGGGGGTTAATTCCTTCGGGACCACAACTGGACAATTGTCCGCGACTGCCTATTTATTTTTGTAAACATATTCAGTAGAAACCCTTGGTACAGCGACCCTCTATCCGCAACCCGAGGACGCGTTCGTTGGCTTTGTCATAAGCCCTTCGGTTTGATTCTAGAGGAATCAAAACTGAACCGAATATATATATTTTTTTTTTTTGGGTTGTGCATTTTTTTAATGTTCTTTTGAAGTATCCACATAAATGACTATATCTTCTAGGTAGACTCGCCTCGTTTTCTTGGTTCCGTTCTGCGCTTTTCCGCACTACTATCACAATGTAGTATATTATTTGCGATTATATATGTTTAATTTTAATTTGATTAAAACTTCTTTTATTTCGGTGACTAATTTTTACTTCGTCAATAAATTTTTTTGGAATGTTCTTGGTTTTCTACAGAATTTGTTTCGACGGATTTTCCTGAACCTGCAACAGTTAAGTGTGCTCTAAAGTTTATTCTGGTTTTTGTTAATGCTGCCTCTAAAATGGTATAATTTCGTCATTTCTCGTTTTATTAACTATTCGAGTTTGAGGCGCAAATAACAGTAGTATCTTTTAATCCTCGATTTATCGGTGAGTCCTGTTTCTTTTTAAAAAGTTTTCTTGATTAAAATTTAGGGATTTTTTGTGCTTGCGGGAAAATTTGGATTATTTTCTACACTTTATGCCAACGCAAGGTCTTTTAGTTATTGATTTCTTGATGAAAGTAATTCGAAGCTTATTGAGTTACATTCTTTTATTTTAATTATCAATTTGAAAATAAAAATTTTGTTTGCTTTCGAACGAAAATTGTATTGTTTTATCAGAGCATTCATCAAAACTCTTTGTTCTACGAAGGGTGGATGAGGATGTCTCTAATAAAAATAATTCCGAATTCTACTAAGTTTTATTTTTCAGGAGAAATTTTTTATTGTGCGCCTTCTGATCACCTACACTTTTTGCCCATTTTTTCATAAATGCTGGCATGAAATATCGAGAAAGTTTGACACGAGCTAATTCTCTCGAATTCTCACGAAGATCGTGCTTTTTCCTGTAGATAATTCAGTAAAACTTTTACAATTTTAAAACTCGAGGTTATCAGGAAAATTCATTTTAAAAAAATGTGAAGGAACTAATTGATAATTGTATTGGATGCGGGATTCAAGAAAGGTGAGAATACGATTCGGCAGATTAATAAAATATCACTGTATTCGGACTATTGTAAGTATTTGAATACAATTGAAGTTTATTGGAGAAAATATACAGAAAAGTGTTAGAGAATCTGAGTTGCTCGCTTGCTCGCTACAGCTCAAATGGTATAGTTGTCCGGGTTCTCTGCTACTCACACTCAAGTCTTCCTGCTCGGAAGGGGGAAGAGCCTAAACGAAGGCGAAGCCACGAATTAGACTACGAGCACGAACTGGATTTTTCTGGTTGAGTTCGAACTTAAGCTGGATTTTTCCGGGTGATTGCGTGCTTGGACTGGATTTTTCCGGTTGAGTATCAGCTTAAACTGGATTTTTTTGGACAAACTGTGTATTTGTTTATTACATTTGTTTCAGTAATGAACAATTGCTATCAGATGATCGAGAATAATGAATGGGTATCATCAATTTGTGATCTGCAGTTGATTCTGGGTGGAAAACGCTATTAATTCCATGACGAATAGAAAATATAAGTAATTATTCATGAAATTGCTTATAACAATGGAGTTTGTTATTATTCATCCAAATCCCCTCACGCTATTCCAAGATGACTCATTAGGAATTAAATAAATCCTAAGAACGGAGTTTGTGTGACGCAAAATAGCCGAATAATGCAATTGTTCACTAATATCGTTTCAAAAATTGTGATTTGTTATTATATAAGCAAATATGATAACTGAGCATCATTCACGAGCTCAATGGAGCTAATTCCATAGAAAATGACAATTCTTTTCGTCACCAATAGCTGAAGCCAAAAATTGTTTTCTTTATTTGTTTATAATAATGATTGTTTATTTATGAATCCTCACGAGTAAGACACAAAAATTATTTTTATTGGTCTATTCAGGAAATCCAGTGAGAATCAAGCGACCATACACCGTAAAACCATATGAGACCATTTTCATCCACTTATTTGTTCATAACAAATTAAATGCATTTTTTTATTTATCCTACGTACTCGAAAATTGCACTGGATAGTTTATCTACTCATTATGGGTATTTGGGAATGAATCTGAGTGTTCCCTTGAAAATGTTACTCTTGAAAAGTCAAAAAAATATATTATTTTCATTTTTGTCAAGAAATTAAAAAAATAGAGCTTCAATTTGAATATATGCTCTGATAAAATCATGTGGGTTTTCATTAGCTCTAATTTTTAAAAAAAGTTTGAATCGGATGAAAAGTGTTGTCGAAAAATCAGTTTGTCCAGAATCGTGATTTTCGTCCCACTGTGCAGCGGCTGTATAGTGGTGACCTCACTTTATAAGTTCACTGAATGCTTTTTTTAACCTAAGAACTTTTTTTGTAAATGAAATATCCAGCTGAAACTTTGGAAAATGTATTAGAGTACAAGAAACTACGTTTAGGTACTGCATTTTGGTAGGTACTTCACTGAAAATTATTTAATCTTTTTTCTGAACTTCGACATTTTTTGAATGTTCGAACTTTTTTTATACATAAAATATCGGTCTCAAACTTTCAAAAATGCAAGAGTCGAAAGAAAACTACGTTTAAGTACAAATCTTAATAATAAAATATGTAAAAAAAATTCAACGATAAATTCCATCGGCGTTAGCCGGTAACGTTGTACACGAAAATAAGAACCCTCTAGAGCCTCGTCTAGTGGCCGCCAGGGTTCGTATTTTCGTGTACAACGTTACCGGCTGATGCCGATGGAATTGATAGTTAAATTTCTTTTACATCTCTTATTATTAGGCTTTGTACTTAAACGTAGTTTTCTTTCGGCTCTTGCATTTTACAAAGTTTGAGACCGATATTTTATGTATAAAAAAAGTTCGAACATTCAAAAAATGTCAGTGAAAAATTCAGTGAACTGATAAAGTGAGGTCGGTAATATAGGTATTTGGCTGTGTCACATGCCTTTAACTGAAACATTATAACTACCGCACAGATCACAACTTCTTGAAGGTTTAAGATATACTATACTAAGATTTCTGATGTCATCGTGTTGACGGGCCGTCGCTTGAGTCCAGAGTTGAAGTATCAATGATTCTTCTATAGGCAAGCTCGTAATGTAGGCCTTTACTGGAGATAATAAACACTCACGAATTTTTGTGAACTTTTAGCTATAAAGTAAAACTCTAACTTAACTGATTTTATTTTGAGAGCGGTCGTATTTATACAACTTGCTCTTCTTTGGATCAACATACAGAGGAGAGATGTTAAAGTAGGGATAAAAATATATTAAAATCAGCATCCATAAGTTTTCATGTAAAATAGTATGCCCATATTTCGTGAATTGCCCAGTTGAACTAGTGCACAGTATCTTTTCTGGATTCAATATACAGGCGTAATAATTTATAGTTGTAGATTCGATGAAACTAACTTCCTGGTTGTTTCTGTAGGGCTATTTCTAAATATATCATAATTCTGTGACTTGTTTTGGTACTGGATGTTCGCTTACAATTATCATGTTAATTATCAATGATTGTCATTTCTAGGATGAGGATTTTAGTCCCTTACTCATAGAAATGACTGTTAAAGGCATAACAATCTTAAATATTTGTTGTTTAGCTTCTAATATTTTTGAGTGTAGGCTATTTAAGAATATAGTCGGTTTGTATCGTTTTCATAATAATTGCTGGATTGGTCCATAACTAGTAGGCGTTTTCGTTGTGTTACAATTGCGTATTGGATTTTATAGAGGTTTATAAACTATTTAAATATGGCCTTTCAACTTATTTGTATATTTATGTGATGTGAATGTTTTATAATCTTAATATATTTGTTATAAATGATTATTATTATTATTAAAGTCGCGGGACGTGACACCTGCAAGGAATGGTTATTATTGCTCTATCGAAAAATCCAACGTAGGATACGACATCGCTAACGACGCCGAAAACTACGCAGGAACCGGAGTCGGAAACGACACCGTAAACGACGCCGGAAACGACATCGGAAACGGCACCGTAACCGACGCCGGAAACGAGCTCGGAATTTGGGACCGAATACGTCGTCGTTTCCGATGTCGTTTCCGACGTCGTTTACCACTCTGGTTCCGGTGTGATTTTTTTTTAATATGTACTAATAACTACGATAGAAAATAATGTTTCCATATAAATAAATTAATGCATTGTATAATTTGTCCCAATTATAATAATAAAAGTGAGCTGCAGGGAATGGTATGCGCAAATGATTGTAGGCAAAAGAAATATAGTTTTGCAGGATTTATTGAATCACACAAATA
>NC_046664.1:134359236-134361215 GCF_010883055.1 Belonocnema kinseyi | reverse complement strand
CCCAATTATAATAATAAAAGTGAGCTGCAGGGAATGGTATGCGCAAATGATTGTAGGCAAAAGAAATATAGTTTTGCAGGATTTATTGAATCACACAAATAATTATAACATAATAGTAATAATGGTTATTATGATAATATTAATAATTAATATACATTTGGAACAGTACATACGTACTCGGTATGATCTAACAGTATATTCTACAGAAACTTTTACAATCTCGCTGGTTAGTATTAAATATTCTTCTGAGTCAATCATTGTAATTATAACTAATAAGCAGAACATACGTATCACTATTTAACTGAATTTACAGGTTGAGATCTTGTTTACCGCTAATAGGATTTCTGCGTTTTTTAAAATATCTTCTGACGTCGTAATTTTATCCGATAGATATTTCCAATACTTCTGTACCCTAATTTGTCGATTGATACCCTTCACGCCGGAATCAGTGACTTTTTCATAAAGTGGATCTGGTACAGGTGAATCAAAATTATATTACATTGCACTAATACGAATCAAAAATTGCATGAATGTTTTTTAATGAAATAATTACAAAAATGTATTGATCTTCTTCGAAAAGGAAATATAATCTAAAGGGTAAAAGATGAAGAAATGATTATTTTCTAAAAGAGATTTTGAATTGTAATGCATACCTTTTACAATTTTCTTTTTTAAAGGCGATAAGAGCTGCCGACAATTTCTTGATTTCCGCTGTTCCCAGTATTTCTGTTTGCTCTTTGAAAATCTAAATATTTTCCTTGAAGTGTAGCTCTACCCCAAAGTTCGTCAGCTACTTCTCGGACAAATTTGAAATCGTTCTTCCATTTCATGCTTTCCCAAATGTCAAGATGAATATAGAATCCGTCACCTAGAACATAAAAAATGTCCAGTAACATTAAATAGTGTATTGTGTATCGAGGTGTCCTACCCTCCTTGAAAACAAGCAAGTTTTCAAGGGGGTCGGAAAAAAATATATTTCATAATTTTATAATTTCATAATTTCATAATTTCATTTAATAATTTTATTTTATATGAACTTAATAACTTCATTTATATATCATACGTTCATTTGTCACACTTTAATTTAAAATATAACATTAAACAAAAACATAAAAACAATTTAAAAAATGTTAAGTGTATGGTAAATCATATTTTTCTAGATTAAAACTCAAGGATTAACTCTAGATAATGAAGAAATATGTAATTTAGTATTTATCGATTATCTTACAAATTTTTGATTAGGATAAGGAAGCATGTAAGTATAAAAATTATTGTAGTCTATTATTTAAGTTATACTTACCAGCTAATAGAAGAATGTACGCATTGTGCAAATAAACCCTCTTATTTTTTTTCCCAGACCACCAAACTTTATATTTGTGAAGGGCACGAAAATCGTTTGCATTTTTTGATTTCGTAATTGATTCCACAGAATCCAAGGGTACTATTTTTTCGTAACCATTTACAAATAATACATACGCCCACTTGAACTGCTTTGCACTGTTACTCGACATTTGATTAAATCACAATAAAATTATTAGAGAGGTCGTACGCAGGTCAGTGTCCTTCGTTCTGATATCGTACGATTTTGAGTCGTTCTGAATCAAGCCGATTCGGCAGATGCGCCTGTTTATTGATAGCGCGTCAGCTTACGATATTTTGTACAACCTTTTCAATAGTGTGAGTGAGAACTGAGTGAATTTATCGCTTGAAAAGTTCGACGAATACAATATTATGGTAATACAAACCCATATTCGTGGATAATTATTGCACTTTAAGAGTTTGAACAGTGATAAAGTAAGTAAATGACATTAAAAGAATTAAAAATAGATCAACGATTTATTAGAAAAATGTTATCCTCATACTTAACTGCTAGTGACTATAAAATAAACTAATATTCAAATAAAATACATTTTATAATTTTAAAGCTTCCTCTTTTAATTTTATTATTATTTATACTTATTAATCATTAAAGCGTAATG
>NC_046664.1:134348013-134359136 GCF_010883055.1 Belonocnema kinseyi | reverse complement strand
CACACCCCGAGCATTTAGCTCACATACTATCTAGTTATCCAACACACGCGGGAACGACCTACATTCAAAGGCACAATGCGGCACTAAGAGTACTTTATTACCTCCTCTGTCACTCCTACGGCATTCACCTTAATATCGTTCCTCTAAATGCTCCTAGGGAATTTGAGTCAATTGTCGAGAATGGGAAGTGCCGTATATATTGGAACTTTATATTCTCGACAATTGTTTCTGTTGCTCACTCGAGGCCTTGGGTCGCTCCGTGTTCTTAGGGTCCACGTGGCTTTTGCTGGATCGTCGTATTGATTCCTTTACAGACTGTAACCACCTATCTCACGGTTGTGCAATTCAGATTAGCACCCGCTCCCGGCGAAATCCTGCGGTTGTCCTTATGAAAAATTTTTAATTATATATATATATGTGAACATAATAATAAAAATATAAATAGGAATATCTTCATACTTCATAAATTTTAAATTGAAAAAAGTAAAGACTGCTGGCAGAGTAAAAAAACTTTGTAGGTTCCATATCAAAACAGGACATTTCTATTTATTTATTAATTTTCGTATGAATTTTGAATTAGCACAGAAAAGTATTTTTCATGTAACAATTTATGTATACAAAATAAATTTGATGAAAAATTAAAAATTGTGGTCGAAAACCCTGAGATACTAAATTACGCTTATGGTAAAATGTTACATGATTTGAAGAAGCAAAACTTTTTTTATCAAATATACATTTTATTTTATATTTTGTAGATTATCATGGATGACAAGAATAGAAAAGAATATAAAAAGTATTTGAAGTCTGGGAGTAAAATACCAATACCTAGATCATCTTGGTATAGATGGAAAAAAATAAGTCAGCAGGAAGTAAATCAATACTACTTTTATTAAATTAAAAATAATACAATATCATCATTATGGAAACTATTACCATATTAATCTACTTGTATTAGGTTCCCCATGCAGAATATTAGTATCAAGATGAAAACACTGATCAGATGCAGGTCGATGCCCATATAGACGAAAAAAGCGACGAAAATCTTGTTAATGAAGCTCGTTATATGCAGGTTGAAACTAATGAGCATGAGCCATGTTTCATGCCTACAATTTGTACAATTGATAAAGAAGAACTTTCAGTGGTAAACAAAGGCAAATTGTTTTTTATTTATCATAAAATTAAAAAAAAGTTGTTTTCCATAGTAGAATATATGATTGCTAATTCTTAACGTTTGATAATTCTAGCCAAAAGTTTCAAATAATTCAATAAAAAATTTTCTCAGAGTTTAAAAAAATTATTTACAGGTTGCGATCTGCGAATTTAAATAAAAAGTGAGATTTTCGTAGTTTCTTTATTTTCAAATATACATATTAGTGTTAGAGGAGTATCGTGTAAATGAAAATTGTAGCTAATGAAAACGAAAAAACTTTCATTCGGTGTCCGAGCTGCTAGTTTAAGTTTTTTGTTAGTTGTTTGCACCTAAAGAATCATCCTCAATGGATTTCAAGAGTACTGAAAGGACGATTTTTCACTAGAATTTTTGACATGTTTGGCAGCCAGCCAGTCAACTTTGGCACAACTGAGGAACAGTTAGTTCATTATTATCTTACTTTTTAGTACCTAAAGAATCATCTTTAATGTGTTTCAGGAGTATTAAAACTACGTTTTTTCACTCGAATTTTTTACATGTTTGACAGCATGCCAGTCAACTTTGGCATCACTCAAGAGCTTCCAGCGAAACTTTTTCATAGTTCTTATCATTTAAAGAATAACGCGGATAACACGTGTTACAAGCCGAGTTAATTAGACAAATCGTTTTAAACCTGCTTTCACATCCAATTATGTCATGTCCATTGATAAGATCGTTCAGCAATCCGAACGCTCAATTGTGAACCAAAATTAACGGCTAGACATGTTACTTTTAATGGATAATAATAGGAATTATTATTCCACGCTGCACTGAGCTCGACACTTAGCTTGTGCATAAACCACTTTATTTTTGTTTTTAATTTTTATTTGAAACCTGCAGTCCTTTGCCCGAACATCTCCTGTACGAAAAATTGTATTCGGATCGTATACTTTTTTTAGATTTTGCGCACCACATTGGTGCCACTATTTTGGTATTTAAGGATCTTCTATATAGATCTTTATTAACAATGACATATGCCCAGGAATGTCTGACATTTAAAGTGCTATGAAAAAGAAATGACAAAAGAATATAATTTTTATTATCGTTATCTTTTAGTATAGATATGAAAATAACAGCATATATAATTTTTGTAAATATTTTGTTGTCAAATTTAAATCAGTATTTCTTAAAACATGTTGACAAATTATTTTAATGACATTTTTTATTGTTCAACTTTAAAAAGTAAATGAATGTTGAACTTAGAAACTTAAAAAACCCATTTTTCATTTTTGTATCCTCAAACAGTTCTTATCAACAAAGACTGAATGTTTCTCGGAACGCACGGAAGATTTCCATCTTTAGAAGAATAGCTTGGAAAGATTGTGCGCAAATTACTCCACGGGAATTCCACCAAATTTCAAGTTGAAAATTCCGTTGACTCCCAGTAAATAATCCAATGACGTTTCGTCTGCAAATTGCAGCCCGTCACAGATTCAGGAAGTTTCTAGCAAACTCTTTCCTATCAGGGCACTAGATGCTAAAAATACATCTTCCTTTAAGAAGTTAAGCTCTAAATAGGAATTAACCGCACTCACCGCATTTTTCTCATGAGCCGTCATTATGCAACAATTTTTGAGCGCCCCAGATTTAAGAAATAAGAGGACCTCGAGAAAATTAGGTTAGAAATCAAAATTACCTGCACATAACACAATTTTCTCATGACCCGACATTATACAAAACTTTCAAATGCATCAGGTGAAAGAAATACATCTTTATCAAGGAAGTTAAGTTATAAATCAAGATTAATCGCAACCAACCCACTTTTCCACGACCCGTCATTATACAACTATTTTTGAGTGCACCAGGTGTAAAAAATACATCATCCTCGAGGTGTTTAAAATCTAAATCAATATTACCCGCACACAACCAACTTGTCTCATGACCCGTCATTGTATAAGAATTCCCGAATGCACCAGGTGTGAAAAATACATCTTGCTCAGAAAGTTAGGTTCTAAATCAAGATGAACCGCACATAATCCATTTTTTTCATGGCCCGTAATAATACAAAAATTTTTAAGTGCATCAGGTCTCAAAAATACATCTTCCTTAAAGAGTACTACTCAAAAAGGGCATAAATTTTCACAAATGGTCGAAAGTTCTGACAATATCTGAACATCCTAAACATTTCTAGCGAGTCTGACTATTTCTGAAGATATACTAATTTACATCCTATCAGGTAGCACAACAGTTAGGACCGCAGGTAAGCTTACCATAAAGGATTACCAATTTTCAATTTTTTTTCAATGTTACATATACATATTTAAGAGTTAAGAATCCAGAATCTAAGGGTTTTGATGAAATCATGTACTTATCAATTTTTTGAAAATTTAAAAATTAAGAATAATGTAATGTATTCTGTAAAGAGAAAGGGATACGCCAAAACGGTAAAAAATTTGCAGATTCACATTCAGAGTCAAAAGCGTAACAAAATTGGTCAGAAATGGTCAGAAGTTCTACATTTTTTTCTAGCGATTCTTGGCTTTCTTTAATAGTGAAGTAAGAAATACTTCTTCCTGGAGAAAGTTAAGTTTTAAATTAAGATGAACCGCACATAACCCACTTTTCTCATGACCTGTTCCTATAAAACAATTTCCACTTGTACCAGGTAGAACAAATACATCTCCCTCGAGGTACTTAGGTTCTAAATGAACAATAAGGGCTCATCATAATTTCAGTAAATGGGAGGGGTCGGTTCTAAGCACATATTCCTGTTACCGATATGTTACTGATATTGTGCTGTTTCATGTTGAAAACCCGTGGTTCATGTCAATGTCAAATGTGGAAAGTTCGAGATTGATATGATTGGTATTTAAATTGATAAATAAATGACATAATATTCGCTTTTACGTTTCAAAGGATTTGATGATTGCAATGGAGTGTTTGGTTTTCAATTTCAAAAATCGCCTTTCTCAGAAGCGAGTTTGATTTTTCAATAAAAAATTTCTTAGTGGCTTACCACTTGATATCTACCGACAAATGAATTGTTAAAGTTCTACATTTTTCATAGAGTTGTGCAAAAAACGTAAAACTTAAGTATAACGTTACACGAACGTTAATAGATGCATTCCAGAAGTATAATGTGTCACACGCCTGACGTCCTCTTTTTAATATTTTCTAAAACAAATCTCTTAGCGGAATTTACTTTAATGTTGCCGAAAAGAGAATTATTTGAACATTGTATAACTACATGATAAGCATGAGAGCCTGTCTTTAATTTTTCAAATAACAAACTTGTTATAAACAGTTCTTGAAATTCCAATATCATTTTTCTGTAAACAGCTTCAAAATTCTTTATCACTTTGATTTTATTTATTTTGCTTGAACTTTTCAAGATCATTTATGATTTTATGACACATTACATTACCTTCTGAGACGTGTTTAAAAAATTCATGATTCTTAAAAATGATATTTCTTTTCTAAAAATGCGATGAGAGGCAAAAGTATTATAAAAGCGACGAAATTCTTTTCTTTCACCAATCTGTAGTTGGATGTCTAGAAGCGTGGAATAGCGACACGAGCTCAACATAAAAATGTCCTCGCATTTTTAGAAAAGAGATATGATTTTTAAGAATGATGAATTTTTATGAACCCGTCTCAGAAGGTAATGTAATGTGTCATAAAATCATAAATAATCTTGAAAGCTCTAAACAACATTTATGATGTAGTTATACAATGTTCAAATAATTCATTTTTTGGCAACATTAAAGTAAATTCCACCGTTTCACAAAATATTAAAAAGATGACGTTATGTGAGTTACATAGTATACTTCTGGAATGTACCCTAAATCTGTGAAAAATATACTGAAATAAGACAAGGTATACTCGAGGTACACTCGAATTTTTTATATTGTGCTTTGAAGACCAATAATATCTATATTTTGGGTCCATGACAAAAAGCCCAAACGAAAAAGCGCCTGCCCAATGAGAGTCGCGCTCCGTGAAAAAGGTTTGCGAATCAGAAAACGAATAGAGGCGTGCTCATACATACATCCTTCGCGATGAAGCGAGTCGCTCTCTGATTCGCTTACCCTTTTCATGGAGCGCGACTCTCATTGGGCGGGTGCTTTGTCGTTTGGGTTTTTTGTCACAGATCCTATATTTTCATAAAATAAGTCCACGTGGACAGATTAGGGGGGGGGGGGGATTTATCATAATTTCACGGCCGTCCACGGGGGGGGGGTCAAAAAGTGGTGAAAAATTGTCCACGTGGTATATGTAGGGCCCCTAAGTGGTTTAGCCATTTCTCTGATTTACTTTTTGGCTTGGGCCTATTGAAGCACGGTTTAGCACTGGCTACCCCCTTTGATGATTATTCTGGATTCAAAGTTCTTGGCATTTTATAGAGTCCTTCAGAAGATGCATTTTGTTTTCAAATTTCGTAAATTTTCAACAAAAATCTTAGTAAACGCTGACGGTTTATAGCAGTTGCCATGTTGTATGATCCTATGGAATGACAGGGAAGACATGACTTTTGCTCTAAGTTGCCAGTCTTGTTACGTATTTTAATTCCCAGATAGACATCACAAAGGTAATAATACTAAATCAATTAAAATGCATGTCTTTTCCGACGCATATAGCCTACCCACCTAACCTGCTAGCATTTTAAAAGGTTTCTGAATGATTATGAGAGGAACTGTTGCGTTTACGTCAGTTTCCTAGCAGGTAACAGAATAATCGCCGTCGATTAATAGGGAGGCTTGTTTGCATCAGTTCCCTGCCAGACTAGTAACACAATGGTAATAGCCGGAGCGATCTTAATTCACGAACAATTTCGTGCGCATGTACTGCAAGTACACGAAAGTACTACGAGTAGCGAATAATTTATTAAATTTAATTAATTCGAAGGGCAATTTTTTTAAAAACTAAATAGTCAAGTAAACAACAAACTATTGGAAAAATCGTAATTTATATTTTATGAATTTAACTTTCAAGCAATTTGACGTCAAATAATCTGAAGAATTTCATCTATTTTCAATAATTTCTCTTACCCATTGAGAGAAATCCGAACAAATATTTTTAAAAATTCAAACGCTTTTTGTATTTTCCAAAAAGAAAATTGAAATTTAATTCAAAAAAATATATCTTTTTAGGTTTTTCTAACAAAATTTTCTATGGATAGCTTATAATGTGCTTCAAAACTCTTTTCAATATAAAAATGGGATCTATCTTAGTTTTCGAGATATAATGAAAAACGTAGAGTTCGGACTCACGAGTACTGGGCATGCTATATCAAGGCGTACGTTCTTCAATATTTGCCGAAATTCATAAGATTGATGATTACGTGTCATTTCTCTTTTACATCGCTTACTCGTTTAATAATTTGTAAGTATTTCCTTTAAATTTGGCTTATATTTTTGTATAAAATGTCATAAAAACTTCAAACAAAAGTTTAAACCCAAAGCACCATGAAGCACTAAAAACAATTCTTTTTTTGAGGCGCTCCAGAAGAAACTTTTAATGACTTTTTCTATCTCACAATCCGAAGTTGCCATTGTTGATGTGCATATATTTTCTGTATAATAGTATTTTTTTCAATGCATTATATTATATCCATAATAACGGTAATGTGAATAGAGAATACTTCAAAAATGCTGCATTTTAATAAAACCGTCATTGACAGACAGCAATATTTTGATCTTCAGAGGACTTTCTACTGATAGTAGTAAAACAATTAAAAAATTGATAAATCTATATGGAATCAAAAACGTGATTTTCAAATTATTTTTTAAAAATGATTAAAAAAATGAAAAGTAAAAGCACATACTCATTGGCATTGGCCAAAAATTTTAACTTTATTTCAAACATACATACTTTCTATTATTTACAATCTGTCAACACATTAGAAAGTTTTGCTGGGAAAAAGACATATTATATATCTATGTAATACAGAAAACTTTTGAAGGCAGATTTATAATTTAAACACAATATCAATAATTACACTCATTTTGTATAACAAGAGTTCATTACAATGCAAATATTTTACTTAATTATTTAAAATTTACTTTTTATTTATACGCATACATGTTGGTTTTAACCTCGAATGTAATTTCTTTTTCGAAAGAGTTCATTTGATAAATATCGGTATTTTTTTATAAAAGATATGTTGTCATATTATTTCAATTTCTTGGAAATTATTTATCATTTAATTATGTCCCTTTTGAACATTTTAGGAAGAATATTAATAGTTATTATTTTCAAACGCCGTGTGTATTTTGAGATTTAGCTGTCATTTTACGTTGCGTTTCCAAACATTATTTTGTTACAAACATGTAATCACAATGGCGGGATAATGTCACCTCCTCCGTTTGTAACATGTTACTACTTTGAGTGGGAAATATATTGTCACTATGTGACCACCAGCGATGTCACCAGTGACTGTTTTTCTGAATATTGTTACCAACATGTGACTATTTAGGCGAGTAACTGTGTTAGCTGAATATCTTATGCTTCTATTGTACACCTGCATCGCCATTCCGAATAAGGCCAGATCTTCATTAAAATTCTCATGGCTAAAACCAAGGTTACACCGATTAAAACATTGAGCATTTCGAACCTTAAGTTCTGTGCCGTTACTCTTTTGGCGAACCTGACTCCATTTTTTATCAGTTCTTTGCAATTAGTTGATGTTCCTATTTTCTTTTCGATAAATTCATTGATCGTTCTTAAATGGCTGGAGAAATAAGCAGTTACATTACCCTCTTTTATTATGAACAGAGTATTTACAATTCAAACGGAAGTGCCTTCTGCGTATTGGAAACATGTTCCATTTGAACAAAACCCGGCTGATTGCGCCGCATTTGGCCCTTTAAGGGCTTGGCCTAAACGCAATGTAGAAACCTTTGAACCAGACCAGGAGACTAATTAAAAAAGTATGCGATTGGCAATCTCTGTTACTTTTTCGAGAATTATCTTAAACTCGTTTACTTCAAATCACCTTCAACCGGTCATCAACTCCCTTGTATACAGATCTGTCTCCATAACAGATAAAGATAACTTATAAAAGAAATTCCAAAACGTTAAACAAATACTAATACAGAACGATTACATAAAAAAGAAACAAATTGATAAAGCAATAAGAAAATACAATAAAAAAAACAAGACAACACAACCTACGAAAGAAAGAGAGAGAGAAATAACTACCACCCAACCCTACATCCAAGGTGTCACAGAACAAATAGGAAGAATTCGCAACAAACACAACATCCAAACTATATTTAAACCACCTGCGAAAATAGGACAGCTACGACTGAAAGTTTTTTTGAAAATTTAGATTTAAAGTTAGAAATTTGTGATCCAAAAAACACTTTTATAATAAATTTCATACAGATCTGACCATTTTTTTAAATTTTGGCCACCTTTTTCGCATTTAAGATCACTTTGCATTCTGAAGATATTTCAACTTCAATATGTTAAAATCCGTTCAGTCGACTTTCAGCAAAAATAGGCAATGAATTTGGAATAATAAAATAGTGATATGCAAGAGAGTGCATTACATTTTTTTACAGATTTCGGCAAGCATTCAAACCCCCAGCGTTTCATGCGAAATCATTCATCCGGGAGAATTCTTGATTTAGGACAAAATCTTTTAAGAGCCATGGAATTTATATAAGAGGCACTTTAAATGTATGTATGTATGTATTTAATCTCTCCCTTTTACGGATTTGAGGACCTCCGCTCCCTGTACTTCTCCTTGTTTAACCAATAGCTCTAACTCTATGTCCTGCCACTCCATAACCCCTTCTCGAATCTTATACACCCTTCTCATTTTTCTCCTTTCTTCCTCCCATTTTGAATTTCCCACATTACCTCTCGCTTCATTCTTCCGAATTTCGCCGCAACATACTTGTGCAATTCTACTTCCCTCTCCCCTTTTTAGATTCGCTTCAAACCTCCAGGCTCTGTTAATTTGTCTAATAACCATATTTTCTCTTCCTAACTCTTTTTTTAACATATATCCGGGGCAACTCCAGCTAACACCCATTACCCACCTCAGAAATCGCTAATGCATGCTCTCTACTTTTCTATGTTCCTTCCATCCCCAAATCTCCACACCATAACACAACACCGCCCACACCAACGCATCAAACAACCAGACCCTCATTCTACAATTATTCTTGAACCTTCTCTTTCCTATACCCCATACTTGGCCCATTACTTTACTCGCACATTCAAGACTTTTCTGCATCTGCAGTTCATTTCCCCCTTCTGCCTCAAACCAAAAACCTAGGTAACAGAATTACTCCACAATTTCCACTTTTTGTCCGTTCATCTTCCAAACGTAATTTATTTTGCTCTTTCTATTTCTGAAACACATCACCTTTGTCTTATCTACGTTCACCGTCAGCTCTTTTGTTCCCACATACTCTTCGAAGATTCTCATCATTAGGTTCATTCCCTTCTCATCATCTCTAAATAGAACTACATCGTCCGCGTATGCTAGAGAGTATAGTTTGTTATTAACCAAAACCGTTTCTCCTTTCCCTTTATCCTTTAGCTTCTCCTCTAAGTCTGCCAATAGGATACTAAATAGTAACGGAATCAACGGACACCCTTGCCTTAGACCTCGGCCTGTCCAGAAAATCTGCCCTTTTTTCTTTCCTATTTTCACCCTAATCCTGGTTTCAGTAAAAATTTCCTTTATCCTCTCCATCAACTTTTCCTCTACACCCTTCTCTTTCATTGCCTACCATAGCACTTTTCTGTTCACTGAGTCAAACGCTGCTTTGAAATCTACGAACAAAGCGACTAGTTTTCCTTTCTTTCTCCCCAAATTTCTGTTAAATAAATAGTTAAGTACGCAGAGGTTGTCTACAGTTCCCATCCCTTTTCTACATCCCGTTTGATTATGTGGGATACTTTCTTTTTGTTCTACCTGACTCTCCAACCTTTTTCTTAAGATTTCTGCATATATTTTATAGCCGACTGACACGAGAGTGATCCCGCTGTATTCCTCTACCTTCTTTCCTTCCCCTTTCTTGACAAGCGGTACAACCAGTCCCGTCGTCCACTCTTCCGGCCAACCTTCCCCTTTCCATACCTTGTTGCAGATCTTCCACATCTCACGGCTAATCCCTTCTCCTCCAAACTTCATAGCTTCGTTCTTTATCACATTTTGTCCTGTCGCCTTGTTTCTTTTTAACCTATTTATTGCCTCATCCACTTCTTCTCTTGTTATCTCGTTCCGTTCCTCCATTTCTCCTTGGATTATCCTACACTTTTCCCCTTCGATCTTCTTTTGCTCTCCCCCTAATAGACCCTTGAAATAATCCGTCTATTCCTCCATTTCTATTTCTCCGTAAACGCCCTTCCTTTCCCCTCTATCCCTATTTATCACATCCGACACCCTACCTTCTTTGATCGCTTTTTCTACTTCTGCCTTATATTCTTCCTTTTTCCGTTGTCTTTTTATTACCAGCATCTTCTCATGTTCTTTTTTCCTCCTGTTTTACTCCTCCTGTTATTTCCTCGTCCCACCAGCCTCTCTTTTCTTCTACTCTTTCTTCATTAGTACCCAGCTCATCCTTTACTTTTTCAATGGACCCCTTCAAACTTTCAATTAAAGAGTCTGTTCCCTCCTCTTTTTCATACCTAACCTTCTTTTTTTCCATCTTTTGTTTAAACTCTTTTAATTTATATACCCCCCAGATTCTCATTTTCGTGTTTCTTTCACAACCCTTAACTTTCTCCCTCTGCCGCGCTTACTGACGCCTCTTAGTGTAATTATGACCGGGAAGTGCTCGGACCCTATCTCATTCCCTACCTTCATACTTTCTATCATATGCCGCATTCTTTCTTCTGCCAAGATGTAGTCTATTACTGTTGCTCCCTTTCTTATGAATGTGATCCCCCCTTCCTCATCTCCTTTCATATTGCCATTGCATATAAACCATTCTGTTTCCATTCTTTTTCTTATCATTGTTCCATCCTTTTCCTC
>NC_046664.1:134339525-134347913 GCF_010883055.1 Belonocnema kinseyi | reverse complement strand
ATGAATGTGATCCCCCCTTCCTCATCTCCTTTCATATTGCCATTGCATATAAACCATTCTGTTTCCATTCTTTTTCTTATCATTGTTCCATCCTTTTCCTCCATGCCCCACCTTTTCTCCCTTTTACTGCTAATTCTTTTTTCACCCCTGACAGCATTCCGCCCATCCCTCTCCCTTTAACGTGTTCTTTTCTTGCTTCTTGCATTGTCCACACATAATCTTTCGGTAACAACTTTTTTATTCCCTTCCAATCCTTCTCATCTGCCCAAGTTTCACTCATCATAATCATATCCCACTTTTCTAACTCCTCCCAAAATCCTTTATTCTTGTTCTTCAAACCTGACATATTCCAGAAAGCTACTTTGACGTTTCTTTCTTCCCCATTCTTTCCTCTTCACTTTGTTTCCCCTTTGCCGTTTGGAAACCCCTCTGATTTATTTCTAGACTCTTTTTCGTCTCCCTTCCCCCTACCGATCGCAAGACTTTTTTCTTTTTTCCTTAATTCTTCTAATTCTTCATCCCAGCACCATTCCTCCCCATTTATCCATAACCTGTCTCTCCCTATCCACACCATATGGCCCCTTTTCCTCGCTACCCAAGCCCTGTGCTCTATTTGCCATTTTTTTCCTCTATAATTTTCTTTTTCTCCTCCTCACTCCCCACTTTTACTAGAAACATTCCTTCTTTTCGTTCCTTTGTCCCTCCTATTCTCTTGACTCCTTCTACCCTTACCTGCACTCTAATATCTTGCACAAGATTTGTTATTTCCACTTCTCCTGTTTCACTCTCCACTTTTAATCCCTTAACTACTATGTTATTTTTCCTCTTTGCCCTTTCTTCCCCTTCTAATCTTCTTTCGATCTCACTGAGTCTTTTCTTCAAACTTTCATTCTCACTTCGGACGTTATTTTCAGTCCCTTTAACTATTTCCTCATTTTCTGTCTTTTCCCTCATATGCTCATTCCTAATTTCTAGACTGGATACCCGTTCTTCTAGCTGATTTACTTCTCTAGATCTCTGTTCGTCAACGTCTCTCTGTCTGTTCTCAATGCTCTCTAGTTTACCCCAAATCTTGTTTTTCTCCTCCTTCCAAAGTTTATCCCATTCTTCCCATTTTTCTCTGATCTTTTTCACTTCCCCCCTTACATCGTTTCCCTGCCTATTCATATCCCTATTCATGTCGTCCAAACTCTTTCTTGTTTCCTCTCTAAACACTTTAATGAGAGCCTCTAATTTTTCAAATATCCCCTCATCCACCAAATCTCTCTCTGGTGTTTTCCTTTTAATTCTAACTCTCTTGTTATGCTGGTCCCTTTCTACCTCATCTTCCCCAGCCACTCTTTTCCTTTTTTTCTCCCCTTCACTGCTAGTCGCGCTTGCCTTTTTTTGCCATTCGTCCAGACCTCTGTTCGAACCCACGTTGCCTAGCTTGTTAAGGCGCTGTAAATTCGAGGGCCTTCCGCGTTGCTTGCCCGTAACTGAGTCCGCTACCCTCCCCACCCGGGTCGACTTCTCGGCACTTTCATCACCGCTGCTGCCATTGCGATTTACGTCATCCATCCCCCCACTTCCAATCCTTTTAGCAACGTCAGCTGTTGCAGCCTCTACGGTTTTCTGCTCTATGCGATCGTCCAGTAACTGTTGCCCTCTGGCGCCAGTTTGTGGACTTCGCGTCGTCGGCACCCTACCTTACCCAGAGCTCCGTGACGTTTCCCGCCTTTATTTCCTAACTCTTTCCCCCCCAAGCAACTATTTTTTCACTCCTAACCTCAAAAACTTCACGCGCTCCAAATTTTCACTTCAAACCACTCACCCTTATTTCCTTCACTAAAGCCAAAAATACACCACTTGACAAAAAGAGTTCTTTCGCTATAATAAATTTAAAATGTCCTAATTGAAACTGTCATGTATTGTTTATAAAACATTCTATGATAAAAATGTTACTAGATTAAGATTATGGTCTTTAAATATTAGTGGTCCAGGAAAAATGAGGTAATTTTTGGAAATTAAGATTAGCGATGACCCTAGTATAATAACTTGTCAGTAATGTACGATTGTATATACCTTCAACTTATATTTCTATGGTAAAAACTGTGGACATTTAATGTTTTGAGAATCATAATCCAAATATGTGTTTGAATATTTATGTTTGTTGGTAGAAAATTCAACTATATGAATAAAAGTTCCATTTTTTGGCTCAAAATGCATCATTTTCGACCACTGTTTAAGCACCAACGTATTGCAATCCTTTTATTTAGAATAAACCATTTTAAATTGAGAGTCAAAAAACAGGAACACCTGTAATTTGAGATCCCAGTATGATATTGTTATACTTTTTTCTGTATAATTTAATATACAGGAATGTAAAAATTCTCTAAAACAAAATTTAAGGTATCACATATCTGGAAAAAAATTTTAATAATACTTTAAAGAATCCCAATAATTATTAGTGGTGACATTGTTACCTAGGCCAAAAATTTGTCATATAAAAAAGCTTGAACATTTAAAAATGCGAGAAACTTTTTTTGCATTGCTTGTTACAATTTGTTTGGTCTAATCGTACTATTTTAATTCATGGAGGCTCATTTTATAACTCATTTCAGAGCTCAAACGTCTATGCAAATTATATACTTATTGACCTAATACCAAAGAAAACGGCTATATAAGTTTTCAATATTTAAAAGTAACATAAATGACTGAAAATTGTCATTGTCTATGGTGAAAAAACTGGAAGAATAGAATGGATCGTTGGATAAGAGGGAACCGAGAATTATTAAAACAGAAATTACATATTATATCAATTTAAAGTTTTACATCTATCGAAAAAATTGAGAAAAGTTTTAGAACTTTATTTATGTTACAGAATTTTACAGAATGTTAGGAAATATTCGAGGTCATTTCAAAGATATTTAGGATTGTTAGAAGCTTAGAAGGAATTAAAATGTATTCTATAGAGTTTTAGAAATCTTTTAAAATTTAAAAATCTTTCTAATCTTCACAAAACTGGGGTAAGTATGGTTATCACTGCAGACAAGAAATCAAGATCACTTTTAAAGATAAAAAACAAGAGTTTAAATAAGAGATTCGTTACGCAATCATTCGTGAATCCATATTTGACATTTATCAATATAATTCAGTCGTTAAACCCTGAAAAGATATCAGATTTACGTGAAAAATTCGTATCTATAAAAAAAGTTATATGTGAGATTATAATTTTATAAAAAATTATGGTTCGCATGATTTACTGTGCGCCAACTACTGCGGTGATCGAATCACTGCGCTGGTAATTTGGTAATTTGTTCTTGTAACATTAGAGACACACTGCGACTTTGATGGGCATTATCACTGGCGACTATGAAAGGTTAGTTTGGAGGTTATTAGCACCTGGAAAGCCGCAGTTATCCATTAATCAAGGCAAATCGCGTGCAATCGTGTGCCAAATACTGCTTTAGTGAAAAAGATATTGAATAAATTAATAAGAAACATAGATACTGAGTTGGTTTATTGGCGATAATTATAAATAATTACATAATAATTTTCTGAATTGCTTTAAAGCATTATATACATTCAGAAGGTTTTAAATCATTATTTACATTTGAAACCGCAGTAAATAGAGCATCCGCAGTAATATCCACACTTACCCTACTAAAATTCGTGCATATCTCTTTGAATTATCTTATTTTTTTCTAGCATTTCTTAAAAATTGTCTAAATTAAAAAAATTCCTTAAAATCTTCCATATTTATTTTTGACAATTTCGGTAATGTTGAGCATTTTTGAAATCTTTTTAAATATTCTATTATTATTAGTTTCTCGAAATAAAAAATCATTTTGAAATTGCATAAGACTTTCAAATAATATTTTCTAATCGTTCGAAAACATGTTAATATCCCGTTAACTCAACCAGATTTTATCTTAAATTTTCTTTTGAAATATTTTACATTCTTTTTCAACATTTTGAGAAATAATTTCAAATGTTTTTAAATTTTCTGTTAGAACTAATATTTAAATCTAAAAAATCATGCAAGATTTTCTCATGAATTCTAGGATTAAAATTTAGTCTTTTGGATCTGTTAGAGGAAAATTTTCCAGCGCGCGAGTTAACAGTGCGTGCTCACGTTTTTTCGTCGTGTGACGCTCCCTTATCCGACGTGTACTCCCGCGGTTAGTCACGTACGCCAATGGCTGTCTCCCTCTCTATCCTATGCGCGCGTCCCTTCTCTTTTTCCAGTCTTCTCCTTCTCTTTTCTTCCAGCTTTTTTTTACTCAGCCTCATTGGCCACAGCCAGGGATCTCAACCGGCAAGTAATGAAACGTTTTCGAAATTTAGAATCCACTTCCTGAAATATTTAAATAAACCAGCAAACACTGACTGGCAAAATTAAGAAAGGGTAGTTGAGCTGGGATAAATATTGAAAGTTTTAACTGCATAATAATCTAAATATTTAAATGTTGAGGGTTTTATATCGAGTAATAATCAACGCTTCAGGAACGTAAAAAATTATAACATTAACAACCTCCCCCTGACAAAAAAATTAATAACTTAGATTGCTATATATATATATAATTAAAAATTTGTCATAAGGACAACCGCAGGATTTCGCCGGGAGCGGGTGCTAATCTGGAACATTGCACCCGCTTCTAGCGAAATCGCGGTAAAATTTCAGACACAATCACGTCTCACAACCGTGAAATAGGTGGTTACAGTCTGTAAAGGAATCAATACGACGATCCAGCAAAAGCCTCGTGCACCCTAAGAACACGGATCAACGCAAGGACAACCGCCTTCTGCATTTTTCCCGCAAGTGTATATATATATATATATATATATATATATATTCTTTTTACGTAAATAATAAAACGATTATTCGAGTGCTTTTGGAGTTGATGGTTACTGTAAGTTATTACCTTTACATTAATTATTTATAAATAAATACCCCGCGAAATCGTTATATCAAATTGAGCTATATCCTGTTTGCGGATAATTGATCATAAAATGAAGGAAATGTTTCTTAACGAAATTAAAGTACTTTAAAGTCAAATGTAAAAGAAACTAACATTCAGAAATGTCAAATCGACAATACTGCATATTTACCGAAATTTTATAAACCGAATTCTCAAAAATCGATGACTTCCGTAATAAGTAGATTCTCGAAATTACAGAATTTTAGAATTCAAGAAAAAGTTATTTTCAATATGTTTGTCAGAATAATGACTTATTTAACAGGTATATTTAGGCTGATTTAAATTTTAAGGAACTCTCTTAATTTTTAATCTCTGTAGTATGCATGATATAAAATAAAATATTATTCCAATAGATGAAACAATGTTATATTCAACTATTTTTTGTCGGTAGTTTATAATTTTGGTAATTAGAAATTTCGAAAACCTACAAATTTCGGGCTTTACAAAATTTTGATTGTAAAATATCAGAATTTTTAAATTTCCAAATTTTTCTACTTACTTCAGCTAGAACGAAATTCACAGGATCTCCTTCATATTACTATTAATCTAAAAAATCTCAAGGGGGAAATAAAAGTTCGCCTTCTTGTAAAATACATTTTTCAGTTTTTTCTAAAAATGTTCCGGCTTTTAAACTAAATAATAAAACACTTAATTTTATAACATGTGTTTAGTTGAAAAGTTTCAAGGATTATATTTTCCACGACCGTAACCAAATATTTACAACATTTACAATATTGACCAATTAGGAGTTTATGAACATGAAAAAGATGCAATAACGAAGCAATGAAACAATTAAAAGCCTAGTGTTAAATGAAACTGCGAAATGAGTTTCAGGACTAAAATGTTAATGAAACCATGGTAAATAAGTAAAATATTTGTTAAAATTTGCTCACAACGAAATATAGGTTTAGATGCTACAATAAAATTTTGTAATATTTTCGCAATTGCATGGAAACCACATGAAAAAATATTGAAATGGAGAACGGAATAAATAATATTTGAATATTTACAAAATTAATGAAAAAAGCGGAGAAGCAATTTCTTTCTAGTAAAAATATTAATTTGAAAGCCAAATTATTTATCGATTTTCATGAGAATTTTAAAATGTAGACTGTCTTTTGTTCCTTAGAAGGGTTCATCTTCACAGTGTTGAAAAGCTTGACAGTTCATTCTAATATATTTTCTCTTTTGAAGTAATTAAAACTGTTGAAATTTATTCGTCTTGTTAATTTTTTATTAAACTGTTTCGAATTTTAAAATGTCTGAAGCTCCCTATATTGAGGCAGTCATAAGTGACTCACCAGCACATTCATCGGATAATAAATTTCAGTGCCAGTGATACGATGAATTCCCGGAATGGAGAAACTGGGTGAGACCAATTAAAAGTGAGAATTCATTATTTTATTGTCGCACTTGTAAAAAATCATCTTCTTATCTTTCGATAAAGTGCATGCGTCTGCATCAACTAATCCCAGACCCTCTCAACTCTAATGATCGAATATGAAGAATTATGATTATTATTTCAGCCATTGTACAAGTTTTGGCCAACTGTTGGCGCTGTGTGTTCGCACAGGTGATTGAATTTGAAGGTTTGAAAATTCAAAGTGTCAAACGGTGCCAAAGTATATATGTTGTTTGCAAAAATGAATCCGCTGACTATAAAGTTAAACAAAGATAGGTGTGTTGTTCCCCAGTGTCAATCGTCGCGTCACGTGAAGCATCGCCAATTTCCGAAGGACGCAAAGCAGGGTATGGTATATTGTGGTTAACAGCGGTGTCAAATCCTTTCTTGAAGAACATAACCCAAAGAGAAATCCATAAAAGCGGTTATCGAGTATGCTTTCTGCGTTTTCGGGTAGAGGATTATTTATGCGCTCCGCGAAATTGTTTCAAAATAAAAATAGTGCCTTCCGTGTCGTTGCCTGGCAAACAGGTGAATGATCTTTCTGTAGATGCTCCGGTTGAGGTAGTCCATGATGTAGGACCATTTCGCTGGCCTCACCACCCACGCAAATTTAACTTTCTTTCGGCCAAATATTTAGTGCAGGATTTGTTCAAATTTATACAACCAAAATTAGTATTTGTTTATAACCGGAAGTACCTGGTTTCTCAGAAAAAGACTGGCGCGGCCAGCGAAAAGTTTCGCTGGCCCCGACATTATCCAAAATAAATTTTATATGGATGTATTATTTTCATCTCAATTTGTTCAAATTTGTGCAACCAACTTAAACCCCTCGAAACGACCCTCTGTACGAAAAACACCAGGGCAGAGCCAGCGAAACGTACCGCTGGCCCCGACATTATCCAGAGTAAACTTTATATGGATATATTATTTTCATCTTAATTTGTTCAAATTTTAGAAACAAGCTTCACCCCTAAAGACTACCCTTTGTGCGGAAAACAAAATGACGCAGCAAGCAAAACGTTTCGCTGGTCGCGACTTCATTTAAAATCCACTTTATATGGGTGCATTGTTTTCGTCTCAATTAGTTAAAGTTTGTGCAAACCAACTTCAACCCCATTAAACTTCCCCCTGTACGGAGAACACCATGGTGGAGAAAGCGAAACGTTTCGCTGGCCCCGACATTATCCAAAGTCAACTTCATGTGGGTGCATTATTTTCGTTTTAATTTGTTCAAATTCGTGCAAGTAACTTAAACCTCTAACAATCATCCCCTGTGCGGAAAACAACATGACAGAGCCAGCGAAACATACCGCTGGCCCCGTTATGGTGTTTGCCTAACAGGGGGTGTTTTTTAAGAGTTGAAGTTTGTTGCGCAAATTTGAACAAATTAAGACGAAAATAATGCACCCATCTAAAGTTTATTTTGGATAATGTCGGGGCCAGCGAAAAGTTTTGCTGGCCCCGCCATGGTGTTTGCCTAACAAGTGAAATTAGGTTCACATAGAAACTATACATGTAACGAATCTAAATTTGGAACCTCATTGATTTTAGATTAAATCTGTGTCCTCTAGAATGTACGAAAGTACCGACTTTAAATAGTGACGTTTGATGGGCAGCAGCCGATATCTTCCATGATTCTCAGGAAAAATATTTGAAAATTTCACAATTTCTTCTTCAATATATATACAAATTTTTGACAGAATATAAATAAATTATATTGATTCCTTTATTGTCTAAGAAATCATGAAAATGATTTTAAAAACCCCTTCTTAAACAGATTTCCCCCTTAAAATTCAATATAATGATCAATAAAATGAATAAATAAGGTGAAAAATGTATGCAAATATAATAAAAGTCATTGATGATACTTTATATGTATCTTTACATATCTTTCTGACTTTGTTTATCCAATTCATTGACTTGTAGGCACTGTCGGAACTTACCATTTGTGCTAATTGGCGTATTGTCATCTGTCAACAATATCCAATACCAAACATTTCAAGTTTCATATGACATCGT
>NC_046664.1:134337023-134339425 GCF_010883055.1 Belonocnema kinseyi | reverse complement strand
GCGAGGGGGCATACTTTGAATAAAATATTTGTTATCATTCTCTTGAAATAAATGTGTTTTTTTTCTTGAAAAAATACCGGTTTCATATGTATACACCTGGTAGTTCAAGTTGCGGCCAACTGTTGTCGCTGTGCTTCTTCATATTTCTACCATTGAGTTGATAGGGCCTGACTAATCCTTTTCCAACAGTTCGACCTACTGTTTTTCGTCTGCATTCGAATCGGTAGAGGAAAATGATGACATTTCCAAATCGAAAGAATTAATTTTTTTTTTAAAGTAGCGATTGCAGAATTAAGACTTGCCTTATTGTTCATAGAAAAAAAACATTTCATTTCAGATTTCCAAGTATCTTCTTGAACTTATAAAAGAATTGTGCCGCGTTCCCGGTGTACTTGAAGCTGTCTCTTTGGGACGCGCAAAATTCTCTAAAACAGTAAATATTGTTCTGGCTCCTCATGAAATGGATCGTATAACTGATGTATTAAGAGAAACTAATTTTTCAGTTTGCGTCGATGAAACCAGCGACAGATCAAACGAAAATTGCTTGTCGCTTTTGGCCCGTTATATTGATTCTAAAAGTTTAGAGGTTAATTCTGTCCTTTTGCAAATGACCAATGTAGATGCATCGGATTGTTCAGCTGAAAAACTATTTGAATTGTTTCATAGTTCTTTAAGGAAAAAACTGTTTCCTACAACAAACATTGTCGGCCTTTCTTGTATCAATACAAATCTCATAGTTTTAAAGATGCAAGTCCCAATTTGATTTTGTGTCAGTGCATGTGTCACTATTCAGCTTTAAATACATCTGCAGCGTATTAGAATATTTCAAAATTTGTAGAAGAATTAATTAAAGCAATTACAACTTTTTAAATTCTAGTCCAAAAAGAACCGCAGTTTTCAGGGGAATGGTACTAACGCTTTTAGAACACGTTGAGCATGTAAAGAAATTAGCTCCAACACGTTGGCTTTCACGCCACCCTTGTGTGCGACTATTAATTGAGAATTATAATTTTCTGCTCACTTTCTTCATGGAACAAACTTTAGAAAAATTTGCAAAAGCTGATGAAATGCTAAGAGATCTTCAGTTCCCTGAAATATTGGGGTACTTATATTTTCTTGATTATGTGCTCGATAAATTCAATATATTTGATGCTACTTTTCAAGGTCATGAAACGCTTGTCCTAGATTTGCATCATGCTTCCAAAAAATTATTACTATGGTTTCTTGCTAATTTTATTTAACCTTCTCCCTTAAAATCGTGTGATATTGAGAAAATTGATTTTTCGGACAAAAGTTATCACAATTAAGAAGTGAAATTGAGTACATAGTACGACATGTACCTAACTGAGCAGCTTTTAAGTGGTACAATGTCAGAAAGTGCAATTTCCACGTTCAAAGAAAATTGTTTAAAATTCCACGTAAATGCTTCGGGGAAAATGCGCGAGAATCATTCCATTAAAATTCCACTTATAAAAAACAATGCTGTTTTAAGGGGAGAAACTGAACTTTTTGAACCGGACCGGCCTGCTTCATTTCATTCCTTGAGAAAGCTATGCCAACAAGTACGATTAACTGCTTCAAAATGGTTGAACTCTTTGCTTTTGGAATGGGAAGTATTATTCAAAATTGATGAAAATTGTAAAAAGCTCCCTATAGAAAATGTGCTTTGAAGACATGCGAACTAAAATATCATTAGGGCGTAATAAATTCAATGAAATTACGTTCCCTGAGCTTCGTTTAATTTCTAATTACACCAAAACTCTTCCTCATTACCATACCGAAGCAGAACGAATCTGAGTTTCGAGTTTTGATCAAACACTACTATCTTTGCAAGAAAACGATATCCGAGACCAATGCCAAGCTGGATAAGTATTACCCGGACTCTGCACCGTTGATTGGAACGATTCATAAGTGGTTTATCGAGTTTTGTTGTGGCCGTACGAGCACAGTTGATGCTGAATGATCTGGGCGCCCAAAAGAGGTCACTACACCAGAAAATATCGAATAAATTCATGATATGATGTTGAATGATCCCAAAGTGAAATTGAGAGAGGTAGCTAATGCTGTAGGCATATCATTGGAACGTGTGGGCAATATCGTGCATTCAGTTTTGGGCATGAAGAAGCTCTGCGCGCGATGGGTGCCGCGTTTGCTCACAGTGGACCAAAAACGAATTCGTGTGACAACTTCCCAGCAGAATTTGGCATTATTTTCGCATAAGCCGACCGAGTTTTTGCGTCGATTCATAACCATGGATGAAACGTGGATCCACTACTACACTCCTGAGTCAACGCAATAGCCAAAAAAGTGGGTTCCACCGGGCCAAAGTGCTCCGAAGCGTCCAAAAACGCAACAATGGGTCGGAAAGGTTATGGCCTCCGTATTTTGGGATGCACATGGCA
>NC_046664.1:134334859-134336923 GCF_010883055.1 Belonocnema kinseyi | reverse complement strand
AGTTAGAAAATCGTTGGACTCGCTGTATCGACCTGAAAGGAGAGTATGTTGAAAAATAAAACCGACTTTGGCCAAAAAAACGTCTCCGTGTTTCATTTTTCACGAACTAATCAGACTGCCCAGTATCCCGAAAGCGAAGACCGAAAATACAGCTCAGGCGGCAAAACATTATATTTAGATAGTTTCGAGAAAAGATTTCGTGACTTTTTTATTTGATTTATTGTTAAATTAGTTCTGATTAGCTTGTAATTATTGTATTGATTTCGCGATTAATTTTTTAAGTGTTGATAAAGTTGTAATGATTTCAAGATTGCGCATTTCCCTGTAAATTTGTAAAAATTGTAAATTTGTAAATATTTGGTTTTGATGGTGGATTAAGCCCAGCTGGGAAAATCACGTGAAAAAATGCGCCTACAAATCTACCTCTGTGGTGGTGTGGAAAAGAGGAAAATATAAATATACATTATAATCTAAATTTTTGTATATAATTATAAAATTATATAAATTTCTTTTGGAAAACACAATTTTAAATTTTGAACTCTTTCAATTTATTTGTGATTATTAATTTTTTTAAAAATAAACTTCCAAATTTACATCTCAAAATTTGAAGACTTGAATCCCATTGCATTGAAAATTGAAGGGCACACTGCACACGTGCGTAAGTGCCAAAACACGAATTTTACAGAAGAGCTAAAAACCGTCTATTTTCACGCAAGTAATTGTAAATAAAAAAATTTCAAGAAAGTTTCAAGGTACTGTCGTAACATCCGGAAAAAGCATCCTCCTCCGAAACAACCTTTATAAAAATAACAGCGAGTCCCCATAAACTCTAATTTTTATAGGTAGAAAGTTGCGTAACTTTTTTATTTTTCAATTTAACAGAAAATAAGAAAGTACTCTTGATAACCATGTGCAAGAAAGCCCTGGTCAAAGATCAGCGCGCACCAGAAAGCTTTAATTTTGACATATAAAAAGTAACTTTTGCAGCAATTATTTCTCTCCAAGATTTGATAATTTTTACGGAAAAACGTCAAAAAACGAGAATCGACACGTGCTCTCAAAATGAATGACGCCGCGATGACACCACACAATGAAGTATGACACGCCAGCAAGCATCGCGGGACTTAAGCCCGTATGCACTGACTTTTTTTCCTAAGCCTCCTTTTAGGTCGAACTGGCCCAAAGTCATCAACAGGGACACGAATTAGGGGGGAACAAGTAATTTATGCCAAAAAACCGATTTTGAAAATTTGATACCTACACCCATATGCAGTTTGACCCTTTAATTATCCTTATTTACTAGTTAAGCATTTTTGAAAATTCAATTTTGAAAGGTGTAATCAGCTTTGAATCTTTACTAATCCAATTTTCCAAAACCTAATCAACAAACATTTCAATTTTTAAAGTTTTGAAATTTTTCTGTTTTAAAAATATTTCAAACTATAATAATTACATTCATAGATTGCCCAATTCAAACACATACTTTAACATTTTGAAGGCTTTCAATTTCTTTGTTATTAATAATTTCGTTCAAATAAACTTTCAAATTTACAATTAAAAATTTCAAGGCTTGAATCTCATTGAATTGTAAATTATTTTTACATAATAATTGAAATTCTTTGAAAAATAAATTTTGAAAACTTTATTCAGATTTTGCACTTTTACTGAACCAATTTTCAAAACTCTAATCAGCAAAAATTTCAATTGTCAAAGGATCGAAATTTTCCTGTTTCAAAATTTGAACCTAAAATAACTTTATTTAGAGATTGTCCAATTGAAAAACATACTTCAAAATTTTGAACGCTATCAACTTATTTATGATTACTAATTTTTTACAATAAGCATCCAAGTTTGCAATTCAAAATTTGAAGACTGGAATCCCAGCGACTGGAAATTTATTCTTCTTCTTTATGCATCATGTGTCTATATATACAATTATTTACAACTATTTACATAAAGTCTTACCAGGTGTATACATATGAAACCGGTATTGCCATCTAGCGGCCAGTAGGCACACTTGTAGGCACTGTCGGAACTACCATTTGTGCTAATTGGCGTATTGTC
>NC_046664.1:134320811-134334759 GCF_010883055.1 Belonocnema kinseyi | reverse complement strand
CGCATACTTTGAATAAAATATTTGTTATCATTCTCTTGAAATAAATGTGTTTTTTTCTTGAAAAAATACCGGTTTCATATGTATACACCTGGTATATATAGTTCCTTATTTATATTTTCTGCGATAACGTAACTTAGGACTTATTAGCAAGAGAGTGAGCAGGCGAACGAAAGCAAGAGTGCAAGCGGGAGAGAGAGCATGAGAACGCAAACGCATCTTATTCTACTTAACTTTCACTTTACTCATACCATTACTTACAATCTTCACACTTCTAATTTAAGCGACTTCCGTTTCCTTTTTCTTTCACTTTTTTATACCTCCATTGAAGTTTTTCACGTGCATTCTTTCATTCTACCTCATTAGCTCCTCTAGTACCCTCCAACTCCTTGATCCATTCTTCTCCTAATCCATCTTCCACTAGAATCTTAACCACATTTTCCTGTTAGCTTCCTTTATCTTCCATTCCTCTCCTACATCCTTCCCATACATGCTTCCATGTTTCCTCCTCCCATTGACATATTCTACACTTTCTTTTCTCTTCTTTTTCCCAGTACATCCCCTCCCTTACCTCGTTTCCCAGTCTAAATCTTGCTATTCTGGTCTACCTTCTCTCTCCCCAACCCTTTTCTGAATGCTTTGGCACCCCTTCCTTTTTTGTCATCTTATACCATTTATTGTATTTTGATTCCTCAATCGCCCCCCATCTTTCTATTAATTGTGTTTCCCTCTTCCATTTTTCCAATTCTGCATAGTTTACTCCAGTCCCGTCTTCTATTTCTCTATCATTAAAGAACTCCCTCCTTTCTTCTTCCCATCTCGTTAATTCGATCACCCTCCCTCTCCTCTCTTCTACCTCCATCAAACACTTCCTCGCCAACTCCCCTCCCTTTCCCTCCTACAGCTTTGTCTCAAATTCCCATGCCCTCTTTCCCGCTCCAATACTTAACTTATCCCTTTGAGCTTCTTTCCATAATTCTGGCCACCCCTCTCCTCTCCATACTCTATGACACATTATTAATGCCCATTCTTCTAGTTCCTCCCCTCAATATTTCCATACTTCATTTGGAATGTCATCTATACCAGGTGCCTTCCCATCCTTTATTATTCATAAAACTTTAACTATTCCTTCCCTAGAAATTTCCTCTTCCTCGTTTCTTTCTCTGCCATATTTTCCTCCCTTCAGAATTTTTCTCTCTACTCCTCCTAACAAATCCAAAAAATATTTCTTCCATTCTATCATTTCAATATCTTGGTTTACTCTTTTTATTCTTTTTCTTTCTCTATTTACTACGTTCCATACCTCTTCTTCCGTCCTAGCCTTCTCCGCCTCTTCCACAAACCTTTTATTCTCCTTCTCTTTATTTTGATAACACAACTCAGTATACTCTTTCTTTTTTTTCCTAGATTCTGCCCCATTACTTTTTTCTTTTCTCCACTTTCTTAATTCCTTTCTGATCTCCTTTTTTTCTCTTCGCAGTCCTCATCCCAATCGCTTCTCTTCCCCCCTTTACTAACTTCATTATTGTTTGTACACTCTAATCCTATTTTTATTTCTCCTATCATTTTTCGCATCTCCTCGTTCACATTTCCCTCTCCCATTTTGATATTTCTTATTTTTTCTCTAAACTGTTCTCTTCATTCCCATTACCAATCCCCTTTTCCTGCACTTTTTACATCTGCTCCCACTTTACTCATATTGCTATTCCTTTTTTGTCCCTCTAATGTCACTATTAAGGGAAAGTGATCCTAATCAATATATTCCCCTACCTCTAGTTTCTTAACCTTCTATCTTATCTCATCATCCACTATCACATAATCAATTACCGTTCCCCTTTCACTTCCTGCGCGTGTATATTCTCCTTTTTCATCCCCTTCTATATTCCCATTTAAGATATATTATCTCAACTCCTCCAAGCTCTTCAACAACTTTTTTCCCTCCCCATTTAGTACTTTATCTTTGGATTTTCTTCCTCTCTCTTCTCCCCATTCCCTTCCTCCTCTGTCACCTGTTCTCGCATTGAAATCACTACCTATGATCATCCTAATCTCTTCTTTATTTTTTCCAATCATTTCTTTAATCTCCTCTGCTTTTTCCTGCATATCACCGTTCACATAAATCCCCACTACCTTCCACTTCTCTTCTCCCATAATAGCCTCTTCTACTATTACTCCTTCTTTTTGTTCATTCCTGTCTTTCTTATCTGTCCCAGTTATACATTCATTCCTTACTCCCATCACCATTCCTCCCATTGCTCTGCCCTTTTTATTCTTCCTCTTTGCATTTTGCACTTGCCATTTGCAACTTCTTGGTAACCTTCCCCTTACTCTTTCCCATCCCTTTTCATCTAACCACATCTCCATCATTTTGACTACATTCCATTGTGTCAAATTTCTCACAAACTCCTTATCCTTTCTCGCTAATCCTGCTATATTCCAGTAACAAATCTTCCATTCTTCCCTACTTACGTTTCTCAACTTTTATTCGTTCTTACTATTTCTTATTTTCCTGTCTCCCGTTCCTTCCTCTTCTAGTATCCCTGCACCTCATTTCTTACTATCTCTTCCGTTTCTTCATCCCAATCCCACCATACTCTATCTATTTCAATTCTCTCATACTTAACCCATGTACTCTTTCCCTTTTTTCTTTCCTTTTCCGCTATTTTTCTTAATTTATACTGCATCTTCCTTTCTACCCATGTCAAATCATCCTCTGTTCTCTCCGGACTACCATATAATAACCTCTTCTTTGTCATCACCTCCCTCTTATGTTCCCATTTCTTTAGTTTCACCAGTGCCATTATCTCCCCTCTTATCACTTCCCTTCCTATATTTCGCATTTCCTCTATCTCACCATTGGCATCAATCCTTTTTAGAACTTCGTCCACCCCTTCCTTCAGCACCTTCCCCTCTAATCATATATCCTTTATCACTATGTTTAATTTTCTTTCCTTTCTCTCTTTCCTTTCCATTCTTTGTTCTATGTTTCTCAGCCTTTCCATCTCCTTATTCCCACTCTGGCCCCCACCGCAATTCCCGTTCGAGCTTTCAAGTTTCATCATCCTACCTCTTATCTCCTCTACCTTTTTATTATTAACTTCTTCCTGCTTCTCTAGTTTTTGCTCCAATGAATCCATCCTCTTTTCTACCTTTTCCCGGATTTCTTCCCATTTTTTTATTTCTTTCTTAACTTCAGCCATTTCCCGCCTAATTTCCTTCTTTAATTCCTCTCCCTTCTCTCCTGCTTTCCTTCATAAATCTCTTTTACCTCTATCATCACTTCTCTAATTTCCTTTAGTCTTTCTTCTTTCATCGACACTTCATTTTCATCTCCGCTACCGTCAGCACCCTCTCTGTTATCGCTTTTCCCTACCAAACTCTGCTTTTCCGGCGGCGATCTAAACATTTTTTGGTATTTTGCACTAGCCCCGATATCTTCCTTCTCTTCACTGCTTTCCCTCTCTCCTCTCTTCCTTTTGATAAATGCTTCTGTTGACCCTACGCTTTTTGCTCTTAATCTTTCCTTTTCTATAGTTTTTTTATACTTCCCCCTTGCCTTCCTTTCCTTTATCTCTTCTTTCGGCGTACTGAACTCTTCCTGCTCTAGCTCTGTTTCTTCCGCGGAGATACTCGCTCTGCTAGCCATTAATCAAATTCAAACTTTCCCGCCTTCTACACTTACCTGCCTCTACCGTCGCTGACTGGTACCTGTCTCGCCTTTCTTTTTAACAACCGAACCCTGCTACTACCAAACCGTCAACACAGTCTTCCCACCCTGTCACAAATCTCCAAACAAACTTCCACACAAATCTGTCTCAATCCTCCAAAATATCTACCTCCCCTTTGCAATCTCCAATCCCTCAATTAGATCTTTCACCTCCACACCCTTCTACACACTTCCACCATCCACTCACCTCAAATATAACCACAATATCAGAAAAACTCAGCATCAACAATTCCCACTACTTTGCACGCTGTTTTGAACGCTTAAATCAGCTTTGGATTTTTATTGATCCAATTTTCAAAAATATTATCAACAAACATTTCAATTTTTAAAGTTTTGAAATTTTTTTGTTTCAAAATTTCAATCTAAAATAATTTCATTTAGAGAATGTCCAACTGAAAAACATACTTTAAAATTTTGAACGCTTTCAACCTATTTATGATTATTAATTTTTTACAAATAAACATCCAAGTTTGCAATTCAAAATTTGAAAACTGGAATATCATCGAATTGAAATTTATTTCATTTAATAGTTGAACAGTTTTTAAATTTAAATTTCGAACGCTTTAATCAGCTTTGGAATTTATTGATCCAATTTTCAAAAATCGAATCTACAAACATTTCAGTTTTTAAAGTTTTGAAATTTTTCCGTGTTAAAATCTCAATCTCAAATGCTTTAATTTAGAGATTGTTGAATTAGAAAGCATACTTTAAGAATTTGGATGCTTTCAATTTATTTATGATTAATAATTTTGTACGAATAGCTTCCAAGTTTTCAGTTCAAAATTTGAAGACTTGAATCTCATCGAATTGAAAGTTATTTTGACTTAATGCTAAAAATTTTTTTTAAATAAATTTTGAATGCTTTAATCAGCTTTACATTTTCATTGACCCAAATTTCAAAAATCTAATCAACAAACATTATCATTTTTAAAGTTATGAAATTTTTCTGTTTCAAAATTTGAATCTAAAATAATTTAATTCCAATTGATTTATGATTCATGATTTTGTACAAATAAACCTCGAAGTTTACAATTCATAATTTAAAGACTCGAACCTCATCGAATTGAAATTTATTTTTTAAAAATAATACAAATTTTTGGAAAAATACATTTTGTACGCTTTATTCAGCTTTGACTTTTATTAATCCAATTTTCAAAAATCTAATGAACAAACATTTCAATTTTCGAAGCTTTGAAGTTTTTCTGTTTTATAAATTCAATCTGAACTGATTTCAAATGGGAATTGTGCAACTGAAAAACATACTTTAAAATTTTAATCGCTTTCAATTTATTTATGATTATTAATGTTTTACAAATGAACATCCATATTTACAAATTCCTAATATTAGGACTTAAATGTCCTGGAATTGAAATTTATTCTTATTTCACAGTTGAAAATTTTTCAAAGTAAAATTTTGAACGCTTTAATCAGCTTCGAAATTTATTGATCCTATTTTCAAAAATCGAATCAACAAACATTTCAATTTTTAAAATTTTGAAACTTTTCTGTTTCCAAATATCAATTAAAATGATTTAATTTAGAGACTGTCTAATTGAAAAACATACTTTAGAATTTTTAACGCTTTCAATTTATTTATGTTTAATAATTTTGTACAAATAAACATCCAAGTTTACAATTCATAATTTGAAGACCTTAATATCATCAAATCGAAATTTATTCTTATTTAATAGTTGAACATTTTTGAAAATTAAATTTTGAACGCTTGAATCAGCTCTTAAATTTATTTATCCAATTTTCAAAAATCGAATCAACAAAGATTTCAGTTTTTAAAGTTTTGATATTTTTCTGTTTCAAAATTTCAATCTAAAATGATTTAATTTAGAGATTGTCCAATTGAAGGGCATACTTTAAAACTTTCAAAGCTTTCAATTTCTTTATGATTATTAATTTTTTACAGATAAACATCCAAGTTTACAATTCATAATATTAGGACTTGAATATCCTAGAATTGAAATTTATTCTTATTTCACAGTGGAAAATTTTGAAAAATAAATTTTGAACTCTTTAATCAGCTTTGCATTTTCATTGATCCAAATTTCAAAAATCTAATCAACAAACATTTCCGTTTTTAAAGTTATGAAATTTTTCTGTTTCAAACTTTCAACCTAAAATTATTTCATTTAGTGATTGTCCAATTGAAAAACACAATTCAGAATTTTGAACACTTTCAATTTATTTATGATTATTAATTTTTTACAAATAAACTTCTAAGTTTACAATCCAAAATTCAAAGACTTCAATCTTATCGAATTGATATTTATTTTTGCTTAATAGTAGAAATTCTTTAAAAAATAAATTTTGAACGCGTTAATCAGATTTGAATTTTTATTGGTCCCATTTTCAAACATCTAATCTACAAAAATTTTAATTTTTAACATTTTGAAATTTTTCTGTTTTCAAAATTTCAATCTTGAATAATTTCATTTGCAGATTGTCCAATTGAAAAACATACTTTAAAATTTCAAACACTTACAATTTATTTTTGATTATTAATTTTTTACAAATAAAATCCAAGCTTTCAATCAAAAATTTGAAGACTGGAATCTTATCGAATTGAAATTTATTCTTATTTAATAGTTGAAAATGTTTGAAAATGAAATTTTGAACGCTTTAATCAGCTTTGAATTTTTATTGATGTAATTTTCAATAATCGTGGCGCTTACGCCCGTATGCACTGACTTTTTTCCTAGGTCCCCTTTCGGGTCGATTTAGACCAAACTCTTCTGCAGGGACACGTGTATGGTGGGAACAAATATTTTATGACAATTGACCGATTTTAGAAAATTTGGCACTTAAAGCCATCACGGTGTCGTTTAAAGACGTATAGGTTAAAGAAAAATGCAAAAAGAAACTGTTCCGGTTTTTTAACGCATTTCACAGATTAAGAAGCCGTTTAACTCGAAATCCTAGCTGCTTGTTTCCAAAATTAGCACTAAAAATAAATCTTTCTATATTTTAACATGTTTTACTCATTTAGACATAATTAATCATTTCATGTTGGATTGATTTTCGGTAGGTATAATTAATATAAATGAATAATATTATAATGATTTCTTGTGTCAAATTGTCTGCTCTTTTCGAATCTGAAGTCAGAATTTAACAATTTTGTATTATAGGATTTACGCAACCTCTCAAACATAATAAAAAAATTTGTTGGTTTGACAATTTTTACTTATTTAATCTATTGCGATTTTTGTCGATTGACTCAAGAAGAACAATGGCATTTAGTTTAGGGGCGAGAGGCGGTAAATAGAATGAAGTCCGATACATGCGTTGCATAACCATACGCGAGGTAGCACGAAGTAGTTTACTCTTTCACTTCGGCTCACTTTTGTGACTGAGTGCATGTACTTCTTTCACTGCGTCTGTCCACTTTTTTCACTGTTGCCTGGCAACGTCGGTTTCAAACTACAACAAGAAAGATGGCTCCTAAATTTGAGCATGAGGAATATCGTCACAAAGTTTGCGCACCTTGTAGTCAGAAAATAAAAGGTTTTAATTATCCATCAGGATTTAATGTCTCAGATAAAATCGTAGATCTTATAAAAAACAACTAAATAAAGAATTTAGTAGGCACGACTCTAAGTTTCCTCTAAGTATTTGCGACACATGTCTAAAACTTTAAGTAAAAGAGAAAATAATTATTTGAAAAGAGCTTAACCTCTCATGCCAAATTACGCAAATATGCAATTGTCAAAACCACCTAGATCAAACAATAGCATTTGCAGTTGCTGCATTTGCACGACTGCTCGAAGAACTTCGCATAAAAAAGTTCTGAGAGTAAGAGGTATAGTTCAAAGTGCATCAGTTAAAGTCCCGAGAGTAGGTATAGGTGATAGTATTTCAGATAGTAGTAAACAGCTTCGTCGATGTACCCATGTCCCTATTGTTTTATCTCTTTGACTGACTTAAGATCTACTGAAGATGATGACACACTCGATAAAAACGAAAAAAACAATTCTGAGGACGAAAGTGATTCTTTGACTGTAAGTAACAAATGTTTACGTTTAGAAAAGTTCGCAGATTTTAGAAGCGACTTCAACTATTTTTGTATCATAAATAAGAAAAAACTAGCTATGCATCACCACAGAACTATAAATGCTCCCCTTCTTGAGGAAGACGATTTCATGTATGTAATAGAAAAATGTGTGATTCCAGAATTACATATCCTGCAAGGTTTCGTAAATCACATGTTTTGGAATGATCTCGCTGCTCTTCTTGGAAGATAGAAAGCATTGATATGGCCAAAAAACTACATCTACTTTTTAAAAACTACCATGAAGAAATTTTCGAGAGTAATGCCTCCTGAAAACTTTTAAAAGAATCGGACGCACTAGAAGATCCCGAAATATATGAGGGTGTAGGATATTTTGCTATTGGACCTTACATCGCCACTTTCATAGCTATGGATAAAATTGTGTATTCTTGTTTTTCAGTAGAATAAGTTACCACAAATTTAGATGATAAACTTAATGAATTAAGGAAAGATTTTAAAAGTACGCAAGTATCTGATACGCCTAAAATCCACGTCCTTTTAGAACATTTCAGAAATGGTTTGCATTTTTTGAATAATGAAGGACTTGGATTATGGTCTACGTGTTTAACGTATTTGACCACGTTCATGTCATGGTTTCTGGATAATGCCAAGAGTAGTATAATTGAATTTTTAAATTAGATAACATTTAATTTTGAATATAATTGCCTTTCTTCGAATATGTGAAACTTGTAGTACAAAATTTTTAAATTTTGACTTTAAATTTGAAAAGAGCAGATAACTTCACACAATATATCACTATAATATTATTCATTTATATTAATTATACCCACCGAAAATCAATCCAACATGCAATGATTACTTATGTCTAAATTAGTAAAACATGTTAAAATAATAAAAGATTTATTTTTAGTGCCCATTTTTAGAAGCGAGTCCTGTTTAGATTGCATACATAACTTAGATTTTGAACATTACATTACAAATTAAATTTCTAACGCTACGGGGTATCGAACCTACATTTATATACCTTAATATATCGCTTAGCAGTGGAAAGTGCTAACCACTGCGCTGAACCGACAAGTTGAAATTCTGTGAAAAACGATCCTCATAAGCTGCAGTTCAGGAAAGTTAAAGAACCAAATTTTAAGTTCTCTTTTTCTAATTATTTATCATTGTGCGATGTTGTGTAAATGTAAAATACATGAACTGTTAACAGAAATATCAATACAATAGTTTTTAAATAAATAATTTAAATCGATTACAATTTTTATTCGCGTAACATTTCTTTTTTTTCCGTTGTATCCTACTTTGCAACTTTTTGCAATGACAGGAAATGTAATTTTTCATAAACATGAACAATTTTTAACGACAGAACTTAACAAATTTCATCGTGAACTTTAAAAATATTTCAATAAAATTTTTTTTCAATCTTTCGTGTAAGATTTACTTATTAGGTGCTAAAAGTGAGACTTGGCGAAATAAAGTGCCGACTCTGGGCCAAGCATCGGCAGAGGATCGGCAAATATAAATAGACAATATAGGCGGCCAGTCCTGGCTCAACATTTGGCCCATTTGACTAAAAAATGGTTTGCCGTGGTAAAAGTGACACTTGGTCCAGTAATGTATTTTCACTGGGCCAGACTTTGGCTGATCCTCGTGAAACATGGTTCCCCGTTCTAAAGATGAGACTTGGTGCATTAAAGTGCGGATACTGGGCCAAACATCGGCGGAGGATCGGCAAATATGAAAAGTCAATATAGGCTGCCAGCACTGGCTCAATATTGGGCCAATTGAAATAAAACATGGTTTACCGTTGTAAAAGTGACATTTGGCCGAGTAATGTGCCGTCACTAGCCCAGAATTTGGCTGATCCTAGTGAAAAATTGTTCCCCTCTATTCTACAAAAATTTCAATGTTTAAAGTTTAGAAATTTTTCTGCTTTCAAAATTTAAATCTGAAATAATTTAATTTAGAGATTGTCCAATTCATAAACTTACTTTTAAATATTGAACGCTTTCGATTTATTTATGATTATTTATTTTTTTATAAATGAACATCCAAATTGACAAGTCATAATTTGAAAACTTGAATCTCCTCGAATTGAAATTTATTTTTACTTAATAGTAGAGATTTAAAAAAAAAATTAATCTTGAACGATTAAATCAGCTTTGGTTTTTTATTGTTCTCATTTTCAAAAATCTAATTTACAAACATTTCAATTTTTTACGTTTTGAAATTTTTCTGTTTTTAAAATTTCAATCTTAAATTATTTCATTTAGAGGTTGTCTAATCGAAAAACATACTTAAAAAATTTGAACGCTTTTAGACTATTCGGGATTCATAATTTTACTTCTGTTTCCGGCATAAAAGTGTAAAGTAGTGGGAATTGTTGATGCTGAGTTTTTCTGATATTGTGGTGAAGTTTGAGATGAGTGGATTGTGGAAGTGTGTAGAAGGGTGCGGATTTGAGAGATTAATTGGATGATTGTGAGATTGAAAAGGGGAGGTAGATATTTTGGAGGATTGAGACAGATTTGTGTGGAAGTTTTTTTGGAGATTTGTGACAGGGTGAGAGGACTGTGTTGATCGGGTTGATAGTACCACGGTTCGATAGCGACAAAGAATGACGAGACAGGTACCAGAGAGCGACGGTAGATAGAGGCAGAGAAGTATAGATGGTGGGAAAGATTCATGGCTAGCAGAGCGAGAATCTCCGCGGAAGAAACAGATCTAGAACAGGAAGTGTTCAGTACGCCGAAAGAAGAGATCAAGGAAAGGCAGGCAAGGGGGAAGTATAAGAAAACTACAGAAAAAAAAGATGAAGAGGAAAAAGCGTATGTTTAATTTTGTTTTTTATCAAAAGGAAGAGGGGGAGAGGGATAGCAGTGAAGAGAAGGAAGATATCGGAGCGAGCGTGAAATATAAAGAAATGTTGAGATCGCTGCCGGAAAAGCAGAGTTTAGTAGGGAAGAGTGATAATAGTAAGGGGGCTCACGGAAGCGGAGATGAAAGTGAAGTTATGATGAAAAAGGAAAGACTAAAGGAAATTCACCACGTTATGATAGAGGTAATGGGGATTTATGAAGAAAAGCAGGAAAAAAAGGGAAGATGAATTAAAAAAGGAAATTAGGCGGGAAATGGCTGAAATTAAGAAGGAAATAAAAAATTGGGAAGAAATCAGGGAAAAGTTAGATAGGTGGATCTAGTCATTAGAACAAAAACTAGAAAAGCAGGAAGAAGATAATAATAAAAATGTAGAGGAAATGCAAGTTAGGAGGAAGAAACTTGAAAGCTCGAACCGGGATTGTGGTGTGGGCGAGAGTAGAAATAATGAGATGGAAAGGCTGAGAAGATAGGAACAACGAATAAAAAGGAAAGAAAGGGAAGAAAGAAAATTAAGCATAGTGATAAAGGGTATAAGATTAGAGGAGAAAGAGCTGACGGAAGGGGTTGACGAAGTACTGAAAAAAATTGGTGTTAAGGTAGGGATAGAGCAAATGCGAAATGTAGGAAGGGCAGAGCGAAGAGGGGAGATAATGGTTCTGGTGAAATTAAAGAAATGCAAACATTAGAGGGAGGTGATGAAAAAGAAGAGGTTACTATATGGATTTCCAGAGAGAATAGAGGATGATTTGACATATGTAGAAAGGAAGATGCAATACAAATTGAGGAAAATAGCGAAAGATGAAAGAAAAAAGGGAAAGAGAACATGGGTTATGTATGGGAAAATACAGATAGACGGAGTGTGGTGGGATTAGGATGCAGAAAGGGAACAGATTGTAAGAAATGAGGTGCAGTGAAACTATGAAAGGAAAAAACAGGAGATAGGAAAATAAGGAATACTAAGAAGGAAAAAAAGATGAGAAAGGAAAGTAGGGAAGAATGGAAGATTTGTTACTGGAATAGAGCAGGATTGGAGAAAAAGGATAGGGAGTTTATGAGAAATTTGTCACAATGGGATGTAGTCATAATGATGGAGACGTGGCTAGATGAAAAGGGATGGGAAAGAGTAAGGGGAAAGTTACCAAGACATTACAAATGGCAAGTGCAAAATGCAAACAGGAAGAATAAAAAGGGCGGAGCAATAGAAGGAATGGTGATATGAGTAAGGAATGAATGTATAACAGGGGTAGATAAAAAAGACAGGAAATAACAAAAAGAGGGATTAATAGTAGAAGAGCTAATGATGGGAAAAGATAAGTGGAAGGTTGTGGGTGTTCATGTGAACGGTGATATGCAGAAGAAAGCAGAGGAGATGAAGGAAATGATTGAAGAAAATAAAGTAGAGATTAGGCTGATAATACGTGGGGATTTCAATGCCAGAACAGGCGACAGAGGAGGAAGAGAATGGGAAGAAGAGAAAGGAAGAAAATTCAAAGATAAGGTACTAAATGGGTAGGGAAAAAGTTGTTGAAGAGCTTGGAGAAGTTGGGATGGTATATCTCAAACGGAAATATAGAAGCAGATGAGAAAGGAGAATATACACGCTCAGGGGTGAAAGGGGAACGTTAATTGATTATGTGATAGTGGATGATGAGGTAAGAGAAAAGGTTAAGAAACTAAAGGTAGATGATATTAATTCAGATCACTTTCCCATAATAGTGACATTAGAGGGGCAAAAAAGCAATAGAAATATGAATAAAAGGGAAGCAAATGTAAAAAGTGTAAGAAAAGGGGATTTTCCATAAAAAGGAAAAGAACAGTTTGAAGAAAAAATAAGAGATATCAAAATGGGGGGGGGGATGTGGAGAAGGAGATAAGAAATGATAGGAAAAATAAAAAAGGATTAGAGTGCATATCAAAAAACAAAGTTAGTAAAGGGGGAATAGAAGTGAGTGGGATGAGGACAGTAAAGAGAAAATAAGAAGGTCAAAAAGGAATTAAGAAAGTAGAGAAAAGAAAAATGTAGCGGGGAACAATATAAGAAAAAAAAAAGATTACACTGAGTTATGTTATCAAAAGAAAAAGGAACAGAATAAAAGGTTTAAGGAAGAGGCGGAGAAGGCTAAGACGAAAGAAAAGGTATGGACGGTAGTAAATGGAAAAAGAAAAAGAAGAAAAAGAGTAATCCAAGATATTGAAATGGTAGAATGGAAGAAATACTTTTGGATTTGACAGGAGGAGTAGAGAGAAAAGTAATAAAGAAAAGAAAATATGGCACAGAAAGAGATGAGGAAGAGGAAATAAAAAGGGAAGAAATAGTTAAGGTTTTATGAATAATGAAGAATGCAAAGGCACCGAGTATAGATGAGATTGCAAATGAAGTATGGAAATACGGAGGGGAGGAATTAGAGGAATGAGCATGGATAATGTGTACTAAGGTATAGAGAGGAGAGGGGTGGCCAGAGTTATGAAAAGTAGGAGTAGTTATACCAATACTAAAGAAAGGAAAAGGAGAGGAGGCTAAAGATTATAGGGAGGTCAGCTTAATGCTAACCCTGTATAAAGTATATGTAACTATTTTGTCGGAGAGATTGAAGATAGAAGTTGAAGAAAAAAAGATCGAGTCACCGAATCAGACAGGGTTTAGAAAAGGAATAGGGGTAATGGGCAACATCGATGTTTTTAACTATCTAGTAAATAAGAGAATTAAAAGGGAAAAAGGGGCAATGATAACAATGCTCGTGGACTTAAAGGCGGCGTTGGACTCATTAGACTGATGTGAAACAGTGTGAGACGAGGGTGTCCTTTGAGCCCACTTTTATTTAATTTATTAATATCCGGCTTGGAAGAAGAAATGAGTAGAAAAGGTTGGGAAGGAGTTAGGTAGGGAAAGAAAAGATATATATATAATTAAAAATTTGTCATAAGGACAACCGCAGCATTTCGCCGGGAGCGGGTGCTAATCTGAAAAATTGCACCCACTTCCAACGAAATCGTGGTAAAATTTCAGCCACACCCACGTCCCACGACCATGAGATAGGTGGTTACAGTCTGTAAAGGAATCAATACGACGATCCAGCAAAAGCCTCGTGCACCCTAAGAACACGGAGTGACCCAAGGACAACCGCCTTCTGCATTTTTCCCGCAAGTGTTCTAGCATATTTTTGACACGCAGAGATGCTTTTTAGGCTATTAGCAAGTGAAAGCTTGGCACCTCCAGGAGTGCCGATGATAAGGACGATCAGTTTAACAGAATATTCCGGGTACAATCGTTGCAACTCCCTTATAAGGTCTCGATACCTCTATTTCTTTTCATTCTCCTTGGC
>NC_046664.1:134318532-134320711 GCF_010883055.1 Belonocnema kinseyi | reverse complement strand
CAATTGACTCAATTTCCCTAGGAGCATTTAGAGGAGCGATATTAAGGTGAATGCCGTAGGAGTGACAGAGATGGTAATAAAGCTCTCTTAGTGCCGCATTGTTCCTTTGAATGTAGGTCGTTCCCGCATGTGTTGGACAACTAGATAGTATGTGAGCTAAATGCTCGGGGTGTGCATAACCTTTCATGTCCCGATATCAAGAGATCTGAGCTCGTTCTTCCTCTATGGAACTACTCCAAATGAATAGAGTAGTACCGGGACGGCAAGCATGTTCGTGGCAGATACTTTGCTCCTCGCCGACAGTTCGGAAGACCTAATCTGTCGGATGAGACGTTTGTATCTGCTTTGCAGAGTATCCTTTATAGATGTCACATCCTGAATGCGGCTCTGTGGCACGCCCAGGTATGTATAAGTCTCTCCAGCGCAAAGGTGTCGTATGGCGCTTCTATCAACGAGCTCATGATCTTCAGGGATGCCACTTAGTTTTCCTCGCTTCAAATAAACCTTGGCCCGAACAATCCTATCATTTAGGATAGCTGTGAATATCTTATAAAGCGTTTTCAGACAAGTTATTGGCCTGTAGTTCTTTGGGTCAGCTAAGTTGCCTATTTTCGGCAGGAGTATTGTGCACCCTTCCACCAACCACTCTGGAATCGGCTCTTCCGACTTCAAATATGAGGTGAAAATACGGGCCAAATGCTGATGGTTTGAAGAAAACTTCTTCCACCAGAAGGTTTTGATACAATCTGGTCCCGGTGCGGAATAGTTCTTCATCCATCTTAATACTTTTTTCACTTCCTCGATAGTGATGGGTGGGCATTCTTTATCAGGTGTTATGAGGGCAACACATAACTCCTTGAAGCTATTTATATTTTTTGAGTCTTCGTCCAGTCTATGCTGAACTTCGTAGACTTCTCTCCAAAATACTTCGACCTCCTCTGGTTTGGGTGGGTGTTCGACAGTATCTGGAGGGTCTTGGAAGAGTCGAGATGGGTCAGAGAGAAACTGTTGATTTTCTGTGATCAACCTCTCCCTCCGCTCCAGACTTCTCTTAGCGTCAGATAGTATCCGTATTCTCTCAACAATATGCTGCCTGATGATCAGCAGCTTTGATTTGTTGAGTGTGTGATAACGGGTCTGGAGTTCGCGCGCGAACTTTCGAACCTTGGCGGTAAGATTCCTGCCAGATGTGATGTAGTCAATCACACATTGAATGGGGGACGCGTACTGTCTTTCCCAGCCTATCTTTATGGTAAGTTGATGCTTTCGTCTTTTGATCTTATGATCAGCTGTTGGTTTTGTTTTACGGTTCGCATCGGCCAAAGCTCTCGCTGCATTATACACACAATAATTGATAGCCCAGAGGTCGGATTCACCGGAAAAATGTCCGCGAAGCTCGTCATCCATTTCAGCCAGATCTTTAGGCTTGAGAGAAACCTTGGTGTTGATGCTTCTCCGGGTCGTAAAGCATCGCTCTTCATCTATTGGATGCCTGCCCGCGGTTGGTGTTAGTGTCGCCTCTCTTTCTTTGTTGCCGGCTTGTTCTAGCTGTGGTAGAGTAGGCGTTCCGCTTACATAGCCCCTTTTACGGAGTAGCTCAGCATGGTTTCGCAGACGTTGCCGAAAAGTGCGATAGCTCAGGGTGTTTCTCGCACCACAGCGCATGGAGCCGTGCCATGTAACCCCGTTCACGGGCCACACTCGTATCGTAGCAGTCTAGAAAGCCGTGATTCAGTTGCTCCGTCGACCCAAAGGTCACGAGATCCCGCCGAACCATCGCATTGATTACATTTTCATTGGCTCCCCCAGCTCTAGATTGGTCGGCACTATTGACCGACCCATTGGCGGGAGCCCTGCACGTTCTGTTGTTTTGAACTACACTTACTACAACTATGTTTGGTGTTGTCATTGTTGTTCCCACGAGAAGCTAGGGAAAGGGTTTCGTCCATCCTTGTAGAGCCGCGCATGCAAAGATAAGGCTGCTTACCCTGAGAGATCGCCCGGTATCCCAGAGTAACCGTTCTAGACACCTCGCCCAGGTGCCATTCAGCTTTCGGCGCGGTTTTCACACCTCCGCTTGGGGGTTAATTCCTTCGGGACCCTTGATACAGGGACCCTCTATCCGCAACCCGAAGACGCGTTCGGTGGCTTTGTCATAGGCCCTTCAGTTTGATTCTAG
>NC_046664.1:134298853-134318432 GCF_010883055.1 Belonocnema kinseyi | reverse complement strand
GATTAATTACAGGATTAGACAGATACTTAGATGGGAAAAAGCTAAATGTAAATGTAGAAACAAAAGACAAAGATTATTAGGTTTATGAAAGGAGGGGGAAAGAAGAAGGAATGGACATGGAGATGGAAAGGAATAAAGTTAGAATAAGTATAAAAGTATAAATATTTGGGATATATCTTTCAAACGAATGGAGATCATACAGCTTATATAAGAAAAAGGTTAAAAAAAGCAACATGGCTAATGAAACAAATATGGGGAATGCAAAAAAGAAGGTCTAGAGCAGAGATATGGGGATGGAAAGAAAGGAAAGATATTGAGAGTTTACAAGAAAGGTATATAAGGTGAGAGAAGCAGGGCAAAGGGATAAGTTAAGTATTAGAGCGGCAAAGAGGGCATGGAAACTGGTGACGAAGCTGAGGGAGAGAAAGGGAGGGGAGTTGGCGAGAAAGTGGAAGACAATAAATAGAAACATGATGGATAATTCAGGAATCAAAATACAATAAATGGTATAAGATGATAAAAAAGGAAGGATTGCCAAAATTTTAATTTATTTATAATTATTAATTTTTTACAACTGAACATCCAAGTTTACAATTCAAAATTTGAAGACGGAAATCTCATCGAATTCAAATTTATTCTTATTTAATATCAAAACATTTTCGAAAATTAAATTTTGAACGCTCTAAGCAGCTATGAACTTTTATTAATCCAATTTGAAAAAATCCAATCAAAAATCATTTAAATTTTTATATTTCAAAATTCTTTCTGTTTCGAAATTACAATGTGAAATAATTTCATTGAGAGATTGTCCAATTGAGAAACATACCTGAAAGTTTTAAAAACCCATGGAAAGAGAGCATGTGGCCAGAATAGCAAAATTTAGATTGGGAAACGAGGTAAGGGAGGGGATGTATTGGGAAAAAGAAGAGATTGAAGCGTTTAAAATTTATTTTTTAAAACATTTATACTATTATGTGAAAATAAAATTTAATTCGATGAGATTCAAGTTTTCAGATTTTGAGTTGTAAACTTGGATGTTTTGTTTGTGAAAAATTACACAGCCACACAAAAAAAGTGTGCGGATCTGGTAACAAGACACACGTATTCATATGGATTTTGGGGCGCTGAATTCAAACTCGGTATCAAAAATCTCCCATCACGTCATGGTTGAGCCATAACCTCAAAAAATGACGAAAAATCATGCACTGAGGCAAATAAATTTCAAAATAATGCCAGTGATGCAAATTTTCACTTCAAACACATGTCGACAAGCTTAACCTACATAGAGGCTTAACCTATCCTAACCTAACAAAACTTGATCTAACTTAACCGAATACGCTGGCAACCCTGTTCTTGCGGACTTTCATATTTTGACATTAATAGCAGTAAATTTCTGGAGTTTCGTAACCGCTTGTTGCTAGCATTATTCGCCGGTGTCTGTAACCAGGGTACCTCCACGTGGTGCCGGTGGGCAACGGATCCACATTGGCTGAGTCTCTGGGTAAATGGCGTTCATGCCGTCATGGCAGAAACAGGTGAAAAGTGTATTACGATGCAGGGAAAAACCCCAGTATCGGCGTCAGGTCAGGGTGGGAAAGCGGGCTCTCCGACGTCGTCATCATGCAACCGTAGTTCTTCATCAATGGATCACTTGGTTGGTGTAGAGTCTCATGCTACAAGGAAAAAAACCGCGAGCATTTATCAATCGCATGCCTGCAAGAATAGCTCAGATTCATTCTGTTACATTTGCAGTAAATATGAAGTGAGCATATTGCGAAAATCAATCGACGAGGAAGTGAAAAGTCTACATTAATGTGTGCACAGTCACAAGAGCAATTGAAATCAATAAAAATGTACGCCAGACTGATTTAAGCGCTTTAGAAGATGATAGAATGGAAGTTGAAAGTAAACGTCGTGGAGATGGTAGTGAAACCAGTGATCGAACAGAAAATAGTTCTGATGATTTCGATGAAAATGTCCAAAAAGATGACGAATATGGCGTGCATAAAATGAAATTGAAGGTTACAATATTAGTGTTGCAACGAGAACTGAATGATTTTATTAGATATCTTGGATTACCGAAAGACGGCGCTGAATTTGCCGCTTCATTTCTTAAAAGAAGAAATATTCTAGAGCCAAAGACAAAAGTTTCATTCTATCGCGACAGGGACAAAGAATTCAGAAAGTTTTTCGTTAAAGACGAAGAGACATCTTTAGTGTACTGCACTGACGTTAACGGACTAATGAACCACTTAAAGAAAAATGTGCAGAGAGACGAAGAATGGCGACTTTTCATTGATTCGTCAAAACGCAGCATTAAGGCTGTTTTACTGCATAACACGAATACTTACGCTCCTATCTCTATAGCTCACTCAACGGTCATCAAAGAAGAATATAACAATGTTAAAATGCTTCTTGAAAAAGTTAATTACACGAATCACAAATGGCAAATATGTGGTGATCTCAAAATCACAACAATGATATTAGGCCAACAATCGGTTTTCACGAGAGAGCCATGCTTTATATGCCTATGGAATAGCAGAGATCGAGCCAATCATTACAGCAAAAAACATTGGCCTTTGAGAGTTTTATTCAAACCTGGTTCTCATTATATCATCAACCAAAGCCTCGTTGATCCAGAAAAAATTTCACTACCACCCCTCCAAATAAAGCTTGGGCTCATGAAGCAATTTGTCAAGGCGTTAGACAAAGATGGACAATGCTATAAGTATATATCCCTTAAATTCCCTAATGTTTCAGACGCTAAATGGAAAGAACGACTAGTTGATGGACCACAGATTCGAATATTGACAAGAGTTACTAATTTCGTGAGCCACATGATGAAAATTGAAATAGACGCTTGGGAAAGTTTTAAAGCAGTAAACGCAAATTTCTTCGGTAACAAAAAAGTCCAGACTACGAGAATATTGTTGCGAAAATGATAAGAAACTACAAAAAGTTAGGCTGCTTGATGAATTTAAAACTTCACTTTCTAGATTTCCATCAAGATAAGTTTCCAGAAAATGTTGGTGATTTCAGCGAAGAACAAGGAGAACGTTTTCATCAAGACATAAAAGTGATAGAACAACGATATCAGGGTAGATGGGACGAGGTCATGATGGCTGATTTTTGCTGGATGTTGAAAAGGGACACGAATGTAGGTCTTAAACGTAAGCGTAACCCTTTGCATCGTTCCTTCGAAGAAAAAAGGACACGTTATAGCAGGCAGAAAATAGACTGAAGTAGGTCTATAAATCAATTTAATTACGATATAAAGCAAGATAAAATGTAAACACGAAAGATAGTATAAATATATCCCTTAAGTCTAAGGAAAGCAGAGAGAAAAAAATCTTGAATAAAACTCTTATTCATTTGCATGTTTAAGTTACAGTTCTATATTTTAATTGATACAAACATTGTCAGGTTAATTGAAATGCGGTCAATTCTACTTGTAGTTCTAAGTTTCTTCAAATGAGTAATGTGCGTCTAAATTGTTAACCACCTGTAGTACAATGAAATGAATTTTATTGTGTTACAACGGGAACACTTAAGTTAAGTTGTGTTGCGCTAAGCAAAATTTCGTTAGGTTCTGTTAAGATAGATTCATTGGTAAGTTAAGATCGAGTTAGGTCAGGTTTTTTTAGGTTAGGATAGGTTAAACCTCTATGTAGGTTAAGCCGAAACTGAATGAAACGGTACCGCAAGCACAACGGGACAACACAATGAGTTTAATTGTGTTACGTGAAGTTATGTTAGGTTATGTTAGGTCAGGTTTTTTTAGGTTAGGATAGGTTTGACCTCTTTGCAGGTTAAGCCCAAGCTGATTCAAACGGTACCGCAAACATAACGAGACAACACAATCAGTTTAATTGTGTTTCGTGAGGTTAGGTTAGGTTAGGCTAGGTTAGATTTATTTCTAGGTTAGGCTCTAGTTGACCCATTCGATGTAGCACACATTTGCTACTGGGAAAATATGCTTCCAGAGCTTTACGTGTAGTACAATAAATTTCTATTAATTCAGGTTAGGTCAGGTCAGGTTCTGTTGAGTAAACTTATGTTAAATAAGTTGATATCAGGCAAAGGTTGATCCTTCACAGTTGGCGACATGTTTTTGAAGTGAAAATTTGCATCACTGGCAATATTTTGAAATTTATTTGCCTCAGTGCATGATTTTTCGTCATTTTTTGAGGTTATGGCTCAACCATGACGTGATGGGAGATTTTTGATACCGAGTTTGCATTCAGCGCCCCAAAATCCATATGAATACGTGTGTCTTGTTACCAGATCCGCACACTTTTTTTGTGTGGCTGTGTAATTTTTCACAAACAAAACATCCAAGTTTACAAATCAAAATCTGAAAACTTGAATCTCATCGAATTAAAATTTATTTTCACTTAATAGTATAAATGTTTTAAAAAATAAATTTTAAAAGCTTCAATCCCTTCTTTTTCCCAATACATCCCCTCCCTTACCTCGTTTCTCAATTTAAATTTTGCTATTCTGGCCACATGCTCTCTTTCCGTGGGTTTCTAAATACTTTGGTACTCCTGCCTTTTTAAAAATCTTATACCATTTACTGAATTTTGAGTCCTCAGTCATCCCCCATCTTTCTATGAATTGTCCTTCCCTTTCCCTTTTTTCCAATTCTTCATAGTTTACTGCAGTCCCTTCTTCTATTTCTCTATCATTAAAGAGCTCCCTCCTTTCTTCTTCCCATCTCGTTAAATCGATCGCCCTCCTTCTCCTCTCTTCTACCTCCATCAAACTAGTTCTCGCCAACCCCCTTCCCTTTATCTCCCTCAGCTTCGTCTTAAATTTCCATGATCGCTTTCCCGCTCTAATACTTAACTTATCCCTTTGCGTTTCTTCTCTCACCATATATCCTGGCGTCCTCCAGTTTGCCCCAAGTGTCCACCTTATATACCTTTCTTGTAAACTCTCAATATCTTTCTTTCTTTCCATCCCCATATCTCTGCTCCATAACCTAATATCGGCCATACCAGCGTATTAAATATCCACATTCTCCTTCTACAATTTTGTTAAACCTTCCTTTTCCTATTCCCCATATCTGTTTCGTTACCTCTGCTGCTTTTTTATCCTTTCTCTTATATGAGCTGTTTCATCTCCATTCGCTTGCAAGATATATCCCAAATATTTATAATCTTTGACTTCTTCTAACTTTATTCCATTCCATCTCCATGTCCATTCTTTCTTCCTTCCCACTCCTTTTCTAAACCTAATAATCTTTGCCTTTTCTTTCTACATTTACATTCAGCTTTTTGCTATGTAAGTATTTCTCTAATCCTGTAATTAATCCCGCCATTATTGTCCCTTTTTCCCTTTTAATTCTGTTATTTACTAGATAGTTCACAACATATATATTGTCCATTACTCCCATTCCTTTTCTAAAACCTATCTGATTCGGTGACTCGATCTTTTTTTCTTCAACTTCTATCTTAAATCTCTCCGACAAAATAGTTACAAATACTTTATACAGTGTTGACATCAACGTTACCCCCCTATAATCTCATCTATGCCAGGTGCTTTTCCATCCTTCATTATTCCTAAAAGCCTAACTATTTGCTTCCTCGAAATGTCCTCTACCTCATCTCTTTCCCTACCATATTTTCCGCCCTTTATAACTTTTCTCTCTACCCCTCCTAGCAAATCCAAAAAGTATTTCTTCCTTTCTATAATTTCAATATCTTGGTTTAATCTTTTTCTTCTTTCTCTATTTACTACCTTCCATACCTTTTCTTCTGTCCTAGCCTTCTCCGCCTCTTCCTCAAACCTTTTATTCTCTTCATCTTTCTTTTGATAACACAACTCAGTATACTCTTTCTTTTTTTCCCTATATTCTTCCTCATTACCTTTTCTTTTCTGCACTTTCTTAATTCCTTTCTGACCTTCTTTTTTTTCAGTCCTCAGCCCACCCACTTCCATCCCCCCTTTACTAACTTCATTTTTGTTTGTGCACTCTAATCATATTTTTAGTTCACCTATCATTTTTCCCATCTCCTTGTTCACATTTCCCTCTCCCATTTTGATATTGCTTATTTTTTCTCTAAACTTTTCTCTTCCTTCCCTCGACCAATCCCCTTTCCCTACACTTTTTACATTTGCTACCCTTTTACTCATATTGCTATTCGTTTTTTGTCCCTCTAATGTCACTATTAAGGGAAAGTGATCCGAATCAATATATTCTCCTGCCTCTAGTTTCTTAACCTTCTCTCTTAATTCATAATCCACTATCGCTTAATCAATTACTGTCCCCCTTTCACTTCCTGAGCGTGTATATTCTCCTTTTTGATCCTCTTCTATATTTCCGTTTAAGATATACCATCCCAACTCCTCCAAGCTCTTCAACAACTTTTTTCCCTCCCCATTTAGTACCTTATCTTTGGATTTTCTTCCTCTCTCTTCTCCTCATTCCCTTCCTTCTCTGTCTAATGTTCTTGCATTGAAATCCCCACCTTTTATCAGCCTAATCTCTTCTTTATGTTCTTCAATAATTTCTTCAATCTCCTCTGCTTTCTCCAGCATATCACCGTTCACATAAATCCCTACTAGCTTCCACTTCTCTCCTCCCATAATTTCCTCTTCTACCATTAATTATTCTGTTTGTTCTTTCCTATCTCTCTTATCTTTCCTTGTTATACATTGATTCCTTACTGCCATCACCATTCCTCCCATTTCTCTGCCCATTTAATTCTTCCGCTTTGCATTTTGCACTTGCCATTTTTAGGCTCTTGGTAACCTTCCCCTTTGTCTTTCCCATCCCTTTTCATCTAGCCACGATTCCCTACATCCCACTGTGTCAAATTTCTCATAAGCTACCTATCCTTTCTCTCAAATCCGGCTGTATGCCAGTAACAAATCGTCCATTCTTCCCTACTTTCCTTTTTCATCTATTTTTCCTTCCTAGTATTTCTTATTTTCCTATCTCCTGTTTTTTCCTCTCATAGTTTCCCTGTACCTCATTTCTTACCATCTGTTCCCTTTCTGCATCCCAATCCCACCACACTCCGTCTATCTTTATTCTCCCATACATAAGCCATGTTCTCTTTCCCTTTTTTCTTCCATCTTTATCTATTTTCCTCAATTTATACTGCATATAACTTTCTACACATATCAAATCATCCTCCATTCTCTACGAGCTTCTATATAATATCCTCTTATTTGTCATCACTGCCCCCTCATGTTCCCATTTCTTTAGTCTTACCAGTACCAATATCTCCAATATTTGCTCTCTCCTTCCTACACTTCTAACTTTCTCTATCACTAACTTAGCATCAATTCGTTTTAGAACTTTTTCCACTTATTCCACTTCTTTCTTCAGCTCCTTCTCCACCAATCTTATATCCTTTATCAATACGTTTCTTTTTCTTTCTTCCCGCTCTTTACTTTCTATTCTATTCTTTTTTGGCTGACTTCTTCCCATTATTTATTTTTTTCTTAAGTTCATCCATTTCCCGCCAAATTCTTCTTCCGCGAGACCCTCAGTCTTGGTGATCTACTCGCGCAGCAGAAAAGGCACGGTTCTATGACTTGTCACAGAAATAACTTAGGTTACACACGAGATTCTTTCCAGCGTGTTATGGGGGTAAGATGGCATCCCTATTCCTGGTCGCAGAAATAAGGTAGGACGTATAACATCCCCATTTATCCCCTAATGTTTTGTGAAAACATATCTTTTGTCATTACCCTATTTTTTTAGCAATAATGTCTACTTACGCAGTTCGCCGCGTGAAGGCGAAAGTTTTTGTTCTTTTTTTTTCTTATTTTATCGAATTTTTTTGAAAAACGGTTACTGCTCTTTGTCTGGGTGGCAAATTTTAATATATGTAATCCGTTGTTTCAACGGATCGATTCCTATTTTTTTACTCCTAGCGCTATAGGAATTAGCAGAGATGATCTTTCAAATTGTGTTTCCGGACACCCCCTCGAGATAGAGATCTGCGCATTTAGCGCCAGGAAGATTCAATATTTTGTGTGTGCACGCCTGTAGATTGGTATAAAAATACTTTCGACTGATTTACAGCGAGATGCTCATACCCATGTTCCTTTAGATTTATGTAGATTTATGTTTCTGGAGCTATATACTTCTTGATGAAAGAGATCAAATTATCTTTTTTCCTTTTGTTGCCAGGAAAACTTTCTAATCTATAAGAATGAGCGTGTCCTCTATGAATCATTCCCAAGACACATCACTCTTCAACTACGCCTCCAAGCTCATACTTCCGGCGATCGATCTTGAATTCGTCAACTTCAACAATTTGGCCGACACCTCCTTGTACCCATAGTTACCAAATTGCGTGTCGTGAGCTACCATACAAACCTCCCGATAAAAAAAGAAACAATCTGAAACTGCTTCCGTGGATATCTGCTGGTTTTCAACAATGCTACTGTCGCGCATTGTTTGATCGAATGTCATACTTACGGTAAAACAATATGCCAGAGGCATATATGTTGCTGCTGAAGTATGACATCTTTCAAACAAGTTCGATTTATTGTGATTGGTCTAGTTCTTAGTTCAAGAATCAAATTAACAAATGATCAGTACTCTTAATACGGATCGACTAGTGAACACACTGATTGAGTTTTATTTGAGTGGAAAGCCGGAATGAACTCTACAAGCAACTGAAGGTTTTGTACGAATGGTGAGGAATGAGTGAAATAATAATATATGTAAGATCTATTTGAGTGCTAGACGAGGTGCAAGATCAAAATGAATTTTTGGAAAGTCGCGCGCGGAGATTCGGAGAATGAGAATATCGTTGCAGTATTTCTGTGATTTTTAATATACTTTTATGCAAAACTCTTTTTTGCAAATTTTCATTATTGACTGAAATAAACGAAAAGAATGAAATGTTTATAGGTTTTTTGTGGTTTGACCTTTCAAATGAAATTTTCGGGTATATTTAATATCATATTCGTGATCAGCGTGTCAAGATACATAGATATACGAAGTTTCGAAATAATCGAACATTAGCGCTCATTAGTAGTTTATCCAGCACATACGCATTGTGGGTGAAGGATTTATTCAATATCTCATCTTTATCATAAAATTATGACGAAGTACAGTTTAAACTTGGAAATAATTTTTTTCGACAATTTAGAATTTATATTTCTTAAAATTGTTATCATATAATGAAAAACAATTTATTTCTGATTTTTTGCATAAAAACTTCTGACGTACTGTGATATCTTGATCCTCAATTTTGATATTTTGGGAACACATTAAGGTGTTTTGACTGAAAATTTTTTATACTTATTTAGCATTTCTATAGATCAAAAACAAATGTTCGTTTTTGCAAAAAAATAAACATTTGGTTTTGAATCGCTTTCCATAGCAGTAGCATAGGGCCTCTTTGGACAAAGTAGCCCTCCTCTTTCCCTCCTCCCTCTCTGCACTATGGCACTGATAACCCCGCCCTGGTGTTGGGGATTGTACCCCACCTCTCCGTAAAAACAATTTCAAGACGTACACAGTCTGACACGCCCCTAAGAAAGTTTCTGTTTATACATTGTTTTGATCGATGAACAGCTTAATTAGTATTGAAAAAATAACATCAAAAACGAAAAATAATTTTTATTATATTAAACTATCCGAATAAAAAAAATAGAAAAGGTTTTCAACGAGTTTCCATACAAAAACAGCCCTCAACTAAAATGAGATTTAGTATGACCTATTTAAAGGGACTTCGCTTAAGATTGTTTTTCGCTGGTCCTTACCTCGATAGCCGCCATAATAGATAAGTAATCCTGGATTATGCGAACTTCTTTTATATTATATATTCCTTTTAGCAACGATGACAAACATTCGCACATTTTTGTGAGCATTGAAATCTGACATACTAACTGCAACCGGGTATACGCAGTTAGCTCATTTGTTGCATTTTACAGACGCAAAATACTCAATATTCACATACAAAAAAAACGTTTTTCGAAAAAAAGGAAAGCTCATGCATACATAGAACGAATGGTTGGTAAGTCTGCCATAAGTTGCTGTCGCATTACAGTCGGGTTTTAAAGACATGGTAGACACCTTTGAATAAAAGCTTGAACAACTAAGCCACCTCGCAGGATGCAATATCTCTGCCTTAAGTTAGTGACAGTCTACTGAAGTCCACCGTCGAGACATCGCTGATGTTCGAGAGCGATAATAAGTGTAGTTAAAGTTGATTCTGATGGTAGGATGAGAGGATGTTTTTCATCTGGGCTAAGGATTAAGTGTTTGAGTCAGCCTCATACGTGAACAGGATCACTGGTTTAAATATAAATAGCTGACGACAATATCGAATAAATCGTAGCAACCATGCTGCAGATCTGATAAGTTTGTCCAATATGGAATAGCAATGTAGAAGCACCCACATTATTAGAACAGCACTTGCTGTGTGAACCTCTAAGGTTCGCTTCTCAATATGCATTTGCTGGTCTTGTAAAGAAGGGTACCCTAGGCAACAAAAGAGAGCAGACAGCCAGTCACGGCTATTTCACCACAAGAAAAACAGAGTCATATACTTGGCAGTGAGACCTTTCTGCTGCGGAAGCAGTCGGATTACTTCGTGACGGAACGTAATGCCACAAAACTAATAAAATAATTGTTTCAATTTCCGATGCTCGATTAGCTATGTAAGTTTTACACTATCCTCGGGAAAATGATCGTCCCATGAGATCTTTAAAAGCCATAAAGTCTGAATGATGTTCTTGGCTGTTATAATGACCGGACTCAGCCAATACAATGGATCAAAGAGTTGCGCTATTTCGCTGAGAATTGAGTGCTTGTTAATTACATATGCAGTAGATGACACATCCAGCTCGAAGATAAAGACATCTCTTTCAGAAACCCAGGTCACACCCAGCATATGAAACGATTGCTGAGGTTGCAGATCAAGAGGCTGTGAAGAAGCTCGAAGGTCAAGTGGCATTGTCGCGAATAATTTAGAATCGTTGGACGTCTATTTTCGAAGCGGGTAGCCGCCCACCGTGAAGAGTTGATGGAGTTGATTCTGAAGACAGATGACTTCATCCAAGCTATCAGCGCCGGTGATGACATCGTCCAAGTCATAAAATCAGGTTGCTGAAGACAACGAAGTGCCAAAAAGGAGCACAAGACAATACGCATTTGACTGTAGTGAGACGAAAGATTTGAATTAATTCTTCTGGTGAATGTTTCCATAGAATAAGTTTAAGATCTTGATCATCGCGGTGTACCAAGATTTGTCTGTTCCCTTTACTACGTCGGCACAGACAATGATCCGAAAGAGTCTCCAACACAGCAAGATGTTCATCAAGTTTGAAAGAATTGTTAATCCGGTGTGAAGATATTCATTGAGAGAAAATCCCTTTTCTGTAGGCTGAGCTCCATTGAAGACCATTCGAATTTTGGTTGTGAAGCTTGTCTCATGAAAAACTTTATGATGTCGCAAAAAAATAACACACGGAGCTGTGCATGCCGACAGCTGTTGCTGACTCAATTATTGAATGTATGGATGCATTTCCCAGAGTTTTTCGGATAAGGTCTATCCAAAATAAGACCCCTGAGGAACAAGAGCAGTAGGAGATCATTTACAAATGTATTGAAGATACAGATATGGAATAGCATCAAGAGGATCAATAGGATATTGAAAGTCAGAGTAGAAGTGTGGAGACAGAACGCACGAAACTATTTCATGAGTGGAAGTAGGACTATTAGTCCCCACGGATAGAAGACCCACTTCACAGCTGGCCCAAGGCAGTTTAAGACGTTGAGCTAGCGACTCTGAAACAAGAGAAACTTCCGATCCCTGATCCAATAGGGCTCGAAGCAGGGCCGTTGAACTGTTGAAGTAAAAAAAAAAACAAGAAAATGATACCAACTATCTACCTGACATCCAAGTGACCTGAGTAGAAGCCATTGTTTTAAGAGGAGGTAATGAGTCAAGGGTATCAAAGTGTTTCCCTTTAGCATCTTGGTATTATTCCTTGACTTTATCGAAGAATCTGTCTTCAAAGTGAGGCAATTTTTCTTCATGAGGAATTTCTTTGAACTGAACAAGTTGTGAGTAAAATTTAGAAAATTTTGATTCAGGAGTTTACAATCGTGCTTTAAACAAACCCCGAGTAGGCTCCTTAGGTACCGTATTGAATGATTTCCGAATCCGTTCACCGAGTTGCACATGTTCTAGGAGGCATACGTCCGCAGTCAACATTTTAAGAGACACGATTGTTTTTCGTTTTTAATTGATAAAAACAAGGCCTTGAATAAAAAAATTAAGTTAAGAAGGTTAAAAAATTTAAAAAGTTTTCCACATTTGACATGGACTTGACACGTTCAAAATTATGTGTTTGAAGCGGAAAAACCTATCTGAAAAGAATTATTAGGAATATCAGGTTCAATATTTCACCTGAAAGTTTGCTCGCAAAATGTGAAATTCTGTGCATTGTTGACATTATTTTATAACACGAGATTCTAAAGGATATACGCATGTCTGTTCAGGTACACTGTACTCATTTTTCGCATACTGATGAGGACTATTTTGCCGAAACCTTTAGATAACGGCTTCAATTAATGCTCCTTTTCAGGTTTCCACGTTGCAAATGTTGATAAAGATGCAGTTTAGATTGTCCGATGCACATATGTCTTAAAATTAAGTTTCAAAAATCACTTTTTACTCTAGATAATCCCAGAAGAACACATCAGTAAAAAAATGGCAACCGTCGCTTTTGCACCATAAATTACTGATTTGAGATGCACAGATTGTAGAGCGATCACTAACAAACCAAACGGAAATTGCACACTGAACGATATCCGGCTTGACGGACCATAAATGTTCGCGAGCAAGAAAAGTTTGTGTTGTAGAAAAAATGATAAATGTTTATAAAACCTTCTTGACGATAAATACAATACAAGGACAGGTCACTGTAAATAAATAACACCACTCAATTACATTGATGTTGATCAAATTTCTCTAAAAATCAAACTCGTATATATTTTACACATTATTAAAACTGAAGTACAATCAAAATTGAACTTGTCTACACAAACGATTCGACAAGTTCTTAATTTAACGTTTGGACGACGACTGACAGCAAGGTGCGAAAGGTTCCATATACACATGTATAAAGAGTGTGACTTAGGATAACAATAAGAAATATGGACAGAGAATTAAAATTATCATTCAATCTCGAACAAGGGATCATATAAATTTTTGTACAGCCCTGAGGTAATATTGCTTCAACTTTGTAGCCAAGATTTTGTTCTCCGTATTCCAAATATTAGGTTAGCTGTATGGTTCAGTTGATAGGGATAGATCGCGTTAAATTTAGGTTAAATGTTTTGAAACCTGCATGCGATTATCTTTTATATAATGTATTGTAATTTAATCTAATTATTTAAGATAAATTGTGTATATGTACTAATAATTATTTAAGATAAATTGTGTATACTGCGCTACGTGTATGTATTTATGTAGTAGTGATAAACTTTTAAATATTATAGACGAAATTTGTCTTCTTTGCATGAAATTCTACCTAAAAATTAGTCTAATTTTACCTGACTGGTATGTCATCAAAAACTCATTTTGCCTAAATACAATGTGATATTTATTATCTAGCTGCATTATTTATCACTATATCGCGAATTAAATTAAAATAAATTTTTATTAATAACACAGGCCGTCAAAATTCGACAAAAGTCAAAAGCCTGAAAGCAGACCAAATACTTCCGAAAGATTTTGATGCACTGAATCCGAATCCAAACTCAAAACTGCTCCTGTATGTGAGGTTTTCAAGATATCCTAACCTAAAAGTACAAAAACGCGATTTTTAGCTGTTCTTGAGGTTATGTAACTGTACAAGAAAATGTCTACCGCAAAGCTAATATGGAATTTGAAAGTACTACTCTTCCCCTTTTAAACCTACTTAGATTAATTAAGATATCTTTATTTTTTACCAAAATATTGAAATTAAAAATTTTTTATTTTAGCACTTTAACCCATTAACGGTGAGGTGTTCCGATTTATACAACGCATTCTCTATTGCTGACGGTACGATATTTTTTTTTCAAAATATTATCTCAGGGGTTTTCGAGGGTGCCTTTTCTATTGCCGGTGTCAGTTTTTTGTTATAACCCCTAGAAGATCCAATATGGCGGCCATAATTTAGGGCTTTAAAATAGAACAAAGGATCTCGCACAAAATACCAACAAAAAAGCGTACAGTCGTTTGGAACTAAACTTTGCATATAAATAAAACAATAAAAAATATGGAACCCGTGTCTTTTTATTTCTACGGAAGCCGTTTCATAGGGGTAGAAACCACCCCTAACAGGTCACAAGCATGCTTACCCACTTGACTCTGGGAACAATAAGTTTAGCCGCATATTTTTCATGGAACAATGAAGTTCCATGCCACAAGTGGGTTAAACCATCTACCTACTAATCCACCTAAGCCCAGAAATCACTCCTACCAAATCATAAGCAGGCTAACCCACCTAACCCTGGGAGCAGCGAATTTAGTCGTTTCCATTTCGTGAAATAATTGAATTTCACACTACAAGTGTACTAACCTTGAATTAAAATTTTTCAATTTAGCGTGTTAACCCATTAACGGCGAGATGGTATGCCATTGTCCCTTGAAAATCTTATCTGAGGGGTTTTCGGGGGTTCCTTTTAGATTAGCTCAGTCTTTTGTTATAACACCTAGAAGAGCGAATATGGAAAACAGTTAGGGCTTTAAAAAAAAAACAAATTTTCCTATTATGATTCATTTTATGTTGTAAATTTACATAGAATTTTCCAGCTTACTAAGGCAAGAATCAATATGTTCCAGTCACTTAAGGCTGGACTTTGGATTGTCCAGCTAAGCAAGAAAGTACTTAATATTTTCCAGCCAATTAAGGCAAGACTTTAGATTGCCCAGCCAATTATGGCAAGCCTTTGGATTTCCCAGCCAATAAAGGCAAGACTTTTTATCGTCCAACTAGTCAAGAAAGACTTTGAATCGTCTAGCCAGGCAAAGCAAGACTTACGATTGCCCAGCCAGTTAAGACAAGACTTGGGATTGTCCAGCTACGCAAGGACGTACTTAATATTTTCCACCCAACTAAGGCAAGCCTTTAGATTGCCCAGCCAATCAAGGAAAGACTTTGAATTGCCCAGCCAATAAAGGCAAGGCTTTGTATCGCCCAGCCAGTCAAGGCAAGACTTTAAATCACCCAGTCAGTCAAACAAGACTTTGAATCATCCTGCCAGTCAAGGCAAGACTTGGAATTGTCCAGATACGCAAGGAAGTACTTTATATTTTTCAGTCAACTGAAGCAAGACTTTAGATTGCCCAGCTGATCAAGGAAAGACTTGCGATTGCCCATTCAGTTAAGGCAAGACTTGGGATTGTCCAGCTACGCAAGGAAGTACTTGATATTTTCCAGGCAATTAAGGCAAGACTTTAGATTGCTCAGCCAATCAAGGAAAGACTTTAGATTGCCTAGTCAATCAAGGAAAGACTTTGAATTGCCCAGTCAATAAAAGCAAGACATTGTATCGCCCGGTCAGTCAAGGCAAGACTTTGAATCGCCCAGTCAGTCAAGGCAAGACTTTGGATCGTCCAGCCAGTCAAGGCAAGAGTTACGATTGTATGTCCAATGAAGGTGAAACTAATTGATTGTTTCTTTATGGAAACGTTCGAGCTTCATGTCAAACGATCGTTGAAGAGACTTTCGTTTATGACTAGTAGGGTCATTATAATTTTTTTTGCAAAGACCAGCAATAGCCCTCCAAGTAGGTTTAAAAGGAAAGAATTAGTAATTTCAAATTCCATATTAGCTTCGTGGTAGACATTTTTCTTGTACAGTTACATAAACGCAAGAACAGCTAAAAACGTGTTTTTTGCACTTTTAGGTTAGGATATCTTGAACACCTACGTACAGGAGCAATTTTGAGTTCCGATTCGGATTCAACGAACCAAATTCTTCGGAAATGTTTGACCTGCTTTCTGGCTTTTGACATTTGTCCAATTTTGTCGGCCTGTGTAATTCATATTTTCCCATCAAATTGTACTCTTTTTATTTTACGTAACGGAAAGTAAAATTGCAATAAAAGGGTCTCAATATCCCCAGGTTACCGAAGTAAGTTATATAAAATTTAATACAGAAACATTCTTCGCGTATATAATGATTATGTATCTCTTGTTTATTTAAACTTGTTCTTGGGTGAACTCGGTTTTTTATAACAGCCCACACTAAGACAAGTGACGAATGATATGATGATCTTATAAGTTAATTTAGTACGATGTTTCAAATTTTTGCGATGAAGTTGTAGGTACAAAATCAGGAGCATCGTGTAGTTTGATGTTCGTTTTTTACTGCTGTTATACTTGAATAGCGACCGTGAGACTTGGAGGTGATAACAGTCGTCTTTAAATGCTTTCTTAGAGCTAACATCTGCAACTCCACGGTTTTTGGTCCCTTACTATCTGATGGTTGAGGATGTTTCTCACAATACTACAGGTACTTAATAAGACGCCTTTTGACCAAATTTTAGTAGCTTACTGACTCCTAGATGTTGCAGATATTCAGTGCATCCTGTGTGAACATTACCTGTAGCGAAAATCACAATAGGATCATTAGATGCACGTTTCACATTCCTGAATATTGTCTTTACTTTATGCCTCATTTCGCTATACCTATGTATCTTGATGCATAGGTTGTCCCTAAATAGCGGTTAAATGTAAAAGCAATGTCAATGACGTACACTCTTCCACCTTTTTTTTCTTGTATCACTATATTATGTCGATTTTCTATGATACAATGATCCGTCTGGGCACTAACATCCCAATTTAAACTTTAATCTTTGTTTTCTAAAATGAGCATGGCATTGTATTTATAACAAGGCATCTATTCTGGTAAAATTGTTAAGTTAAGGGAAAGTTGTTGATGTATAATTCCCGCCATAGCACTATGTCTTTGCGTATATACTCTCTGAGCCATTACGCGAAAACCATCAATAATGTGCTTGATGGATTCTTTCGAATCTCTACTTAATCGGCACCGGTTATCTAAGTATTGATGTAACACGTGTTTGCAATAATTTCTGGTGCTGACAGCCCTGTCGTGAATTGCAATGACAAATCCTTCCGTTTCTGGATAAAGGACACCCATTTTCAGCCAAGTATTGGATACTTCACTACTCACTCTATGTTGATCTAACGTTTTGTGTTGCTCGCCGTAGATATCTTTTTTTGTTCATTCTATTTATCATTCCTCTATTATTTCTGCCCTGATATTCAAGGATATTTATTGTTCAATATGTATAGCTCGATCTTCTGAGATGTGTAGATTAGTCCTGATATCCTTCACCTTAGCGAAAAGAACTCTTTTTACGACTTTTTTATATAAGGATACTTCGTAGCAAATTTCGTCCTAAATTGTATCTTTTTTTGATTTTGGTTTTAAGCTTCATAATCTCGTAATGAAGACGCACAAGTGCTTCTCATTCTGATATAACACCTCGGGAAGTGAAACGTGTTTCAAAATCTTTAAAATATTCTGCATTATTACTTATCGGTTCTAGTGTTCTTATTAATCCCTTTCCTCTTTTATCTTTACCTAGCTGACATAGAAAACCCTGCCAGTAGCAGAGCTACATTCAACATAGCCGTCAAAGTCATGAGAGGAAAGCTCAAGCCCTACTGCGACAACAACGAGAAAATAGCTTCGGTAGAACACCTTCTATTATTGCGAAGTTGTGGGCTTCAGATTCCACGGTCATTGTTCCTTAAAGCAACCAATTTCCGCGCAACCGGAAAGTGTATGTCTTTCACTCCTGCTACTTCTACAGTAGAAAGCAAGGAAAAAAGGAAATTTCAGGCCAGATACTTCGTACAACACTGTTCCTTAGACTCCAGTCTCGAGTCGCTTCTACAGCTACCAACCTTCGTAGAATATTATGAGAAACCGTGTTCACGGACCAGATGAAGTGATCCCAAAAGAACAGCCTTTTGCATCTGGCTCGTGATGGGTTGAGCCAGACGCTGGAAAGCCCGAATTTTGTTGAGTTGGCTAGGACTTTACAGTCTGGGTCGAGCCTGCTTAGTAAATTATCTTGGTCTTTAGAACCTAGAGGACGATATCGGACTTTGTAGCACTGATACGTTAAGTGGTGGCGAATAAAAAATTCCAGTGGAGCTTAAACTAATCATTCTCGACAACGAACCCCAGTTCCCCTGGACGTACATGCCCAAAGGTTTCTGGCTCTTACTTTTACGCTCGGCCGTTGGTATCGCCTAGAAGTACATTCACTATGCGTTTGAGGTAAACTAAGGTGTCAATAACAGCATCTTGGAAGGCAAAAAGAAATCCCTCAGTTTCCAATCTTAGTTCAGCAGTTTTAAAAAAGATGACGTTCATGCCCAACGATAGCTCTTCTCTGCGTATGATACCGTAGACGAAGCTCTTTGTCACCGTTCTTCGATTGAAAGGCTCCAATCTCAGCAAACCTTTACCCCTTTTATCGCGAGGGAGATATGTACGAGGTAGGGAAGATCTAAGATGGTGGCTTCTATACATTTTCAGCATGTTGCATGTGGTTCGGTTAAGTTGATTCAACTCATCGACGTACGATTTTACTACCCTAAACGTGTAGTTCCGTATAGGAATAGCCACAATATTTATCTCCTGGATCTTTCTCTTCCTATATAATTCAGTCACCTGATGATATATTTTCAAAGTCATTCTTTGTGTAGATGAACGCAGGGACACTTTTTCAATCCAGAGCTCAAGCAAATTGCTTTAGAGTACCTATTTACCACCGTCACAAGGATCTTAAGGTCGTATTTTGAAGAGCAAAGAGTTTAAGTTCGCCCATGTATAAAAGGTGATTGAACTGCTTAAATCTACAGGTCCGTGCACTGGCACACTAGCAGGACGTCCAGTCAGCGCCGCCACCTACGAAAACTCACTAAAAATGATTGTAATGCGATAAACGATAAGTGGAGATTTTTTGCTTTTTTTTGCTCTATGATGACATATATTCCGTTTCCTAAAAAACTACCCTTTAGTCTTACACACCTACCCCCGTGATCAAAAACGTTTTTAAAATGGAAAAATGATGGAAAAGATGAAACCCGGTATTTATAAACCGGAAGATTGGAGACTATTTATTGACGCTTCCATGCGCAGCCTGAAAGCAGTATCACTGCACAATACTAATGTTTATGCTCCAATTCCAGTTGCAGATTCTACGGAATTGAAAGAAGACTATAGTACTCTTAAACTTCTTCTGGAAAAAATTAACTACTCAACGCATGAATGGAAGTTGTGTGGAGATCTGAAAGTTCTTGGGATTTTATTAGGACAGCAATCAGGGTTTACAAAAACACCCTGTTACTTGTGTTTATGGGACAGTAGAAATCGCATCAAGCATTATAAAAAAAAGAAATGGCCAAAGAGAACATCATTTGACGTAGGAAAATTGAACATAATTGAAAAACCTTTAGTGAATCCAAAAGATATTTTAATTCCACCCCTTCATATCGAGCTTGGTCTTATGAAGCAATTTGTCAAAGCTCTTGATATTGACGGTGACTGCTTTCTATACTTG
>NC_046664.1:134294374-134298753 GCF_010883055.1 Belonocnema kinseyi | reverse complement strand
ATGATGGCTGACTACTGTTGGTCATTAAAACGAGATCAAGTTTCAAAGGGAACTAAACGGAAGCGACACCCACTCCGTAGATCTTTTGAAAAAAAAGAGTCCAATATTGTCGAATAAAATCGTGAGAGGCGAGGGGACTCACGCTAATCTAGCACCCCAATGTGAGAGGCAAGGGGAACTCACGCTAATTCAGCACCCCGATCTAGAAAGACGAAGGGACTCATGCTAATATAGCACCATAACATGAGAGGCAAGGGTACTCACGCTAATCCAGCACCCCAACGTGAGAGGCAAGGGGACTCACGCTAATCCAGCACCCCAACGGGAACAGAATTTACTACGTCCAGGCCGTTGGTGACTATTGGAACCCCAGATTCAGATTGAGCGACCCAAAAGATATAAAGATATAGTTGTAAAGTCGGCCGGACATGAAAGTCTTTTAATTTTATACAAAATATTCACACAAAAAACGCTGTTTTCGTCGGTTTTACGTCTCTTTTTGCATTTTTTGGGAAGCTATGACCTGATTGGGTTATTTGGACCCCGGATTCGAAATCAGCGACCCCAAAAACATATAGATATGGCAGTGTAGTCTACTGGATAGACCACTTTTTTTTGTGTGCCTCTGTTATTCTTCTTTTCTGTGGTTTTTGTTTATTTCCTTCAGGTTATAAGTTCGCTTTCAAATTTCTTTGCTAATCGCTGCTTTCGAAACAAAGTGAGGTCCTTAAAGACCGTTTATGTTCATCTAGCGCTGACTATGTCTTCGATGCAGCTTTTTCGCAGCAGATGTGCAAATCCTTTCTTAGAGGAGAAACATGTAAGAGGAATTGATCTGAGGCTTCTAACCGAAAACTAGCAAATAGTATTTCCTGATTTGCCAAAAGGCAGTAAAATATATGGTGCTTGTAGAAAAGAATGTAGAACTCTCAATTTACAGCCATCCAAGGTAGAGGAAGATAGAAACGAGGTCACTGATTTTTGTTTGCCAATGATATTAAATATTTAAGTGAGGGAACTGACACATAATTGTCAGATTATCATAAACGCCTTGAGAAAATCATGTTCAGTGAACCCATTGACGCTTTTCATTTTAACAAATGCAAATCTTGTCCTGATATTAAAATTTTTTAAAAGTACCTGATTGATCTATTGGGCGTGAATAGTTTCGACACAGTGACATATCAAGTTTGGCAGCAAACTGATAGAAGCGCGTTAAGGACCGAAATAGCAGACGCTGATGCTTTCGTAGAAGCACTCTGCACTAAACTTAAAAACCTGAAACCTCCCGTATTTTATGCGAAACAAGAAGTTTTTTTCCTGAAGCACCTTAAAGTTATATGAAAAGAAGTAGAGTACTTAATTTTGCTTGACTTTGCTAAAAATTGTGCTTTTATCATTCTAAATGCTGCACAATCTTTCCATTGGAATAATAATAAAGCAACTATGTTTACAGTAATTATTTATTACAAAGATGGAAAGGAACTGAGGCATCTTAGCATGGCAATCATCTTAGATTCTTTAAGTAATGACACTGTAGCTGTGAACAAATTTTAAAAGCTCACAAACGAGTACATCATCTAAAGAAAACTGTAATTCTTTTCAGTTCTCAAGCAGATCACATAGAGATGACCAAAAAACTAGATTCGCTGAAGCAATTACAATTCCCGGCACTCTAAAACACCACGCATTTATTCCAAATGAGAACGGAAAATTGCAACTGAAAAAAGCTTGATTCGCAACAGAACATCATCTGTTTCCCAAGACAGTTAAAAAGTCTCATAAGAAAAAAAGAGTCTCAAAAGACGGACAAAATTAGTGGAAAACTTCGTTTTCTCTCGTATTTTTGAAAATTCAAAAACGATCGAAGAAAGGTTCACTTCATGATCTCTTTGATTTCTTGAGGTTCTATTTGAAAAGCCTCAAGTTCGAAGGAGCAAACAATGCGCGAAAAAAAAGGCGAACTAAATAAGTTATGATGAATTTAGTGTAGCTTCGCTGGAGAATCATGCATACAACCAAGTCCCTGGTAGACTGGCCAACCTGTCCGAGCACGCGAGGAAGAGTTTTGCTCAGATATCTTCGCACAACCACATAACTATTTTTAGTCTCGAAATACCAAAGAGAATTTTAATCGGAAAAAAGTCAAGCTTTCGTTTAAAAACACTTGAAAACATAAAAACTGCCCGAACAGTAGAAAATGTTGAATAAACATTTTAAATGGCAATTTGTTCATGAAAATTATAAACTTAAAAACAATAGATTTCACAGAATGAAAGAGCATGCAAAAACCTTCAGGAATCACTCATATGAAATTCAATTCTCATTTGGAGACAGGAAGTTATGACCATTTGAAAATACCCGCTTTGTCCGGGGATGTGCATTTGACCCCTTTTAGTTCGAGAAGGGATGCTAGTAAAAGTTTGTAAATTGATAGGTACACTACTATCATATAGGCAAACAAACTCTGAAAATTTAAAGGCAATCGGAAGACATGGCTTTTACAGTTGAGGCAGTTCAGGGATAATGTCCCATTATAGAAATAGCCACAATATTGTGTCGCCTGGGTCTTTCTTTTCATATATAAGTTTAAGACGTTTGTAACACACGTACATCTTGGGTTTCCACCAGAGGTATTCCAAGATATGCATATGTCTCTCCATCACCTAGATCTTGAACGCTATTTTAACCTATGTGTTGAAGACCCTAATAGTCACCCGATGATATATTTTCTAGTCATCCTTTGTGTAGGTGGAAGCAGGAACACTTTTTAAAATCAAAAGCTCAAGACAAGTGCTGTAGAGTACAAGGATTTGCCTTAGAGCACAATAGCTAGCACCAAGAGGGAAATGCGGGAAAGTATCGGACTTATAAAATCTCTACGAAGGACCCCTCGTCTTATATGTAACGTAGCTGGACTTTACTTGTTCTTTGTTAGATGTTATGGTAAATCTTGTACGCCACAAGAACATAGGCTCTTTCATACATATAGCTATTTTTGGATGCACCTCTTGGCACTCAAAAAGCTTGATAAGGAGCTCATGGTTCGTGTCACTAAATGCCTTTCGGTAATCAATCCAAGGCATGGAAAGATTGCCTTGATAACTCATAGGATCCTGGGCAATACATCGGTCTATTAGCAAGTTATCTCTGCAACCAGTCACTTCTGTCTTGTATCCACGTTGTTCAACTATAGCACTACATACAGACTCGATAGATATTTATATCCTCTCTTTGAGGATGCCAGTTAGTACCTTGTAGCTAGTGTTTAAATAAGTTATGAGCAGGTAGTTATTTGGACATGACAAATCTCGAGTATTAGGGATCAGCACCGTGCGTCCTTCTACTAACGATTGCGGGATAGGTTGTTCTCCGTTTAAGAAAGTTGTAAACATACGAGATAGAGGTTGGTGCGTAGTAGTAAATTTCTTCCACCAAAAGTGGTTGATTTTATATGATTCTGGTGCAGAAAATTTCTTAGTTCTGGCAATAACTTTCTTCACTTCTCAAGTAGTAATTAGTGGACCCTTCTCCTCCAGTCGTTGCGACAGTTGCCGCTGGCAAAAGTTACGAAAGAGTGAGATATTTGAAGCTTCTCCACCTTGCTTATGAGTATCTCTATATAGTTGCTCCTAGAAAACTTGAATATATTTTCGACTAGGCGGATTTTCCATGACACATAACGTTTATTTATTTATTTTTTTATTTATTAAAAATAATATCCAACAGCCGAGGCCAATTACAGGAAATAAAACTTAATTGTAGCAGGCGGGAAGGATGAGTAGAAAAGTTGGAATTTTCGTAAATCCACTTTACTCACCTTTCAATGCTCTCTTTGGCTTTCGAAAGAGCTTTAATATTTTGCTTCCAGTGCTGTTTAATGGTCAACAGTTTACACTTGTTTAGCGTGTGATTTCTTTTACGCAAGTTTCGAGCTAGTGCCTTAACTTTTCGAGTAGACTTTTTATTTGATGTTATGCAGCGAATCACGCTCTGGAAAGTTTATGCATGCCGTCTCGGTGTTTTAATTTTAAACTGAAACTTTGCAATACGCCCGCGACTTTTACTTATTCGTACTGAAATATCGTTACTTCTATTGTCACTAAACAGGCAGACCTCCTTCTCGTAAACTACACAGCTCAGCATCCAGAGATCAATATCTTTAGGCAGCGAATCAGGAAATGCAGTCTACACCTTATCTTTCTCCTTGGAAATTTTTTGCATGAATAAGGGTTTCAGATTCTACCCCTTTGTAGCCAATGCCACACTCCAAGGATGCGGCGCACAGTGGGGTGAAATCGGAAAACGAGGTTCAAAATGACATTTAGAACGCAATTATGCACCGATTTTAGAATTTTTTTTTTTGAAAAATTCAGAAC
>NC_046664.1:134288573-134294274 GCF_010883055.1 Belonocnema kinseyi | reverse complement strand
TTCAGAAAACATCACTGGCAACATAATTGCAACAAGGTAGAAAGAAAAAACGGTTTCTTTTCGCCTAAGAACGGCCAAAATGTGAATTTGTTTATATAATTTCTTTATAAAATAAACAAATAACATTTAATGTTAAATTTAAATATTCACGTATCATCCTCACAAAGAAAACAAGCGATTTCAGAGCAGAAATATACGTTGAAGCCGAATAACCCTTAATGTCGAGTATTTGTTAATACAATTTGTTTATAACAATTAACTATGCAAGTTAAGAATTTTTTTATATTTCTTATACCCCTGTGCACTAAATTCAAGGGACGAGAAGTATAAGAAAAATTTTGTCTAGAAGATAAAAAATGAAATTAGAAAAATCGACATTTTTTTCGATGTTTGCATTAAAATAAAAATTAAATAAACAAAAAAATAAAAAATCTACTCTCACCATTTTCTGAAAAATTTAGTTCTGAATTTTTCAAAAAAAAAAATTCTAAAATCTGTGCATAATTGCGTTCTAAATGTCATTTTGAACCTCGTTTTCCGATTTCACCCCACTGTGCGGCGCTACGTGGAGAGCTAGAAACGAATAACTAGTTCCGTTGGCTTTGTATAGATTTAATTTCAGGGCGGTGTAAATCACAGCTGGCGCCAGGAGAGAAGTTTTTCTTATATTTTATTTGATGCGGGTTCTGAGCGGTTATCTGAGTGAGATAAAAACCAAAGATCCCTTTAGAATAGACTGAGAGTATCAACTAAATTCACTTTTCTAAAACAGTGCGCGTAAAGTTAAAGTCACATCGGATTGACAGGGTGTCAGTGACGGCGGCCTCGGTCGATATCTCGTCGGTGCGACAATACTCGGCCGTCGATAGCTCACTTATAACGGTGCTCTAATGCAGTAATGCCATTTTTATAGATTTATTCGTGAAGTCCCTCAAAACCCTCATTTATAGCTTCGATGACTTTGTCGCTGCTCTGAAATTTTAAACTACCGAGCCATTTTATACGGTTTGAGAACAGAATATAGTCGCTGGGGGCCAAATCTGGTGAATATGGTGGATAAGGGAAAAAATCCAATTTCATTTCGTTGATTTTAGCCATGGCAACGAAACAGTTTTCCGAGTTCATTTTTGATCGACTGTTAGCCAACACGGCACCCACCCAGCACAGTGCTTTTCCATGCCCAAATGTTCATGTAAAATATTTCGTACACGCCTCAGTTGACATCCTAGTAGCCTCAGCTATCTTACTCATCTTTAATCTGGGGTCCTCTATGACCATTTTATGCATTTTCTCGATCTTTTTGGGAGTTGCGACTTCCACGGAGCGCCCTGAACGTGGTTCGTCAGAAATGCTCGTGCGACCTTTCCTCAATTCTAAAACTCACCTTTTAACCTTTGAATATGAATAAGAAGATTCTTTTAGCGCGGAATCCATTTCTTCTGCAATTTCAAGTAGTGTTAGGCATTGTAAATAGAAGTATTTAATGACCGCACGCTTCTCTGATTTTTCCATTTTTGCACAAGCAATAGATGTTCACTGTTCAGTAGGCTCTCAAATGTATACTGATAGAATAATTTACTTGAAAATTGATATACAAACTAGTGAGATATAGTACTATAAAATGCAAGTTAATAATTAAAACGATATGCGCCATCTCTAGGTCAGGCCATCAACTTTTCAACCCACCCTCGTAGACGCTTCCTGTGTCACATTATGAGTTTTCAGGAGCCTGTCGGTTAGGTATTTGTTATTAGGGTATTGGCTTATGCGGTGATTAGTTACGTTATAGTGATCCTGGAGGTTGGTAGCTCGTATCCTGTAAGGACGACGGATTGGGGCGGTTTGCATTTCCTCTAATTCGCTTGATGGGGAGGCTTAAAAATTAAATTAAATTAAATTAAAATTAATATAATGCTCTTTTCGTACGATCCTACGATCTAATTACGTAATAGGCTTCACCACCGAGCGAATTAGAGATCAGATAGACTCATTTGCAATCAATCGCTCTCGGTACTAAGCTAATTAGCACCAACGAAATGGGCCATGTTGAGTACCACCTTCGAATCGCCCCAATCCGTCGTCCTTACAGGATGCGAGCTATCAACCTCCAGGACACTAAACTTATCCAACAGGCTCTTGCAAACTCACAATGTAGCACAGGAAGCGCCTACATTACTTCCACTGAACATAGGCATCATGAGTCAGAACCTACAATGTTTCAACTAAACACTGTCCTTCGTAACCCCAAACCTGAAAATTCATTCAAGAACCATGGGCTTCAAAGCAAAGACATCCTAATGTCAACGTACGAATTTGTGAGCATGATGCCCAAAATTAGGCCTTTTGAATAAAGCAGTACCGTAAGACCCCCGCAACCATTCGAGAAATAGCTGCTTACAATTCCCGTTTTATTAGAAGCATTCACGCTCGTATGGTTTAAACAGAAAACTTCATTTGCGGAATAGTTAGATAGGGTCCAAAATAATCTTAGATAATATATTAGATGCGTAATTCACCGTCATAAGTTCCACACCTACAAGGAATTGGTGACCCTGGGCGTGGATTTCCAACATTCAATCGCTAGTGGGGGAGGGGGATTCATCCGCCAGCTGGAGGGTTTGGAAAATAAAATAAAATCAGTAGAATCTATGTTTCAATACGGGAAACCGAACAGAAGAACTTAATTTTGAATAGTCTGCGAGCACTAGTTTCCGAGTTATCTACCCAAATCGAAGGCCATAAAGTTTTGAGCTATTAAAAATCGGCCAAGTTTAAAGATAACCTTAAATTAAAAAACAAGTCCAAAGATAGTGGCAGTCAACTTGAGGGATACTCTAACCAATTTTGGGGTAAATATTTCAATTGATATAGAACTAGGCATATATCGAGGACATGTCGGTCAGAACGCCACTTCTTTTGGTTTAGCTGCGCGGCGGAAGGCCATTTGATAGCAAATTGTCAGAGGTGTAAAAATAAGGGATACGAACAGGGAGGGTGGCTTGGAATCCCTAATTCCCCCAAAGCGATAGTAGTGGCCATAGAGTTGAATAAAACGGTAGTTGTTTAAGCAGAACACCGAACAAAGGCTATCGCCCATTCCACCCTTCTGTCGACCCAGCCATAGAACTCGGTTAAAACAAAGGTATTAAAATTAGGAAATAATCTAAACTCGGGCCACATTGTCGCACAGAGCGGACCTATTATACCTGGAAACACGAGTAAAAGGGGCGAGAATGATTAATTAATTTACGTCAAGTTAGCCGAAGTATAGTCACGGATAGCCAGTAAAAGAACTCGTAGAGTCAAATGACTCGAAAATATCTTCCCTTCAAGAGGAGATACTATCCCGAGTAAATTCAGAAGTGTCCATGAAGACAAATACCTTAGAAACAACTGCTAAATCAGAAAAGAACACTTGCTAAATCAGTTCGGCCTTTCGCGAAAGTAGAAATTGAAGAGATCGTTGATGCGTCGATGAGGGATCGACCCGTTCCTTCATCATAGAGCCTCTTGGCAGACAATCGCCAGACTGTATTCTGGGATGGAATTTTATGAAGAAAGGCAAAATTCAAAATGGTTAACACAAGACGTTGTACTTGGCAAAGGTTCTAGGGGAAGAACCACAAGGATCAAGCCGAATTATAATAGTTGGAAACAAATATTTCCAATGTGGCCGCTAATAAAGCGACACATGCGCTTACTTCAAAACTAAAATCGAAAGCGGCGTTTCAAAATAAAAGGAGGGGCATGCTGACAAAGGGAGTCTGCCTGCTGCACGACAATGATAGACCTTACATTATGGCAGGTTATTGCAGAAAGCAAGGCACGAGCTACTAAATCCGTTGAATTTGCATGGCTTCAATTTATAGGGCCGTGTAAACTACACCTGGCGCAGGTCAAAAGGTTTACTTCTAAATTATTACGATAAAGTCCTGAACGGAGAACCAGGCAGGTTCAAGGAAAAAATATTGCTTTATATTTCCTGATTGAGTTTTCCTACCTGTAGCCAGGAAACGGCGTTCTAGTAAATAGGCTACCAGTTTTTCAGTAAAAGCAACTGAAGAAAAAGTCGAAGTTTAGGCACTCAGATAGTCGAGAAAATCTCGAGAAGGCATCCCCTTCACTTATGACTGCATCTTCTTGCTCCGCGTTCAGCGATCCAGAAGACCTTTTGAGTCACATGGATACACAATGGAAAGAAGTGCAGAAAGTGCTGGGGCTAGATTTCTCGGGCCGTCCGCACGCGTCGGAATAGGCGATCCACACCTTCCTTTGCAGCTTTACAACAATTACAATTTTTTAATAAAAATTTAATTGTTATGACATGTAAGAGCGATTTAAAAACGATCAACAGCATCAAGAATTTGAAAATCGATTTGTATCTAATAATTTTTGTTTTATTTACGTTAATTTTGAGGCCCATTTTTTTCATGATTGTATTTATATTTCTCAAAATTCTTTCCAAGTCCTCGATTGACTCTGCCATAGAAATGTTATTATCAGCGAAACCTAATCAACGTACCCTTAGTGTCTCCATATTACCACATTCTCCGTCGAAGAGGGAAATTCTAAGACACTTTTCCATTAATGTAATAAATATCCAATAAGATATAACGCATCCTTGTCTAAAACCTTGAATAATATTGAACTACTCACTAAGTTTTCCATTCATACTTACTTTCGCTTTGCTACCTACATATGTATATGATTTTTATTGCTTGTAGGAGCCACCCATTGATCCCGTACTCTTGTACCTAGGTGCGAAATTGGGTCTGAGGCCAGAGCTTGACCATTGGCTCAAAGTCGACCCTGCTTAGGTAACCGATCTACGGTAACTAGAGTTTGGCCGACTAAGGTTTTATCAAGCTGCCATGGTTGTACCGAAATTAGCCACGGACGTCGGCGGCCGGCAAAAAGCTAACGGTCGGCCCAGTCCTGGCCCAAAACTGGGACGACAATTCAATACGCTGTGGAAGACTGGTCGGTAAAACCAGAAGAATGCAGTGAGTCCGACTATGGATACAGCATTTGGCTTGCCACAAGTCACATTGATGCACCCGATGGTCGGTCAAACCCTGGTACGTGTATGAGAAGACCGTCAGATAAACTCTGGTTTATAGTTACAAAAAGACCTTAATAGTGCAATCGGTCCGACTCTGGGCAAGAGATGGCCCGACCATTGGCATAAGCGACCATGGAGTTACAGTTGGCTTAACTGTGGTCAAGAATTGGGCCGCCGTTCAAAATCGCATTTGCCCGTAACATTGGTTCAACATAACCTAATTTATTTCAATAGAACTGCTTTCGGCCACAGTTGATCTGCTCGTATTATTGGGAGGTCTAATTGTTGTGTTACTCGTAGAGATCAACCCTTAAACGGCCAAAACGCCACAACCGGGACACTGCTTTTCAACGGCCAATAACTAAGACTATTCGACACTAGAAAAAATTGAGATACATATATTTTTATTGCTTAAGATTTCCTCTTTCCGACGGTGCTAATGAAATTCCTCAAAAAATTTATTTATTATCCCAAAATGCAGTTTAAACAAAAAAAAACGTGACTTTTCGTGCCTATTTTTTTTTGTGAACCATTTTTCAAAGCTTTTCGAGTCTGTAATTAACCTGAAATCTCACTAACGGGTGGAATAAATGTCTAAACTTTGAGAATCCATGGTTCAAAGATCGATTTTTCGTTTTA
>NC_046664.1:134271005-134288473 GCF_010883055.1 Belonocnema kinseyi | reverse complement strand
GATTCGTATCTGTGAGTTTCGAAATCACCTAGTTTTGATTGCGACAAATATTTCCTGCTGATTTTTTTACAGAAATTTCCAGGGCAAACTTTTTCTTCGTTACTCTATGAAAAAAAGGGATTTGGTTCGAATTGTTTTTGAGATGCTGTGTAGTTATGGAAAACAGATCTATATGATACATTTGGTCTGGGAAATTCCGATCCCGAATTCTCGTCATCTGATGAATCATCTCCATCAGAGCTAGAGTAATCTGGATTAGGTATGATGATACGTTCATCATTTTCATTGGAATCCCATTCCGATTCGGAGTTTGTTGCAATTTTTGAGGCTTTACGCTTTGGCATATTTTTTTCTGGGTGTACTCGAAAATTCCCAGGATGACAATGCGGTGAAGGTGTGGTTTGATGTCAGAGTGCAATAAAGGTTACGGAGTCGTTGGAAATTTTTTATTGAAAAACTATGCGCTTTTCGGAAAATTTATCAGGAATAAAAAGTTCTTGTAATCAGCCGAGGAATACGCCTGAATTTTTCCGGAGCGTTTTGAGCAAAATTTTGAATTTTGCAAAAATTGTTCATATGCAAAATCCAAAATTTTGCTCAAAACGCTTCGAAAAAATTCAGGCGTATTCCTTGGCTGATTACAAGAACTTTTTATTCCAGATGATTTTTACGAAAAGCTCATCGTTTATTGTAAAAAAATTCATGAATGTTTTCACAAAAATTTTGCCATTAAGACGCCATTTTGAAAATACTAAAACGAAAAATCGATCTTTGAACCATGGATTCTCAAAGTTTAGATATTGATTCCACCCGTTAGTGAGATTCCAGGTTAATTACAGACTCGAAAAGCTTTGAAAAATGGTTCAAAACAAAAATAGGCACGAAAAGTCACGTTTTTTTTGTTTAAACTGCATTTTGGGATAATAAATCAATTTTTTGAGGAATTTCATTGGCACCGTCGGAAAGAGGAGATCTTAAGCAATAAAAATATATGTATCTCAATTTTTTCTAGTGTCGAATAGTCTTAGTTATTGGCCGTTGAAAAGCAGTGTCCCGGTTGTGGCGTTTTGGCCGTTTAAGGGTTAAAAAATATTTAAAACCAACCATTAACAATTTTTAACCAAAAGAAAGAAATTTTTGAGCGTAAATAGTTAGTAATTAGATATTTTTTAATTATAAACTTGAATTTCAAATCTACAAAACTGAAATTTTTTTAAAATTTGTGACACAATATCATAATTCAAAATATAGCTTCAAATATAGCTTTCCAAAATTTAATTAATTAAAATGTCATATCTAATAATATATTTTTAATGCGAATATCTTATACAATTTAAAATTAGAATCTCAGGATCTTTTCTTGATATTTCAAATTAGGCTTTCAATCTTTTTATAAATACAGACTCTGACACACGACTGTGTAACGGCGTGAGCAACTAGTTCCTGGAATCAGTAAGACAACCACCAATATACAGATTTTCTTGTGGATATAAATATGACAAACAAAATAGCCATTTTCTATGTTAAAATCCGCTAAGTTTCATAGAATAACACTACTTGAAGATGCTCTAATATTATATAATAAAAAAAATATTATTTGTTCGAAAAATGTTTTCTACTAATTTCCAAAATTTTACGTATTTTTTAAATTTATACTGCAAGAAATTTTGATAACAAAATAATGATGAAGCTTCGTGAGATTATTATTTTTATAATGATAAATAAACAGATGTCCGAATAATGCGTTTGTTTTTTAAATTTGTTTAAAAATCATAACATTTTATCAATTAATTATAAAAGTTGCTGAATTTATTATGAAGATCCCAATTAAAAAGTCTGGAATCGACAAAAAAAGAATTTTTACGTTGGAAAATGCCCGGACAATGCATTTTCTTATTAGATTTGTTTTAAAAGTCCATAAAATTAATCAAAAGATTATCATTTTCTATAAAATGATCATACATTTCCTAATGGAAATCATAAGATTAATCAACAAATTATGAATTTTACTGAAATTATCATAAAACTCCTTATTAACAAAATGTTCATAGAAAAAAAATGGCTGTGTAAAAGTTCCTGATTAATGCATTCGTTTATTAAATTTTTTGGTAATTTCGACGATAATAAACTCAAGCAGAAATATCATCATCATGTTGTTTTTAAAAAAATATCTTGCTATATACAGTAGCGTGCAAAAGTTTTGGGCCACCTATTTTTTTATGGCTGAATAAATTCTCTTAATTTTAATTACACCGGAGCTAAAAAATGTCTCTTTAAAAGGTTGATTGTTCTCGAAATTCTGTTTAAACTAAGCCCAGGGTGAATCCAAATGTCTAGTTTTTAAGTAGATATTGAAAAAGTAGTGTTAATTTCAATGTTTTCTTAATTTTTCAATAACTTCCGAAATAGTGAATATTTTTCAATGTTCTTGAGCTCATTTCGAAGTTTTTTTTACCGTATCACAAAAGCTTACAAATATGAATCGTGAAAAATTTCTTTTCGAATTGCAAGAACTTGAAGTTATAACAAAAACATTGGAAAAATTGAAATATTATTTCTAGCAACAAAATTTTTGTTGTAAAATATATGAAACATATAATCATGAAGTTTCTATGTACTTTCCCCAAAATATATATTTATTTAACTTTTATTATGATTTTCCTACAGATAAGATGTTTTTAAGTTTTTCCAACTTTTTTATTACAACTTCAAGTTCTTGCAATTCAAAAAGAAACTTTTTACAATTTATACTCGTAAGCTGGTGTGAAACGTTAAAAAAAACTTCAAAATGAGCGCAAGAACATTGAAAATTGTTGGCTATTTCGGAAGTTATTGAAAATTTAAGAAAACATTGAAATTTATACTATATTTTCAATATCTGCTTAAAAACTAGACAAATTGGATTCACCCTGGGCTTATTTTAAACAGAATTTTGAAAACAATCAACCTTTTAAAAATACATTTTTTTAGCTCCGGTATCATTAAAATGAAGAGAATTTATTCAGTCATAAAAAACAGAGGTGGCCCAAAACTTTTGCACGATACTGTAACTAAAAAAACTTAAAATAACGGAAAAACGTATAAAACATGCTTTCAAGAAATAATTTGTTTATTGTGGAACTTGCCAAATTTTACTTCTATCATATTCTGTCAACAAATGCTCAATCTCAAGCTAAATATTTGACTAAACTAGTCCCCAGTTATAAACATTTTTTTTGGTGTTCACTGTGTCCACACGCATTGAGATCTCGTGTTTAAAATTTGACAGATTAAATAAAAAGCACTAAAGAACGTTTGTATACATCAATATGTTTATAATATTAAGGAAAGTTTATTTATAAATTGATGAAATAGGATATTACCATGCGAGTAATAGTACTTTGTAGATAACTTTTGGTTTGATGCATTTCAGATTTTTTGATTTGCGTATATTGAGCGCTGACACCAATTTTGGACTTAATCATCTAAACCTTAAAAAAACTAACATGAGCAATAAAATTAGCACATTCGTTGCAAATAAACAACTAAGTATCTACACACACGTAACCTATGATTACTTTTTGGTCCTCCCTACGTCCACACGGATTGAAATATGGTGTTCAGCATCTAGGAAGTTATACAGAAAGCACTGAGGAACGTTTGTATATATCAAAATGTTTATAATTAGGAAGAAAGTTTTCCTGTAAAATACTATAGGAATAGGAAATAAAATTTTAACATCGATAAAGTAGATGCCTCGATTTAAAAAAATCGAGGAACAACTTAGAATGTGATACTCGAAAATCCGTCCCAGTCCCATCTTGCAAAATATGCATCTTCAGAAAATAATTAAAATTTTCTAATGGTTATATATTCTTGTGGATTTTTTTGTACTGATGTAAAATAATTCTAAGTTAATAACAAAACCAATAAAAATGAAATTTCGCCCGGGGTCGAAAGACAAGGCGAGTCCGACGCTGAATCGCGCCGGTTGGTTCACTGTCAAGAATAATTATCAGCTGATCGATTCAACGTCAAAAATTAGGTGTCAAGAATTATGGAAGTTGGTTGGACAACTCCGAACAGTAAATTTTAGCACATTGCTGATGTTGCTATGTTTCTAATTTGAAATCTATCTTTTATTTTTAGGACCAAAAAAAATGAAAATCATTCTTCACAACAATTTCATGATCGAACTTAGTTACGTGATCTCGAGTTTATCGACTTTCAAAGTTTATTTTCTTCCCCACAAGTAATCGCTAAAAATTCTCTCCTAAAATAAAGATAGGTTATGTGTGTGCACATACTTATTTGTCGATATGCAACGAATGAGCAAATTTCATTGCTTATATTAATTTTTTTCAAGGTTTAGACGATTTAGTCTAAAATTGGAAATATAATAGAGGTAAAATTTGAAAAGTCCTACTATTTATAAACAAATTATTTCTTAAAAGAATTTCTTTTACGATTTGCCATTATTTTACGTTTTTTTAGTTATATAGCGAGACATTTTGATAAAAACAACATGATGATGATATTTCTTCTTGAGTTTATTATCGTTGAAATTGCAAAAAAATTTAATAAACGAATGCATGAATCAGGAATTTAGAAAAATATGATAATCCTGTGATTAATTCTATGATTTTTGAACAAAATTTTAATAATCAAATGCATTATCTGGGCATTTGTCAACGTAAAAATTCTTTCATTTCTCGATCTCAGACTTTTTAATTGGGATCTTCATAATAAATTCAGCAGCTTTTATGATTAGCTAATAAAATGTTATGATTTTTAAACAAATTTAATAACCAAACGCATTATTCGGGCATTTGTTTATTTATCATATTAAAAATAATAATCTCAAGAAGAAATTTCTTCATCGTTATTTTGTTATCACAATTTCTTGCAATATAACTTTAAAAAATACATAAAATTGTGCAAAACAGAAGAAACAATTTTTCGGACAAATAATTTTTCTTGATTATTATATAATATTAGAGCATCTTCAAATAGTGTTACTTTATGAAACTTAGCGGATTTCAACGTAGAAAATGGCTATTTTGTTCGTCGTATTTAATTACACAAGAACGTCTGTATACTGGCGGATGATTTAATGATTCCAAGAAGATGTGTCAGTGTGTGTATTCATGAAAAGATTGAAAGCCTAATTTAAAATATCAAAAAAGGATACTATGATTCTAATTTTAAATTGTATAGGATATTCACTTTGAAAATATTATTAGATATGAAATTTAAAATAATTAAATTTTACGAAGCTATACTTTGAAAACATTCAGTGTCGATGCTTCTTTGGAATTTTTAAATTTTGCAGGATTTTAAATTGACTTTATTATATAGTAAATAGTTGCATTTTGAATATGTAACAGTATTTAATTAATAACTTTGAATGCTTCATTTAGACATTTTGAATTATGATATTGTGTCAAAAATTAATTTTTTTTCATTTTTGTAGATTTGAAATTCAAGTTTATAATTTAAAAATATCTAATTATCAACTATTTACGCTAAAAATTTTCTATATTTTGGTTAAGAATTTCTAATGGTTGGTTTTATATATTTTTTAATTTCTACGAGTAACACACCAATTAGACCTCCCAATAATACAAGCAGATCAACTGTAGCCGAAAGCAGATCTATCAAAATAAATTAGGTTATGTTCCAGCAATGTTACGGGCAAATGTGATTTTGAACGGCGGCCCAATTCTTGACCACATTTAAGCCAACTGTAACTTCATGGTCACTTTGAAATAATGATCAAGAGTATATCCGATGACCAGCTCATATTTAGGCCAAGATTCGATCGACCGTCGGGTGCATCAAGGTGACTTGTGGCAACCCAAATGCTGTATCCAGAGTCGGACTTACTGAATTCTTTCGGTCATACCGACCAGTCTGCCACAGCGTATCCAATTGTCATCCCAATTTTGGGCCAGAATTAGGCCGACTGTCGACTTTTTGCAAAATATATAAAATCGTGAAAAACAAGGACCTCGAAATTAACGTAAATAAAACAAATATTATGAGTTTTAAAGGGATAGGCGAAAGAACAATATTCTAAATTATTCTAAATAAAGAGAAAGTAGAACAAGTTAATAAGTACACATGTGACGTTCCACGAGAAAAAGAACAGTATAGTTACAAATTCGATTTTCAAATTTTTGATGCTATTGATAGTTTTTAAATCGCTCTTACATGTCATAACAATTAAATGTTCAACCGCAAAATTGTAATTGTTGTTAAGCTGCAAGGTGAGGCCTATTCCGAAGCGTGCGGACGACCCGAGGAATCCAGCTCCCAGAACTTTCCACGCCTCTTTCCATTCTGTATTCATGTGACTCAAAAGGTCGTCTGGATCGCTGTACGCGGAGCAAGAAGATGCAGTCATAAGTGAAGGGGATGCTTTCTCGAGATTTTCCCGGTATCTGAGTGCCTAAACTTCGATTTTTTCTCCAGTTGCATTTACTGAAAGATTGGTAGCCTATTTACTAGAATGCCGTTTTCTGGCTACAGTCGCAAAAACTTAATCAGGAAATACATAGCAATATTTTTCCTTGGACCTGCCTAGCTCTCCGTTCAGGACATTAGCCTAATAATTTAGAACTAAACTTCTCGGCCTGCGCCAGGTGTAGTTTACACGGCTCTGTACATTGAAGTCATGCAAATCAAACGGAATTAGTGGCTGGTCCCTTGCTTTCTGCAATAACCTGCATGGTGAGCCGGGGGATTAAGTTGTGTATGCCTCCCTCGAGGAAATCTCCCACCAGCCCTGTCATCCACTTCTTGACCTATCTCTTCACCTCCTCGTCCGTTAAAAACCTTTTTCCACCCATATGCATCTTCAGGAAAGTGGAGAAATGACAATCTGAAATCGCCAGATCAGGGGAATACCGTTGTGGTTCAAAACTTCTTATCCAAAGGAGTCCAGGAGTTGCTTCGTGGCGTTGACCGTGTGAGGTCTATCATTGTCGTGCAGCAGGCAGACTCCCTTTGTCAGCATGCCCCTCCTTTTATTTTGAAATGCCGCTTCACCCCTGTGGTTCTTCCCCTGGAACCTTTGCCAAGTACTAAGTCTTCTGATAACAATGTTGAATTTTGCCTTATTTTATAAAATTCCATCCTAAAATACAGCCTGGCGATAGTTTATCAATCCTCTGCCAAGAAGCTCTATGATGAAGGAAATGCTTATGATGAAGAAATGCTTATGAATTTGATTCTAAGGTATTTGCCTTCATGGGCAATTCTGAATTTACTTGGGATAGTATCTTCTCCTGAGCGGGAGATCCTTTCGAGTCATTTGACTCTACGGGTTCTTTACTGGCTTTCCGTGACTATACTTCCGCTAACTTGACGTAACTTAATTAACCATTCTCGTCCCTTTTACTTGTGTACCCAGGTATAATAGGTCCGCTCTCTGCAACAATGTGGCTCGAGTTTGGATTATTTTCTAATTTTCGTATCTTTGTTTTAACCCGGTTCCATGGCTGGGACGAAAGAAGGGCTGTATGGGCTTTGTTCGCTGTTCTGCCTAATCAACAACCACCTTATTCAACTCTATGGCTACTACGATCGCTTCGGAGGAATAAGGAATTCTAAGACCCCATCCCTGTTCGTTTCCCTTATCCTTACACCTCTGACAATGCGCGATCAAATAGTCTTCCGCTAAGCAACCAAAGCAGAAGAAGCGGCGCTCTGACCGACATGCCCTCGATATATGCCCGGTTTTCTAACAATTGAAATATTCACCCCTAAATTGGTTAGAGTATCCCTCAAGTTGACTGCCGCTATCTTTGGACTTGCTTTTTCATTGAAGAGTGTCTTTAAACTCGGCCGATTTTTTCTAGCTCAGGGCCTTATGGGCTTTGATTTGGTTAGATAACTCGGAAACTAGTACTCGCAGACGATTCAAAATGAAGTTCTATTGTTCAGTTTTCCCGTATTGAAACATAGATTCTAATGAACTGACGACGGTGAATTACGCGTCTAATCTATCATCTAAGATTATTTTAGGCCCTATCTAACTATTCCGCGAATAGTCTTACGGTACTGCTGGATTTTAATGTCCTAATTTTGTGGATCATGCTAATTAATTCGTACGTTCACATTAGGATCTTTACCCCGCAGCCCATGGTTCTTGAATGTATTTCCAAGGGTGGGGCGTTAAAATACGGTGTTGCCTCTCCCAATAAACCTGGGCTCAAACAACGATAATTCATTATGTTGTCTGCTGTCTAATAAACTGTTGATAACAAAGAGGGTTTTACTCCTTATGGGGCTAATACTTGAAATGGGGCGGGGGGGGGGGTGATCAATCTTGGCTTCTTATGTATTGAACTAACAGCTGAGACGCTTCGTGTGCGGTTGTCATAAGGACAACGGCAGGATTTCGTTGGGAGTGGGTGCTTATCGGAGAAACTGCACGCGATCCCAGCGAAATCACGGTAAAATTTCAGGCACAACCACGTCTCACCACCGTGAGAGAGGTGGTTATAGTCTGTAACGGATTGAATACGACGATCTGGAAAAATCTCGTGCATCCTGAGGATACGAAGCAACCCATGGACGACCACATTCTGCATTTTTCCCGCCAGTGTTTTAGCATATTGTTCACATGCAGAGATTCTTTTCAGGCTACTAACCAGTGAGAGCTTGGCCTCTAGATGTAGGTTTCTTCCGCATGAGTTGGACAACTAGATAGTATGTATACTAAATGCTCGGGATGTGCATGGTGCGCCCTGTAGCTATCATCGGGAATTTCTTGGCTCAAAATGAGGCGACGGTATGTAAAGGTGGAAATGACACCGTCTTGGCATGCCAAAATGAATCATTCGTGTCAGACTTCAATCTGGGTGATTGAAGGAAAGCAAAAGTTAGCTCACACGAAATTGACTGGTCCTGCACATTTCTGTGGAAGATGCTGTGCATCCTCTGACCGAGGAGCTCGTTCTTCGTCCACGGTACCATTCTAAATGAATAGAGTACTACCGGGACGGCAAGCATGTTCGTTGCAGATACTTGGTTCTTCGCCGACAGTTCGGAAGACTAAATCTGCCGGGTGAGAAGTTTGTATCTGCTTCGGAGAGTACCCTTTATACGAGGCGTGTTCAAAAAATAAGGTGACTTTATGGTTTTCTCAAAAAATGTTCATTTATTCCTCAATATTTATGTTGTCCTCTTCAAAGTAATCCCCCTCAGATATAATACACTTATGCCAACGCTTTTTCCAATTATCGAAGAACTTCTAATAAACGTTTTGTGGTATAACCTTGAGTTCTTTCAGCGATGCAGATTTTATCTCCTCAATCGTTGAAAATCGATCTCCTTTCATGGGTCTCTTCAGTTTTGTGAAAAGAAAAAAGTCACTGGAGGCCAAATCCGGTGAATATGGAGGCTGAGGCATGACTGTGGTGCTGTTTTTGGTCAGAAAATCTTTCACAAGCAACGATACATGAGCAGGTGCATTATCGTGATGCAAAAGCCACGAATTGTTTTTCCAAAGTTCCGGACGTTTTTTGCGTATCGCCTCTCGCAAACGGCGCATAACTTAAAGGTAATACTCCTTATTGACCGTACGACCTTGTGGTAAGAATTCCTGATGCACTACGCCACGGTAATCAAAGAAGACAGTGAGCAAACCTTCACATTTGACTAAACTTGACGTGCTTTTTTCCGTCTTGGAGACTCAGGATGCTTCCACTGAGACGATTGGGCTTTAGTATCGACGTCATAACCATATACCCACGATTCGTCCCCAGTTATAACCCTTTTGAGAAAATCAGGATCATTATTGTCTTTATTCAACATCTCCTGAGCGATGGTCATGCGATGGATCTTTTGATCAAAATTAAGCAGTTATGCAACAAATTTCGCTGACACACGTCTTATGCCCAAAACGTCCGAAAAGAAAGCATGGCATAAGCCAACCGATATGCCAATATCTTCAGCAACTTCTCTGATGGTAATTCGGCGATTTTTCAACACCATTTCATCCACAGCTTGAACGTTTTCATCTGTTGTTGACGTGCTGGGACGTCCAGGGCGAGGTTCGTTTTCGACATCCCCTCAGCCTTCTTGGAACAGCTTGTACCACTTATACACATTTTTCTTACTCAGAGTAGACTCACCGTATGCAACTGTCAACATTTCAAAAGTTTTAGAGCACTGGATTCCATTTTTCACACAAAATTTAATGCAAACTCTTTGCTCCATTTTTTTCGAAAGAAGAAAATCGCCAAGCACACCAAACCCTTCTAACCTTTTACGCCTCTGCCAGAAAAACAACACGAGCTATATAGTCAAAACTGTGAACATATGATCGTAACGAGTGTACCAACACAACAAAACAAAAAATTTTAAAACGGATGCCATTAAATTGTCTTCGTTTCAAATAAACCTTGGCGCATTTCGCTAACCCAAATTCCATTCCTATTTCCTTAGTATATCGTTCGACAATCCCTAGGGCTAGATGTAGTTGTTCTTTGTTTTTAGCACAGATCTCAAGATCATCCATGCAAAATACATGAGTGACCTTGTACTTTCGATCTGCAGGGTTCCCGCAAAAGTACCCGTCGGAATGGCGAAGTGCTATAAATAGTGGCAATAATATGTGGCAATAATATATATTCCAATAATATTGGAAATACATTCAAGAACCATGGGCTGCGGGGTAAAGATCCTAATGTGAACGTACGAATTAATTAGCATGATCCAAAAAATTAGGACATTAAAATCCAGCAGTACCGTAAGACCCCCGAAACAATTCGAGAAATAGCTGCCTATAACTCTCGTTTTATTAGAAGCATTCACGCTCTTATGGTTTAAACAGAATTGATCGTATGGGTACACAAAAGTAAAATTCAAATATGATTTCTTCGCACGGTTCGAAAATGTAAACTACCAAATACGCCTAGGAAAACAATAATATATATATTTACCCGATTCCGGTATTAGGCCTAGAGGCTGAGTAGGACTTTTCACCAAGTAGTCGGTATTTCAACCTATAAAGATAATTTTTTACCAAAAAAATGAATTAAAAAAAAGTGAATATTTTAAAGACATAAAATGACTTTTACCGCCTTATAAATGATACATTCATTGCAGATCCCACTAAATAAAACAAATTAATTCTCAAAAAACATGAATGAAGAGTTTTTAAATTTTTAAAGAAATAGATGAATTTTTAATCATAAAACAAATATGATACATTTTCAGACAAAAATTGAATGGTGAAATTTTTGGTTAGAACCATTAATTTGCTCCAAAAAAACACTGAATGAAATATTTTTATTTCTTTTTTAAATATGAGTTTTTAAGTAACACGATAAATGTTTTTTGCTCCATATTTTCTCTGTTGAGAGCGTTTAGACTACCACCAACATTTATCTTTGGTCTTTATTCAAAATTTAGTTTACTCACATTATTATTATCTTGTGCACATTGGTACCCAAATGACAGTAATTGTACGTATTTTACATCAATTCGCAAATAACAATTGGCGAATGGAAGATAATGTCCGTAAAGATGTTTCCATCTCAATCAGAGAAGCGGCATCTTAGCAATCAATCAACGATAGGTAAGGCTGTAAAGAATGTAATTGTAAAGCAGCTCATAATCAATGCATCCCACATCGTTGTCCTTGTTACAAGGCAATCATAAAGTGTGATTCTCGTTGCCATCAATCTTTAACATGTTGTAACAAGTTAATATAATCTAAATGTAATTTTTAAAGTTGATGAGATTATTTCAATAAAACGCACCTGAATTTCTTAAGGTTTAAATAAACAAAACACTGTTTTCCAATTACAGTACAAATTTATTTTAATAGCCTATTATGTGCAATGTTCAAAGTTAAATAAGTATTTAGCATAGTTTTGAAGTTTCAAAGACGTCAATGAAATATCATATTCATTTAGACGTTCATAATCCCTAGTACATTCCGATTATATTTTTTATACTGCTTAGAAATTATAAATTTAAAATCCAGTTATCAAAATTATCAAATGTATTTGTTAATGTAGAATAAAAGTTAGCACATTTAATCTCAGAGATATTGTGTATACCAAGTTAGATAAAATCGTGGGAAACAATTGACTACTACAATTATCTGATGTCGGATAATCCTTTCTTCATTTTTACAATACATCGACCAGTAGATATAGCGTGTTTCTGATTTTAAGTAAATGTAACGTAATAGATTTAAAATGAAATAAGTCTAATTTTCCCGGTTATTTCATTGAAAATTCAACTATCTCGTTGATAAAAGTTGGATAAAAGTTCACATTTTTGTTTGAAAGATCAAGTAATTCATTGAAAATACATTTATTTTGCAGAAAATTCGTCTTTTTCGTAGAAACTTTATCCTCTTAATCAACCATTTATGTTCCTTGATGAGAAGTCGTCTATTTTATTCAAAATTCATCTCTTTTCCTAGAAATGTTATTTTTCTGGTTACAAATACAACTGTTTGCTAAAACATTAATAACATGTTTCTGTCGAGAATTCATATTTGAAAATTTAACTACTTTGTGGGAAGTCGAAATAGTTTGTGAAAAATTTAATTTATTTGGTTGAAAATTATCATGTTAGTTGAAAATTCATATTTTTTCAATAGTAATATTTCATTAAAAATTACTTATTCTTTCTGGCAAATGAATAGTTCTAACCGAAAATTAAACTATTTAATATTTGTTTTAAAACTTATCATTCCTTTATGATTAAAAATGCATCTATTTTGTTAAAAATTTAATTACTTTTTTTTTCTTTTTGAAAATGAATGATTATGGCTACTATGCACTGAATCAAAATTATTGTCCATCGATTAATTCTGGCTTTCAATGATTTGCAGCGGTTTTCGCCAACTTCTGGTAAAAGATATCTCTGGAATTTAATGCGAATGTATTATAAGGCAATAAAAGTTCTCATATGTATTTTAACAAGGTTCCTCAATTTTCCGCAATTTCTTAATTTTTATATTACATCGACCAATAGATATAACATTTTTCTGATTGCAAGTTAATGTAGAGTTTTTGATATAAAAGTAAATGCATATATTGTGTTGAAAATTCTTTTTTTCAGCACAAATATATCTTATTGTTTCAAATTTAATCTAATTGTTGGACAATTGAACTGTTTTATTAAAAAGCCTTCTTATGTTTGAAAATTATTGGTTTTATTTACTGGGATTTACTGTGAATGTATTATTCATGGGGCACTAAAAAAAATTTCATGTGTTTTGACAAGTTTCCTTAATTTTCCTCAATTTCTTCATTTTTATAATAGATCGATCAGTAGATATAGCATTTTTCTGAGTTCAAGTAAAGTCATAATTATTGATCTAAAATTAAATTCGTCTTCTTGTCCAGGTTACTTTGGACACTAAGCTGTGCGAGTCGACGCAGATCGATGCGGTTATTGCCGGCATTTGGCTTACGGCTAAGTGTCACCTTGCGTCCAGGGTATTAGACAAAGGAAAAGTCGATGCAGGTAGATTCGATTATTTGTCGCAATTTGTCCTAATGCCGTATTCGGCTAAATGCCTACGACATACGTGAAATTATGTGAAATTTTGTCCCTAGGCAGGTTATATGCATGTTTTTATTAGCGAAGTCAGTGTTTATGTTTTTCTGAATAAATAATAAACTTAATTAAAATGCATTTGGTTTTAATAAGATTTCATAACCAAAAGTACACAATTCCTGAAATTAGTATACAAAATTCATTGCAATCACTCTGCTCTACTCGTAAATGTAGACGAACAATTAAAAATTAAACATTATTATAACTGCATACTGTATTCAAACTATAAGGATTAGTTACCGTGATGATCGACAGTCTGGGATTTGTTTTTAAGAAATTACGTCCAAATACCGCTAAAGGTCTTCAAACGGCTAACCAATTTGACCATTTTACCCATTTAAGGGTAAATGACATTAAAGTCTAGAAAAATATGAGAACATCACAAGTAAGTAACTAAATAAAATGTCCAATAAAAATATTTTGGGTTTACTTACTGCGTGTTCACATCGTAAATTGTATATTGGGCCCAATATGAATATCGAAACAACTCTTTAATATTTTGAGCTAGTAATAAGTATCTATGATCTGGCGAGAGAAAAAACTTTGCTGGATTTAAGCTGCCCTGTTAAAAAACAATGTAAGCATCATAAAATGTATATATATATATAGGTCAAAGGTGCCCACAGGGAATCTGTAAAGATCCATATTGTATAAATCGTTATTTAAAAATAAGAATGACTATTCGGATGCTTGGAAATAAATTCTTTTACTTCGTCCATTCCAAACTGAAAAACAATATTTCTGATTAAGCATTTCAGAGCTCTGTTTGCCTGTGTGACTACATATTTACATATGAATTACAAGCATAATAATACTTTGCAGATCGTTCTTGATTCGCGAATAAAAATACATTTTGAAAGAAACTGGATATGAATAGGGGTGATTTGCTCTTATTAGTTAATATCAGGAAGAAAAATATACTGTCGATGCGATATATCAGAAAATTAAAAAAATTCAGATTAATTGATTAAAAGGGATTTTGTGGAATAATTTCCCAAAGATTCTTTTCGTCTTCCTGTACACTTCACGGTCAAACATGTTAGAGATTTTACTACACTTTGGCTATACGGGTATAAGTTAAACTTGCAGTGCCAGTGTTCGAAAGGAAAATTATCCCATTTCGTGTAATGCAGCTTCAAAGAATTTACGCCGTTTACCATACAAGTATTGTATATCATTTCACCATACTGACACTTTATTTAGAGTTTGGCGGTAAATCATCGATTCTCCATGCTTGAAAATTTTTATATTTAAAAAAATTTGTATGCAACATTGCGTAATATGCAGCTTCCATGGTTTGAAATATTGAGCAAGACCTGGTGATGTACGACTTGACGAAGAATCTTCACGCGAAAATGACTGTTTTTCTTTATCAAAAGGTTTAGAAAGAGCTGTGGTGATTTTTCTGCCCTTCTCACGTAGCATCCTCGGAAAGAGTGTTTAGATACGATAAGTTGTGGGCAACCGTCATAATTAATAATTTTTGTCTCTATTTTTTAGTTGGATGCATTCATGTGGATACATCTATACTCCGTTCAAGAAGAGAACGAAATTCTGACAAAACGAAATTTCATTCTTAAAACATAAATATACAAATCAATTTAATAATATTATTCATTTCATGAGCAAATAAAATAATAATACGTAAATAAACATGTGAAATATTTCTAAAAAATGACCCTCCAGTGAATCAAGGGTACAATATCCCCGCTAAATATTACGTTCTAACATCATTAAATGAGCGGCTGACAATAAAAAGTGGGAATATCTCATTTGTGAGTAAGAAGCAGCTATAGAAAAGTACCTCAAAAAATGTATATAATTTCACAGCTGTAAAAAGGAGCAATAGAATATTGGCTGTAAAAAGTGGACAACGGTGCTTGGGCCGTAGGAAAGGGGAACAGAAAAACTTGGTAGTAAGAAGTGGACAAACGTCGCGTGTCGGTGAATCGGCTCTATTACACGCTACAAATACAAGCCTCGCTCAAAGCCGAAAATACACGAGGACGAACCAGACCTCGCCCGACTGGACGATTCGGATTTAGTGGCTAAGTAGCTATTAAGAGTTTTTCGGTAAACTGAATTTCCACTGAATTTTGCAGGTTATCCAGGCCGTCAAGAAAATAAAAGAAAGTTCATGGCAACGTTTTAAACGATTGCTTTGCGATGAATTCTAGGAGAAAATAGAGTGGAGATCACAAAACATTTTTTATTGTTTCCTAAAATTTTTTAAAAGTGTGTAAAATATTTTTTAGACTTTTGCAATTTTTCCATATTAGATAATTTTAGAAAAATTAAGGAACATAATTCTTTTAAAACCTTCTTGTGCAATTTTGTTGCACTTTTTCTTTAAGTTTATGTTGATTTAAATTATGTACTTTCAAATTTGAGTAAGTTTAAGAGACGTTAAGAAATTTTAAACGATTAAAAAATAATTAAAACTTGTAAATATTTTTGAAGAATTGTGTGTAATAATTATATTTATATAAATTAAAGAAAAAAACTGATAATACTTATTTTCTTGTTTTTCATTCTCAGAATTTAATTCCAACTCGAAATAAAGTGTTTAAAAACTTTCAACAAATAAATATTTATTCGAGATTTCCATGTTATGTCATTATTAATATCATGATATATTTTTTATGGTAGTGAAAAAAGTTTTAAATTTGGGAATGGCAAGTAGTACTTAGGTTAAGTAACTTCAATGTATTACTACAAAAATATTAAAAAAGCCTTTATTGTTCAAAAAGATGTTTGATTTATTTAAAGATAACACTTCAGCTCAAAACTCCTTTTTTATTTACGAAACGTCTGTTATGTTTTCAAACATAATATAAAAAATTTGACGTAACGGCAATGAGGAGAGGGCCAAAAAGAAATGTTACGGTCTTTCACATTGCGTAGGGAGAGGGGGGGGCATTTTAGTACGTAATGAACAAATTTTTATAAAATTTTTAACTTGATTCTGCCGTAGGATCAAACATGGTACAAAAAACCGATGTAAAATTTCGAATAAAAACGGTTGCACTCTGTATACATTAATTTAAAAAATGAACAATATTAATACTTTTATAAATTTTCCAATATACTATTTGAATATGATACACATTGACTTTTATTTTTTAAATTCTTGTAAGTTGTTGGTAATTTTTCTAATTTTACGATATTTTTTACCGTATTTGGCCGTAAGAAATAGATTTCACAAATAGAATGATAAAAATATCTTTATTACTTAGTAAAAGGCTATGAAAACTTGCCGTTAAAATGATACCAAAAACTTTTTTAATGTTAACAAACGGTTGTACAGGCTTTAACCATTTGGACCAGTTGGAGAAATAGATATTTCTTTTATCGCTCTCCAGTATATGATATTTCCCTAAACATGAAGCAGATTAAAGACACTTAAAAATAAAAAAGCCGATACATTTTTAAATAAAATTCCTTTCTACATGCACATACATAAAAGGCAGCGTAACTATTGCCACTTGCTATTTAAAAAATGCATACTCTTTGAATCATTAATTCAATTGAGTTAAAATTGGAACAAAAACTTATTTCAACCTTAATCTGCAACTTTCTCACAGGAGGTTTTCCATTTCTTAAAATTTGCTCGATAAACGAAGCGCTTGAAGGTTGAACTTCATATTTATTACAATGTCTACAAAAAAAATTTAACAGTTTCTATGTTCATTAAAGTATTTAAGTTTTTCTTTCAAATATATTTTTCAGAAAATATAGATACGTAGTTGAATTAGCATTAATAGAATATAAAAATTCTGAAAATGAGCTAAGTTAGCGAGAGTTGAAGTGAAGAAAGGACATTTCTTTATTTTTAAAAATATACTTTTTCATGCAATTAACATTTTTTTATTCAAAGTACATATAAAATTGGTTAA
>NC_046664.1:134265702-134270905 GCF_010883055.1 Belonocnema kinseyi | reverse complement strand
CTATTATACTTCTTGTTTGCGAAAGGGGCGCGATGTTGTATTTTTTTTGCGCTTCGCGTTCGATTATGTATTTACCTCGCGCCACGCGCTCGGTCTTTTTATTTTTGCACATTCTTGCGCAAACATTTTAAAATTAAGACTCAAAACATCCACCACTGTAATTTTGTGATGTGAATTCTCTTTCGTTAAGAAAAGCTTAGCTCGAGAGTTTAAGCGCACCTACAGCACACGACTGACGGCAATCGCACTCCGCGCTTAGTCTTTGCATTTCTTCCACATTCGGACACAGGCCTTTTAAAATCAAAAGTGAACGGACCGACAACTGTAATTTTGTGATTTTGATTCTCTTTTGTTAAAGCTCTTTTGGCTTTAACGAACACATTCTCACCACGTATCTCGTGCTTCGCACTCGATTTTGTCCAACATTTCAATTTTTCTACATTATACACAACACTTTTATTTCAGTTATAATATATTTTTTATGTAACTCTGCCAGGGATTACTTATTAAAAAATTGCAAAATAAAAGGCAAATTGTATTTATCATAATTATTTTTGTATTTGTTTCTTATTTTGCTTTAAATTGTATTCTAAGATGATCGAAAACATGTATTAATTCAATAAATGTGTATCATTACAATTCATAACATGCATAAAAATTTAATCATACTAATTCTTATTTCCTCGTTTTTATAATTTTTTTTGAATTTGTAATATTGTTTTTTACGATTAAATAAAAACTACTGCGCATCTGCATAGGGTCTAATACAGGAACCTATATAGGGTCTTATATAGGAGCCTATGTCCTCTTTCGTCTTTTCCGTGCTTTTTCCAAAAAGTTAATTTTTTTATTTTTAATCTTATGTTTTACGATTAAAGGAAAATCTACTCGTCCTATCGAAAAATGATTAATAATAAATTTATAGATCTTTTTAGGCGAACAACTGTTGTGTGGTAATTTAAGTTCATATCTTGTGTCGTTGTTTCAAACAAATTTAATAATTTTATTTAGAATGTTATTTTTTACGACTAAAGCAAACGTGTCCTATCAAAAATTATAGCTCTTTTTTGGATGAACAAGTTTCGTCTCATTTTTTTCGTAGCTTATGTCGAAAAGTGATTCATTATAAATTTGTAGTTCTTTCCAGGGAGCGCAATTTGAGCTGTTTCATTTTTTTCCTATCTTGCATAATTTAACCAAAAAATGGAATTTTTTGATTTTTCATTATTTTTGGTACGATCAAATTTGGAATGTTCAACTTCTCAACCAAATTAAAAAAGATGTTATCATAGTTCTGTAGGGATTTAAAAAAGCGAAGTTTTTCTTCTCCTGACTTTTTTTCATATCATGCGTTGTTTTTCTTAAAATGTTCATTTTAGTTTGTTTTTTTGGGTTTCGGAAATGCTCTAACTCTGATAATTTTCTTTTTATAGAAAAAAGTCATGGGGGTAAATTATTTGAGTTTCTGAGTGCTATAAAAAACTCTGTATAAAATTTATAAATCTTAAAAAAATGTGGTTTCAAAAATTTTTGGTACGTTCAAATTTTGAATTTTCAACTTTTTGACCAAATTGAAAAAAATGTTATCATAATCTTGTGGGGCTTTCAAAAAGCAATGTTTTTCTCCTTTTGACTTTTTTTCGTATCATGCCTTGTTTGGCTTAAATTGTTCATTTTAGTTTGTTTTTTTGGATTTTTCAAATGCTATCTTGTGTCAAATGCTATCTTGTAGGGCATTGGAAAAGAAATATTTTTCTTCTCCTGACTTTTTTTCATATCATGCGTTATTTGGCTTAAAATTTTGATTTTCGTGTGTTTTTTTGCAATTTTGTAAACGCTATAACTGTGGTAAATTTTCGTTTTATAAAAAAAAGTCATTAGGATAAAATGTTCGTCTGATTGTATGCTATGAATATCCGTACAGAACATTTTTGAATTTTTAAAAAAGTGGTCTTAAAAATCTTCAAAAATACGCTTACTTTTTTAATTTTCTCCCAAAATGGCTGGATACCGAACTTGACCTTTATTTTAGGACACTAAAAGAGTGTACCAAAGGCCAATCCAATCTGTCAATTCTTTCGAAAGTTATCGTGCTACAAACTAAAAATATACATAAACACGCACACACGCACAGTCACAAACACACAGCCAGACACATTCGTAAAAACCTGTTTTTTGGATTCAGGGGGTAGCAAAACGTGGACATTTCACAAAAACGGGGGGGGGGGGGGGGGGGGGGGGGGGCAAATTTTACACAAATCTAATACCTTCTCTTGATGAGAATGAAAAAAATTTAACTTTTCCATTTGGATCCAAAAGATCAAATGTTTATTATTTAATAAAAATATTGTCAAAATTTTGTTTTGCGGGTAGTGTGGCAAGGAGTGTTATTAAAAAATGTGCCGGTTTTTCCAACCACAAAAAAAAACTGCGTGCATTTTTTACCTTTCTTATTTTTATTTTTCAAGTGTTTTTAATCTGCTTTATGTTCAGGGAAAAAATCAGATCCTGGAAAGAGATAAAAGAAATATCTATTTCTCCAATTGGTAGAAAAGCTTGAAGCCAAATCTGTAGTCCGTTTGTTAACATTTTTTAAAGTTTTTGGTGAAATTTCAAAGGAAAAAGTCTTCATAGTCTTTTACTAACTAATGGAGATATTTCTATAATTTTATTCGTGAAATCTATTTCCTAAGGCCAAAGATGGTAAAAAACGTGTAAATTTAAAATAATTACCAACTATTTGAAAGAATATTAATAGTAAAAGTCAATGTGTATCATATTTGAATAACATTTTGGAAATTTTATAAAATTATAAATATTGTTAACTTTTTAAATTACTGTAGAAGCAACAGTTTTTATTCCAAACTTCACGGCGTTTTTTGTACCATGTTTAACCCCAGGGCAGAATTAATTAAAAAATATTCTAAAAATATGTTAATTAGTTATTAAAATCACCCCCCACCCCCTTACCAAATGTGATACAGGCCGTAACCTCTCTTTTTGGCCTTTCCTCATCGCCGTTGCGTCAAATTTTGTATATTATGTATGTTTAAAAGCATGAAATACGTTTCCTAAACAAAAAAGTGTTTTTAACATGAAGTATTATCTTAAATAAATACGAAGACTATTTTTCTAACACAAAAGGATTTTCAATATTTTTGTAGTCATACAAATATGGAAGTTACCTTACGTACATACTACTTGCAATTCACCAATTTAAAACAATTTTTCACTACCATAAAAAATAAAAAATAATATTAGTAATGATATTAGTAATGATATTAGTAATTATATGTTAGAAGTTTTTTGCACTTTATTTCTAGTTGGAATTAAATTCTGAGAATTGAAAACAAGAAAATAAGTATTGTTAGTTTGTAGCAAACTAAGCATGCAACTTAGTAGCAAAATTGGATGAAATCGGGTTCGAATTGGTTCCTCAGCCACCGTATTCACCAGACCTGGCCCCCAGCGACCATTACTTGTTCCCTAACCTGAAGAGTTGGCTCACCGGTAAGCGTTTTTACTCAAATGAAGGAGCTCATAGCTGAAACTGAAGCGTATTTTGGAGACCTTCCGATCGAGTACTTTTCGGACGGTATCAAAAAGTTAGAAAATCGTTGGACTCGCTGTATCGACCTAAAAGGAGAGTATGTTGAAAAATAAAACCGACTTTAGCCAAAAAACTTCTCCGTGTTTCCTTTTTCAGAGACTTATCAGACTGCCTAGTACTTCTTTTGTTGCTATTTCCAATCATATATATTTTATTTACAGCAATATGTAGATTATAGACTATATCTGCTACATCAAAGGTTATAGACTAGTCATAGGTATAGGTAGAGAGAAAGAGAGAGATCGCTCTCTATCTCTGTCACTCCTCGACTCATATATCCACATCACTCATCATATTTATCGCTTCGCTTGTTTCTGCACATATATACAAGTTTTTTAGAATCGCTGTACATAATCTCAACTCTCCTTTGATAATCGAATTCTTTTTTTGAAAAATGAGCATTAGTTTTTATCATCTCGCCAGCTGAGGGCGATCTTGTTTTGCTCAATCGAGTGAACTTCATGTTTTGGGCTTAGTCCTACAAATTCAGGTACAATTTTCCCGTTGCATTCGTCGTTCATGAGCTGCAAGACTATTTTGTTTAGTAACTCAATTTCGTATACATTATTTGGTGGATAGTCTGAGGTGTCAAATTTATCGGAATCTTTTTTAATATACTCATAAAAGTTTGGTTCTGTGGTGTGGTAAATCAAGCTACCTGTGTTTGTGTAGAGTAATTTGGCCTTGTCACCGAATGTGTACTTCATGTAATTATAATGAAAGTCGTAAATCATTATCTTTTATATGTCTAGAACAGTGAAGCCTATATAGGTGGGCTTATTGAATTTAGTTTTTGTTTCACTCGTTTCAATGATCACCATGCCCTCACCAAATATAGTGCACCTATAAAATTTTCGTTTGGCAATCAGAGCTTTTGCACCCCATAATCCTCCCCACTTTGTTACTAACCAAACATCTTTGTACTTCCTTACGTTCTCCATGGTCTTTCCGAAGATAGAGTTGTTCATGAGCTTGCAGAAATTCTTTTCAAATTCATTTTTTGCCTTCTTTCTCAAATCAGTATTCAAATCAATATAGGCTTTCAGCCATAGTTTTTGCTTAAATTCTAAAACGCGATGAAATTTAACAAGCTTTATGCCCAGTTTTAAATACTGTTTTAAGTTCTGATAATGCAGAACGTAATTCGTGTTTGATTTTAAATTGGTAATTAGTTTCGGGATTTTAGATGCTGGAAGAGGAGGTACAAAATGCTCTTGATATAATGGTAGGTTTTAATACAAGTCATGGAGTTTTTCAGGATATTTCAAATCTACTGCAAGAACATAGCCTATTTCCGAATCATCGGGAATGTTGAAGAAATTTGGTACGTTTTTCAAAATCAGTGAAGCATTTAAAATTGCTATAGGGTGAAGATTAGCTCATAGCTTTACCGTATTAAATGTGTATATCGAAATAAGTGATATAGGACTGAGGTCAGTTACACCAGCCCCCACCTCCCACTCTTAATTTTTGGGTTTTCTATAGCCCACTGAATTACACCCCAAATGCATCCAAATGCGCCAATGATTAAAAATTTTTCGCTACAAAACTGTAGGGGTTATCTCAGGTGTGAAGCGGGGTGGGGGGGGGGCA
>NC_046664.1:134260819-134265602 GCF_010883055.1 Belonocnema kinseyi | reverse complement strand
AAAAGGAAAAGTATTTAACAACCAGAACAGGGTCCTATTAGGATCAGGAAAAATAAAATGTGAACATTATTTTGCAACATCTGAATAAGCAGTGCCAAACCAAGTGTCACACAAAAATAAATTGTAATAGGAATTTGATATAATAGTTTTTAACATACAATGTAGAAAATTTCGAATTGTGGTCTGTGCACAAATGTGGAGGGTAATGCAAAGACCGAGTGCGTAGCGCGAGATAAATATAAATATAAATAATAATCGAAAATTCCAATTTCCATCCAAACGATTCAAAATACAGGAACAATTCTCGAAAAAGGAATTATTATTTTGGAACGTCCTAAAAAATGATTTTTTTTTTCATTTTTTGGTCAGGCTTGTCATTTTAGTTTAATTTTATGAAAATACACTGGCAAAATAGAACCTTCAAATTTTGATTTTAACGATTCAAAATACTTGGAAAAATCAAAAAAGTAATTATAACTTTTGAAAAGTCCTAAAAATTTTATTTCACCTATTTTTTACAAGATTTAACAATTTAGTTTAAATTTGCAAGAAATACAGTGAAAAAATAAAAATTCAAATTTTGATCTGAAGGATTTAAAATATAGGAAAAAATCTCAAGAAAGTAATTATAAATTTTGAAAAGTCCTACCAAAGTTTATTTTATCTATTTTTTGGTACGGCTTTTCATTTTAGTTTAATATCACGGAAATAATGTGTTAAAGTAGAAAATTAAAATGTTGAAATTACACTTTTTCAACGGATCTCCACGTTTCGAGACCCCCGAAATCCGAAAATCAGGTTTTCACGATGGCGTCTGTCTGTCTGTCCGTCCGGCTGTCCATCCGTAAACACGATAACTCTCGAAAAAATGAACGAATCAAATCCATCTTTGGCACACTTATTTTAGGTCCTAAAAGAAAGGACGAGTTCGTGAACCAGACATTTTTGATGAAAATTCAAAAAGTGAGCGCATTTTGAAAATTTTTTAGACCACTTTTCACTGAATTTAAAAATTCTATGTACAGATATTTATAATATTAAAAAAAAAACAATTTATCTTTATGACTTTTTTTGATAAAAAGAAAATTCTCAGAGTTACAGCGTTTTACAAATTTTTTAAATCAACCGAAAATCAAAATTTGAAGCCAAAAAACGCACGATATAAAACAAGTCAAAATAAGAAAAACATTTCTTTTTGAAAGCCCTACAGGATCGTCAGAACAGGTTTTCGGATTTTCTTCAAAAATCGAAAATTCACATTTTTCTTGCACAAGTAAATAATAAAAAATTCTATTTTGTGGACAAACTATGTAGGATACGAAAAGAGATGTATCAACAAAAATTGTTATCCCAAAAAAGATCTACAATTTCGTTAAGGATCACTTCTTGATAGAACGCGTACTTTTTGTTTTATTCGTGAAAAATAATGTTGAAAAAAATTAAAAAATTAAAAATGTGTAGAAAAACGATGAAAGTTACGAGAAAAAATTCAACAAAGCCTGTTTACAAATGTTTACAAATTAAGTAGACAATTCATAATATAAAGACGCATATAAATACTGCCATCTAAAAGAGATCTTTTTGATAAAGTTTTTTTCGAGCATTAGAAGTGCAAAGAATAAATATCCGAGCGCGAAGCGTAAATTAGCGAGATGATATTATAGCCACGCTGTGCAAATTTTTTATTAAAATCATATTGATTCTTTGCTTTAATCCCACCAAGTTGTGTAATGCCTGACATTACGATTTAAAATCTATTTCTAACACGTCTAAAATTTCAAAACAGTGGGGCCAACATCTTCATAATGAATTTATCTAGTTAGATTTTAACATATCATATGCAACTTAGTGGATAGGTCGGGGGAGTTCTAAGCCACTTTTTTCCGTAGGAATAGCAAACTTGCGGCTAGAGCGCAGAAGGCTGTAAGGTTGGTTTCGCTCCCTGTGCTGACTAAGGAATCACAGTTTTTAAGTGTCCGATCCCAATTATCGATATTGGAAATCAATACTTTAAAATCATGGGAATGGAACTTTTCAGTCCCAAAAATATGGAATAGGAGATGATATGATATACAATATCTCAAAATTAGGCGATTTAATACATGATATTCCCGGAATTGAAGTTTTTCACCCCAAAATAATATTTATTAATTTTTTTATCGTAATGATGCGTCATTGCAAATTTCCAAGATTTGCAACCACCATAAATTACTCATGGCTGCCTTTGTTGTGCGCCAAAACTATGAGTCAGAAATGAAATTTAATTATAGGTGTTAAGGAATTTAATATGGCAAGTTAATAAAATTTTGAGAATTGATTACTTTCAAAATGGTATAAAGTTACATGTATTACTGAGAAAATAAGGCATTATATCGTTCTTTTTTATGCAGGTTCGAACACGTTTATCGGTAAAAAATATTCCATTCTGATGACGTCATCGTCGATTCCTGTAATCTTTATCTATGCGAACTAAATTAATTGAACGTTTTCCTTTGATTGTTGCCGACAGGGGCGTCATATTTCATATAATGTTAAACAATTCTCGGTAAAAAAATTCCATTCTGATAACGTCATCATGATTCCTGGAATTCTTATCGACAGTATTCCCACATTTCACCAATACTGGCATCATATAAGCGGTGCACTCTCTGTCTTTTAACATTGTACTCGTAAACAACCACAAGTAGGTTTGAAGCATAAAACGCTCTAAGATCTATATCAAAGTACAATTTTTTCGGTGATTCGATCAGTTAATAACAAGACTCACATAATCTCAAATTACTTTAAATCTGTGTAGTGTTTCTATAAGTGTCATCAGTTAATAATAAAGCTTACATAATGTTTTTAATAACTTGATATCAACGTAGTGTTTCTATAAGTGTCATGAGTTGATAGCAAGACTTACATGACCTCAAATAATTGGAAATATACACAGTGGTTCTATAAGTGTTCGCTGATTCCATTTCAAGTTAAAAATGGATCTCTAAAAACGTATAAAAGTTCTACAAGTCATGAATATGGGATATCAACTTATACTCGAGAAGCAACCCCCAGCAACTGATGAAATTAGATTGTGGACGAGGGCGGGAACTAAAAATATCCGGATATTAAGCAAAATATCAAGAAAGAACATTCTGCTATCCGTGGGCCAAAAACATTCGATTATGACGCTAATTGGCGATCTGAAGACTGCTAGCAGAAAATTCAAGAAGTTGCTCAAGACAGAAACTGGTATGAGTGAAGCTTGCGTTGAATTCTCAGGAATTTTCAAGGCATTAGTCTAACGTCTACGAATATTGGTGGATTATTTCAGGATAGAATTCGTCAACAAGTTGAAGTTGAAACTGAAGATTTAAAAACATCAAATTCAGGGTGCAGATTAATATAAATTATCAGCTTATGGTTAACGAAAATAGATACGCCCCTTTTCAAGTTGGGGCTTCAAGTTTCACTGCATTACCTGATTTTATACAGAAAAAAAGCTGTAGTTAATATTAAAAATAAAGACACTTATGGTTTTCTCTGGTCGGTAATGGCAGCTCTTCATCCTGCTGAAATCCATTCTGATCGAACTACTTCTCATCCTAAGCTTGATGATTCAGAACTCAAATGGAATGACATCAAGTTTCCAATTACAATTGAGGATATTTCAAAATTTAAGAAAATTAATGTTTACAGTATAAATGTGTATGGATTAGAGTCTGCTAAATACAATAAGATAGAGGAAATTGTTACAGTTTTTTAAGCCAGGGAAAATCTAAAACATCTATTATTTACCTTTTTATGATTGAAATTACTAGCTTTGATTCAGATCTAGAAGTGTATCATTTTGCTTTAATCAAAAATCTATCTAGACTAGTGAAATCACAAATGACAAAAGCACACTGATACTCCCTACAGAAAAGGATAACATTTTAAAGTTTAAAAATTATAAATACAAAAAGAGGGTTCAATTTGCAGTATATGCTGATATGCAGTGTTTGTTAGAGTCAGTTACCAATATGCATGAAAATGCTTAGTAGAAACCTATACCTACAAGCGTTGCTTATTACACAAAATGCAGTCTTGACCATTCATAATCTGAACCTCAAGTTTATCGTGGAAAGGACCGCATCACGTGGTTTGTCCATGAGTTGAAAAAGTTAGCTGAGCAAGTTAATTCTTATTTTCAGAATCCAGTTCCAATGGAACTCTTAACATTAAAGCAAGAGCATGATTTTTGAAACGCAAAAGTTTGTCATATTTGCGAACAAGATTTTAAAAAAGATGATGGTAAACATCGGGATCACGACCATTTTTCAGGTAAATACCGTGGCCCTTCTCATGACAGGTGTAACGTAAATTACCAAGCCTGACATGTAATTCCCATAGCATTTCATAATTTATCTGGCTACGACTCACTTTTTCACTAAAGAATTGGCAACAAGCTTTAAGAAACTTTCTTTATCAATGCGGATTGCAAGCTTTTTATTTTGTTGCTCATCACTTCGTAAAATCTTGTTACCTCCATATCTTGGACAATTTTCAAAATTTGCAAAAAAAAATTATGGGGCATATGAACGCATCTTAAGTCGAAAGAGTCCATATCTTCAACTTTATATTGCACAAACTGTTGAGGATTTAACACCTGCGTTACACCGGCCCTCCCTCCAAAATATGATATCTTTGTTAATTAACTAGCGCAAAATTGTTTAGTGGTGGCGCAATTGAGAGCATTTGTAGATATGAAAGATAGGTATGATGAATTTGGAAAAATGATATTAGTTTAGAAAAATCACAAAAG
>NC_046664.1:134254561-134260719 GCF_010883055.1 Belonocnema kinseyi | reverse complement strand
ATACAATCATAAAGTAAAGCTGAACATTTTTTTAAATTTTACATTAAAGAAGGTTCTCAAAGCACCTACGGCCTTGACGATTACATTCTCATTGCCATAATCGCGCTTCACGCTCTACTGTTATAGTATACAGGCTCTAATTAAAAAAAATTTGGGCTTATCGAAAAATTCGGCTAAAATCGTTTTAAAATATATTTGATATATAGTGAAGATTTTTAAATCTATGAAAGCAATCATTTTTTCTATTTTTGAAGATTTGCAAATTTTTGAAAAGTATATGTCTTTTCTAATTTTCATCGAGATTAAAAATTTTATTTGGATAATTTGCAAGTCTTTTACATATCTGTAAGAAACTTTGACAAAAATTCATAAAATTTCAACAACAAAAATTTCAAAATTTTGAAAATGAACTCAATTTTTTCATTTCGATTCGAAATATCTTATTAACCAACTTAACCTTTATTTTGGGGACCTTCAGAAGTGTATCAAATGTGGACTCGATTGTTCAAAATTCTTCAAAAGTTAGCGTGGCTACAAGATTCAGGTAACCATACATACAGACATACAGACAGACACCGACATAATTTTATTATTTTCGGATTATGTGCGTGCCGAAACGTAAAGACCCGTTAAAAACCAGAGATTAAAATTTGGACGATTACATTACACTAACGTTTTTAATTTTCATCCAAATTAAAAATTAAAATATCCAAATTAAAAATAATTTAAACTATTTAAATTAAATTCATTTTATTTAAATGAATAATTTTCTGTCGAAACTATTGTTCCTCTATTAGTTAATGCCGATTCATAATCTCTACTGAGTGGGTACGAGAAAAAAATTAAGTTACGATTAAACAAGCCAGTTTCCCATTTGAAACTCACTCTAACCTATAAGCGGGTATCTGGAATTACAGTGACAGATGCGCTATTCAGAAGACCTCAAAATTCATTCAAATGCAGTTGAATGGGTTTTTGTTTCCTGGGTAACAGGTAAAAAGGCTTCAACAGGCACATGAAATCTTGGTGTCTTTGTCATGAAAATAATTTATTTTTCTATGTTAAGAGTGCATTAAACCCATTAGAAATTGAATATTGTGCATAAGAAGCAAAAGCCCAAGTAAGTGTATTTTTCCACATAATATTAAAAATTTAACATAAAAAGTAGTATCAATTTTATGTTGACGTTTGCTTCTTTTTGTGAGCCTGAATCTCCATCTTTTAATTAGTAGATTATTTTTAAAAAATGAGAAAAACTTTAAAATAAAGTAATTCAATAATAACATTATATTTATCCACCTTTTCAGATTAAATTGTTTTTACTTTTATATAGTTTATCAAAAGTATTGATAGGTTAGATTTGATTTTACAAAGAAATAATTCATTAAAGCATGATTTCCGCATCAGTTATAAAGCTTCTTTAGAGAATTAAGAAAGTATTATTTATAAGTTCAAGTTAATTAATAAATATATTTTAATATTAAAAAAAAGTCAGATAAAAGGTTCTGAATGAATATCTATTTTTCGCAGCAAAATGGCACTAAGTAAATGTAAGTTTAATTTTGATTTACAAAGAAAGTTTTCAGCATTTGAAAAATATGGCCCAAACGAAAGCAGTATTCGGTGCAAAACATGCGATGCAACTCTATCTATTGCAAACAAAGGCTGTGGTGATATTGAGTTGCATGTAAGGACAGAAAAACATAAATCGAACCTGCGAAACCAAAACAACGTTCACCTCGATAATTTTATGCAAAAGGATCTTATCAGCATGAAAAATGAGAAGCTTGCTCGAGTAGGAGAAGCAACCCTGCATTTCACACAGTACATCACCAAATCTATAGATATACTGATTGCTATACAATTCTTCATAAAAGTATTTACAAAGATTCGAAAGTCGCCGAACTCATGTCAAGTGCCAGAACAAAATCTGAAGCCATCGTCAACAATGTGTTAACACCTGAATCTGAACACTTATTTAGAGAAAATTTGAAGAACATTTCGTATATAGGCGTACAAACCGACGCAAGTAATCATGCCGCGATAAAATTGTTTCCAAATTGTATTCAGTATTTTGATTATAAAAATGGGGGAATTCAACCTAAAATTCTTGATATCCAAAGTACCAAAAATGAAACATCTGAAACTATTTCAAGCATAACCCTTGAAGTCTTAAACAAGTTTAATCTAAAAGAAAAATGCATAGCTTTCACCGGTGATAATTGTAATGCTAATTTCGGTGGTAGAAATGGGGACGGTGAGCAAAACGTTTTTGCTAACTTAAAACAAATGTTGACAGAAATTTTAATCGGTGTAGCTTGTCCCGACCACGTTTTAAAGAATACAACGCACAAAGGCACACATTCTTTGCCAATTTATCTTGAATCTATCATTGTAAAAGTGTACAACTAATTTTCAATTTAAGCTGCAAGAACCAACGAGTTTAGAGAGTTTAGTGAGTATTCCGAAACTATCTTCCGAGCTTTACTGAAGCATTCGAAATCAAGGTGGCTATCACTATTTCCAGCAGTTCACAAATTTCTTCAATTATTTGATCCTTTAAAGTCCTAATTTTTATCTATAGACAAACCATTAAAGGTTTCACAATCTTTCTTTGATTGTCACTTTGGAGAATGTTACTTATGGGCGGTGCACTCGCTAATGGCTATGTTTCATCTGCATATAGAAAGTATCTAGAGGGAAAGGAATTCACTGTTGGAAGTAACCACCATTTTAGAGAAATGCTGAAAGTTATTACAAGATAGAATCTCGCAAAAATTGTTGCCTATGTCTGTTCGACAATTACTAAAAAAAGCTATGGAAGATGGTTTTGAAAATAAAGCAGAAACTGTACAAGGCGAAATTTTTAACATGTGCGTGGTATGCTTTGAGTATTTAGAATCTTGGTTAAAACTTTTTGAAGAACTTAAGTGCTTTGGGTAGATGATCCCTGGCGGACCAAAGAAACCGAAAGGAGCCTCTACAAAGTACCCGTAAAGACCCCATTGGGTCCTCATTCGGTTCCTTTTTAAAAAACTCAAAAAAACAGCAAGATCAACTTTTAAACTGTTGGAATTCGGATTCTAAGTTAAATTTTCTATTAGAAACGTACGGAGTAATCGCAATACTTTTTTTTCAGCGCTAAAAAATTTTTAAAAATGTCATTAAATTCTGCAGAAGGTGACTCAAACCGCATCCATAACACAGCTCAAGTAGTACGAGGTGTGTTCAAAAAGTAAGGTGACTTTTCAATTTTCACGGGCTACGTACATTTAAGTTTCACATTTTTTGTTTTGTTGTGTTGCTACACTCATCGAGATCATACTATATGTTCACAATTTTGAATATATAGCTCGTGTTGTTTTTCTGGCAGAGGCGTAAAAGGTTAGAAGGGTTTGGTGTGCTCGGCGATTTTCTTCTTTCGATAAAAATGGAGCAAAGAGTTTGCATTAAATTTTGTGTGAAAAATGGAATCCAGTGCTCTAAAGCTCTGGAAATGTTGATAGTTGCATACGGTGAGTCTACTCTGAGTAAGAAAAATGTGTATAAGTGGTACAAGCTGTTCCAAGAAGGCCGAGTGGATGTCGAAGACGAACCTCGCCCGGGACGTCCCACCGCGTCAACAGCAGATCAAAACGTTCAAGCTGTGGATGAAATGGTGTTGAAAAATCGCCGAATTACCATCAGAGAAGTTGCTGAAGATATTGGCATATCGGTTGGCTCATGCCATGCTTTCTTTTCGGACGTTTTGGGCATAAGACGTGTGTCAGCGAAATTTGTTGCATAACTGCTTAATTTTGATCAAAAGATCCATCGCATGACCATCGCTCAGGAGATGTTGAATAAAGACAATAATGATCCTGATTTTCTCAAAAGGGTTATAACTGGGGACGAATCGTGGGTATATGGTTATGACGTCGATACTAAAGCCCAATCGTCTCAGTGGAAGCATCCTGAGTCTCGAAGACCGAAAAAAGCACGTCAGATCGGTCAAATGTGATGGTTTTGCTCACTGTCTTCTTCGATTACCGTGGCGTAGTGCATCGGGAATTCTTACCACAAGGTCATACTGTCAATAAGGAATATTACCTTCAAGTTATGCGTCGTTTGCGAGAGGCGATACACAAAAAACGTCCGGAACTTTGCAAAAACAATTCGTGGCTTTTGCATCACGATAATGCACCTGCTCATTCATCGTTGCTTGTGAAAGATTTTCTGACCAAAAACAGGACCACAGTCATTGTTTAGCCTCCATATTCACCGGATTTGGCCCCCAGTGACTTTTTTCTTTTCCCAAAACTGAAGAGACCCATGAAAGGACATTGATTTTCAACGATTAAGGAGATAAAAACTGCATCGCTGAAAGAACTCAAGGCTATACCACAAAATGATTATCAGAAGTGCTTCGATGATTGGAAAAAGCGTTTGCACAAGTGTATTATATCTAAGGGGGATTACTTTGAAGGGGACAACATAAATATTGAGGAAAAATAAATACTTTTTGAGAAAACCATAAAGTCACCTTATTTTTTGAACACACCTCGTATATTGCGCGCGAAGTTTATACATATAATACTCTCTCATTTGCAACGCAGCGTTGTTGTTTGAGGTTTCCACTGCATGAAGCTAATAAGTAAAATTGTGGTTCTCAATGTCTCGTTCAAAAGTGTTTTGGGGCTCAAAGTCCGAAAATGGACAGTTTTCGAGTTATAGAGGGTTAAACATCCAACCCTTTTAAGAAACATTACCAAATATCTCGAAGACTGCAGCTCTGCGAAAAAAATGTTCCCTATGAAAGTTATTGAGCTCTAACGGGGAAATGCAAAAAAAGTCATGGTCTTAAGATATAGGTCATTTTTCAAGGTCATTCAATGTGAACTTGTCATTTATTACTAATATTCAGCCAAAAAAGACAAGATATTAAGAGGAAATCAATATAGAGCCCATAAAGGCAAGAAATGAGAATGACTTAGTCAATAACCAGCCAGTGAAGGAAAATCATCTTGACCCCCTCCCCCTCAAAAAAGAAAACAAAGAACAAAATAATATAAAATAAGTGCTGGCGCGCGCAGCGCGCAGGTGTGATACGCCCCATTGGCTAGAGAATGACTGAATCTCGCTCATGTCTTACCTTCATTGGCCGGATATTGTCTAAATCTAGCTCATTTCATGCGTTCATTAGCTAGATATGGACAACATCCTGGACAAATCTTGCCCTCATTGGCTAGATAACGAATAAATGTCGCTCATGTCTTACCTTCATTGGCTAGATAATGACAAAATCGCACCCATGACTTGCCCTCATTGCCTGGCTGTTGACTAAGTCCTTCTCATTTCTTGCCTTTATGGGTTCTATATTGATTTCCTCTTCATATCTTGTCTTTATTGGCTGAATATTAGCAATAAATGACAAGTTCACATTGAATGTCCTTTAAAACTGACCTGTGTCTTAAGGCCTTGACTTTCTTTGTATTTACCCGTTAGAGCCCAATAACTTTCATAGGGAACATTTTTTCGCAGAGCTGCTGTTTTCGAGATATTTGGTAATGTTTCTTAAAAGCGTTGGATATTTAACCCTCTATAGCTCGAAAACTGCCCATTTTCGGACCTTGTGCCCCATAACACTTTTGATCGAGACATTGAGAACTACAATTTTACGAAGTTTAATCGAAATCGACCGAAAGCCATTTCATGTACATTTGCTGCGGGGTCCTTTATCATTGATTCATCAATTCAGAGAACTGAAAATGATCAAGTGGCTTCATATTTGTGGAACTGATTCTGAATCTGTGAACTGAAAAGTGTACAATAGTTAAAAATTCTAAGTGCAGTTTAACTGCAATTAATTTAAAATTATTATGTGAAAAGTGTTAGTATATGCGTGTTTCTGTGACTTCTTATGTCTCTTCTAAGTAGGGTCTCATTCACACATTCTAACCATTCTTTCCGCGGTCTACCTCTGGGTACGTTGCTATTTACTTTACCTTGATACACTTGTTTCGTTAGTCGTTCATTTGGCATTCTCTCAACATGTCCGAACCATCTTAACCGAACTAATCAACTTGTTCAATTCTCTCATCATTTAATAAAATATTGCATAACGTTTTCTCACTCTTTCCTTCGAACACCATAGTTTTTGTTTTATTTGCGTTAATTTT
>NC_046664.1:134252858-134254461 GCF_010883055.1 Belonocnema kinseyi | reverse complement strand
CTAGATATTTTATGCGTGCCCGAAACAAAGAAAAAGGGATGCGAAACTAAAGACATAAAAAACGGCGTGTTGAAAGGCGGATTTGAAATATGGTCAGGAGTACACTGTGAATCACACGGTAAACAAGGAGTAGGTCTCATTTTGAATGAAAGAGCAAAGCAGCATCTTGGAGACCATGGCTTCGTGTCTCCCAGACTTCTGTGGGCTAGAATGAAAGTAAGAATCAGAAGACAATTTATTATAGCATGCTACGCGCCGGTTGATAGTGATGCTAGAGAAGTAAAAGACGCCTTCTGGGACGCTTTAAATGACACAATAAACATCTGCGAACATGGGGAAAGAATAATTCTACTAGGAGACATGAACGGTTGGGTGGGCATCCAAAATCAGGATACAGAAAGAGTATTAGGTAATTTTGGGGATCCAAGAACAAACTATAACGGAGATAAATTAGTTGGTCTATGCTTAGAAAGGGGTCTGTTTATTACAAATACTTGGTTTAGGCATGAAATGATCCACATGTACACCTGGTCTAAAGGAAATAGCCGTAGTATAATTGACTGTATTGTTGCGGATTAAAGACTTAGAGAGTTAGTCAAAGATACAAGGGTCATGAGGGGTCCTGAATGCAATACTGACCATTACCTTCTGATCTCAAAAATTAACTTAGGTCGGGGTTGGAGAAAAAAGAGACCCAAGAAAGCAAAACAAACGCGAATCAAAATTGAGAACCTACAGAAACCGGATGTGCGAATAGATTTCCAAAATAAGATAATCGAAAGCATAGTTAGGGCAACATGGGAGGGCCGTATGAAAAACAAAGATTTAGAGGGCGCCTGGACAATGTTACGGAATACCCTTGTTAGATGCACGATCGAAGTGTGTGGTACCGCAGTTGTAGGAAGAATGTCTGGTGATGCGTGGTGGTATGATGAAATTCAGGCTGCCTAAAAAGCAAAGAGAGAAGCGTACAAGAGAACTTTGAACATCGCAGGTCTTAGCAATGAGGAAATAAGTAGACGTAGAAATGAATATAGATGCGAAAACAGGATACTTAAACGATTAGTTAAAGAAAGTAAAGATACAATTAGAGCAGAAGAAGAGATAAAAATACAAAACGACTTTGAAGGAAGCAGGAAACTACTTTATAAAAAAAATGAAAGGAAACAAAAGTACAGAAATTGACAACATGAGAAATAGTAGGGGGGAAATGGTATATGATGCAGATGGAATACTAGAGGCTTTCAGAGACTATTTTAGGAGACAATTCGGAGATAAAGCTATAGGACACCACAACTGCGATGTTGAACACGATTCGTTGGAAAACTCAATTGAAAAAGTCTGTGTCACTGAGGTTAGGGACATACTTAAGAACTTGAAAAACGGTAAGGCTGCCGGGGTAGACGGTATTAACGCTGAAATGCTTCAACACGGTGGCGAGTACATACCACATAGAGTTTGCGAATTGATAAATTTATGTTTCGAGATGGGAGACCTCCCGGACGATTGGAAAGAAGCGATTATCGTACCAATATACAAGAGAAAGGGAGATAAAAGCGAGTGCAATAATTACAGAGGGATTAGCTTATTAAGCACCGTAAGT
>NC_046664.1:134250066-134252758 GCF_010883055.1 Belonocnema kinseyi | reverse complement strand
GGGTGATAAAAGGACTGAAATGAGGCTACGTGATTTATGGACAGCCCCTATTTAGAATGTTGTAAAACTTTAGAAGGAGTACATCTCCGAATGTGGCTTGGCAGATTCAATTAAGTCCAAATAGCTAACCAATTCAATGAGTCCCAAAACAATTGAAATTAAACTTGGCCAAACTGGAATTTTAAGATACACATTTCAAAGCGCTCCAGTTCAATTGTTTTATTTCCTTGGTGTATTAAAAATAAACTTACGATCCTTACCAGAGATGCGTTGAGTTACTTAATGCACAGGAAAAAAGTTTGATAAAAAAGTCATTCTCTTTGGAACAAACTGAGTTTTACTTTTGAGGTTAGAATTTTATGGCATCTGAAAATAGTCTTAAAATCCTTAAAATAATTATGACTTTTTAAATGTTGAGACAACCCGAGATGTTTTGGCGAATGTCTTAAGAAATAGCTCGATCATAAAAGTATTTATTTTACTGGACATAAAAATCTAACTTAAAAATACAATTTTGAAACCAAATCCTTTGACCTCTATGCGTAATTGAATGTTTTAGTATTTGTAACAAAAAAAAATCCCAATTGCAAAAAATTGTCACTTGCCACCTTCTCCCTTGCCGCCATTCATACATTAATTGTATTGCGAACGTAACACAAATGGTAAAAACCAACAATGAGCAAGAATATCGATAAATATAATTAAATATTTAATATATTTAATATATTTAATAATTATTTTTTATTTCATAGACACTGCATTATATAATTTTATTTATTCAAAACTTTCCCACTTGACTTCAATGTCATTTTATTTGACACACATATGTCATTTTTTCCGTGGAAAGAGGTTATGAAACACATAACCTAAAATTATAGTTAATGCGTATTTTATTTCATAGATCTTCAACACTATTATAATTAATTTTATTAGGATTTAAATATTTCTACACCTGAAAATAACAAGACATTGTTATTCTTACATTTTACATTTTAAAATCCCTTACATGTGCCTCGTTACTTATCCAAGATGTAGAAATTAAGCGGTGGGTCCTGATTGGTTCGGGTTTTTTACTTGCGCGTGGCTAGACCATGTATTTATTAGGTCATGAAAAAACTTCACCATGTAAGATATCGTCTCCATGTGCAAGTAATGGAGGTTACGAGTTTTTATACATAGGATGATAACATTGACGTTTCTTGATATTATCATCTAATGAAAACAAAGAATTTTTTAAGAATATTTAGCAAAGATATAAATCTATTAGACTGTGGTATTGCAATCTTAAATAGCGATTTCTTCGCGAAAGGATAAATTTCGGCATAAAACATTTTTTATTGATTTTTACAGGACTTAAATATTTAGATTAATTTTACGAAAATCCCATGGAAAAATTAAAAACTCAAATTTCGATCCAAATTTCTGAAAATGCAGGAAAAAATCGCAAAAATGAATTATAACTTTTAAAAGTCCTGAACAATTTTGTTTTGACAATTTGTTTATAGGACTTGACAATTAAGTGTAATGTTACGAAAATACTTTGAAAAAATATAATATTCAAATTTTGATTCAAGCGACTCAAAATACAGGAGAAAGTATCGATCATTCAAGATAAATAAAAAAATCTCAAAAAAGGAATTATAATTTTTGAAAAGTCGTAAATAATTTTATTTTGATCAGTTTTTATTGAACTTCACACTTAAGTTTAATTTAAAGAAAACACAGTGGGCAAATAGAAATTTCAAATTTCAATCCAAACATTTCAAAATGCGAGCAAAAATCTCAAAAAGCACTTATAACTTTTGAAAAATCTTAAATAATAATTTTAGTTTAGCAATTTTTGTGAACTTGACAGTTTAATTCAATTTTACGCAAATACGGTGGAAAAAAAGAACATTTAAATTTTGGATCCGAAATGTCAAGAAGAAATTATAACTTTTTAAAAGTACTAAATAATTTTATTCTAATAATTTTTTATAGGACTTGACCATTAAGTTTAATTTTAAGAAAACACAATAGAAAAATGGAAATGTCAAATTTTAATCCAAACGTTTCAAATACGTAAAAACTTTTTCAAACGGAATGATAACTTTTGAAAAGTCCTGAATAATAATTTTATTTTGACCGTTTTTTTGGGGCCTTGGCAATTTAGTTTAATTTCGAGAAAATACCGTGAAAATTTTGAAGTTTGACATATTGATCAAAGCGATTCAACATACAGTAAAAAATCTCAAGAAGGAATTAATTTATTTTTATATGTATTGAACAGTGTACGGGCAAAGCCCTTTTTTAACAAACTAAATTTGGTTCTTTTTTTTTGTCAAAAATTATACTACCTGGCTCAAAACTGAATCATTTTCTTCAAAATTCGACAATTCGGTCAACATTCATCCTTGTCGTTTTAAAAATTCTTTTTATTCGGTGGAAAATTCAATTTTTTTTTAATTGAGGGTACAAATTTCTGATTGAAAACTGATCTGTTTTGGCTCCTTGACATTTTCATCTCAAGTGAAAATCTATCTATATTGATGAAAATTCAACTATTTTATCGAAAATACCGGTTTTTGGCTGTGATTCGGATATGAATATTTCTTGAAAATTAGTCTTTTTGGTCTTTTTTTTAATTCTTTTTCTGAATCTACAGTTTATATTTCTCCAATTCTGCGCATTTGGAATTAAAATTTTCTTGACT
>NC_046664.1:134245859-134249966 GCF_010883055.1 Belonocnema kinseyi | reverse complement strand
CCCTCCCCCCCGCATGTATCTCAACGTAGCCTTTAGACTAATTTGGACAGGACCCCCCCTCCCCCCAGGTTGGGCTACGTGATTTATGGACAGCCCCATAGGAGAACATAACTTCAAAAAAGTAAATTAAGTTCAATTCGTGATTTACGATTGACAGAAGAAAGACATGAATCGCTTTAAGTTCCCAATGAAATGGAGTTTGAAGGATGTCAAACTGAATGGAGAAGTGTAGGTTTCCTTTTACAGAAACGAATCTGCATCACACAATTGACGTTTGATGAAGTCCGATGAAATGTATAATGTATAATGCAGGTAGCATTTTTAAGTTGTATTTTAAATTGGGCTTAAAACCAATTTCAGCACTGTTTTCACTAGTTTAGAACAGTAAGTGAACACACAAAATTAATATTTTTCGGAAACTAAGTGTTCAATGTAGAATTTTTATCGTATTCAGCGAAGAAACACATTTCCTGTTAAAACTGTTTTTGTCAAGAAAATAATTATTTTACTATATCATATAAGTTAAAATGAACTTTACTTAATGCATATACCAAATATTTGGTTAAAAATATGCAAAAAATATTAATTATAGACAAACAAAAATGAAATATGAAATTTACCCTAACTTTTAGGTTATAATTTTTTAGATGGTAAATATTCCAGGTATAAATTAATCAAAATTTATTTTAAGTTCACTTTTATGTCAAGGTAAGTTAATTGAAGCTTATAATTTGTTTAAACATATATATTATACTAAAACAACGATGAAAATTACACATATTTAACACTTAGTTTCTAATAAATCTTAATTGTTCTCATCCACTTAGTAGTTTAAATTATGCGAAATAATTAAAAAATGGTTGTCAAGCTCAAATTAAAATGCATCTTCAAATTCCCACCTCATGGTTTCGCGAGTTCACATTTTGGCCTCATTGAAAAAATAGATGGCGTATTAAAGCGCAGCGGATCCCTATAGTATTATTACGATTAATCGTAGTTTTTTAATCGATAACGAAATATTTCTTAGTAAATCGTAAAATAATTACTTTTCTGATCCACTGGTACCTCTAACCTATCGTCAGCAATCTGTCATTCCTCTTTAATATACACATTTTATACGACTTGAAATGCGATTGAAACGCGGCCAATCGCTTCTTGTTTCCTGGGCAGTATTTCAGTTATTATCCCTATCTGGAGACCAATAAGACAGTTTTGCAAAAAATGTTAAAGATTTCTGGCCCAAATATAATTTATTTGCTTATTAAGTTTATTTATGTTTGAAATACTCATATTTCAGTTATGTCATTTTCCAAATGCTTTTGATGTTGCGAAATGAGTCTCCGAATACATTTTTCAAAATTATATGTACATATGTTTTAACTATTCTGCAATTAATTTAAAACGTTATTATTAATTACAATTGTCATAAAAATAATAATAAAAATTTAATATTATCATTTAATGTATATTATTATCGATTCTTTTTATGTTCTAAACTGATTAATTAATTATTATTAGATGTATTTGTTTTTAATAATATTAAATTACGTGAGGATTATATTTAAACTGCTTTTAATTAGGTTACATTATTTGATTATTTACTTTAAGGATATATAATTGAATGTCCGCTAAAATTTCTGTACTAAAAGTTTCTTTCGACTTTAAATAGCTCCATTATAATCAGTTATGATTATGTTATGTCGTACGAGATGTAACTTACCCTGTATTTCATTTTATTCAAAGTGGTTCCTCGTTTTAGAATCTAGTTTTAAATAAACTAGAAAACTCGGATGAGGATAACTACCAGATACAATAAATAAATCAAATATGTTATAATATATACACCGATAGAAATTTAGTTACAAAAAACGTTAAAACCGATATTACAGTTTAGTATAATCTCTTACGATTTAGGGAAATCGGGTATGTATATTAAAAAGAAGTATAGTATTTATTAATAATCTATGAAAAATTTACTTTGGAAAATTAATATAAGTTCTACAAAACTCGTAAAAGAAAATGTGGTAATTAAAATTCGCTATATTGAATTGAAGCAAGGCCATAATGCCAATTATTAGAAAGATTGGAATAATTTTTTCACATTTTGAAAGAGAGAATTCTGAAATTTGCTAAAGACTATACTAAAAATTATGAGTCATTCGAAAAAATGTGACTGTCGAAAATACGAAAACGACAAGTTCGTAACCCGTCGTGAAACTCCACCAACTCACGCTGTACAATTATAGCATATAAATACGCACATTATCATTACAATTATTAGCATTTGTACACATAACAATGTAGAGTACACATTCGCTGATGTAACTAACTTCACCTTAACTTATATACGTTGTACGCAAACATATGCATATAAGACACGCATCGCACGCAAATCACGCTGTGAGAAGGGCTTTGAAGATTCATTATATACTAAATGGAACTTAATACAAATTTTGTATAAATCAAGTATGTTATTATACTTTTACAAGGCCAACCATTTATGAGAAAAAGAGCTGTAAATAAAATAATTGCTCGTTTTTTGCGAACACAAGTCGTCTTTAAAATCCTTGAAATCTTTATGAAATCTTTGAAACCTTTTAAAATCTTTGTGAATTCGTTGAAATCACTTAAATTACTTAAAATCTTTGTGAAATCTTGAAATTTCTGTGAATTCTTTTGGAGTCATTCTCAATTTTTGTCAAATGTTTGAAATCTCTACAAACTTTAAAATACCTGAAATCTTTGTAAAATTTGTATGACGTATTTGTGAATGCTTAGTTTAAAATTTGGAAATGTTCGAAATCTTTGTGAAAATTTTGAAATCTGATGTAAGCGCCATTTTAAAATCTTCGAAATCTTTGCAATCTTTATGAAATGTTTAAAATCTTTGGGAAATTTTTGTGACATCTTTTGAAATATTTGTGAATTTTTTTATTCGTTGAAATCATCGAATTCTTTGAAATCTTACTGAAATATTTTTAAATCTTCCAAATGTTTTACAATCTTTGAAATCTGGTGTGCTGTACCCTTTTTAAAATGTTTGAAATCCTTTAAATCTTAGGAATTATTTTAAATCATTGTAAAATTGTAGTGAAATAATTTTAAACTAGTGATGTACATTAGGAAGGTCCAAACAACCAACTTTCGAATAGATTTGGTGAGGTTGCCGAAAAAAAATTCCCGCTAAGTTTGAACCAAATCGGTTAATATTAAGACGTGCCGCAAAGGCCCTGAAAAGCCCATAAGATTAACATGGGGAAATTTTGGTTTTCGGAGAAATGGGATGCAGGTTTTTGGATTTAAACTTAGCTTGCGGCAGATATTAAGAATTTGTTGGTGAGTCTCTAATCAATCATTTGCATGAAATTACTTTAAATTTGAATGTCCACCCCTTGTGGAGCCCCAAAAATGCTCCAATAAACAGAAATTGAGATTTTTTCCAACAATTTAACATAAATGCTCCGTTTTCGCTTTTTTGCCATAAATTATTTTTTTTCAAGTGAAATGATTTTAAGTATTTTTCAACTAATTAACAATCGTTTAAACAATTTACTTTCGTTTAAATAATATTTTTTTGCACTTACTTATTGAAAGGTAGATTGTTTATGTTCGATTGGACAATTGTTCATTTTTAGGAATAATGATCTCTGTTTCAAGCATTTAGTATTCGTTTAAACAATTTATTATTATTTAATTGTAACTTTTTCTTAAACAGAGGTATAAAACTCTTATTTTAAAAAATTTAGTTAGCTTCGCTGGTTATTATTAAATATCTACGTCATTTAGATACTAGTAACTTATTTTGTAATAAATTCTTATTTGATTAAACAATTTTTTTCGAAAAGAAATGCTTGAAATTTCTCTCTTTCTGCAATAATTGTGGTAATTTGTCATTCTAAAGAGAAAATGTTGTGTCTAAACCATTATCGGATTGTTTAATAAATTTACTAAATATTAATGTAACATTTCATTGGAAAGTGTGATTCAAAAATGTGATTTTTGTCCCACATCAATTAAGAATATCGTTTATTGTTAAATATTTAAACTAAGCTAAGTTTAAATCCAGAAACCTGAATTTTTCCCGGCAACCACACAAAATGGGCAGGG
>NC_046664.1:134235670-134245849 GCF_010883055.1 Belonocnema kinseyi | reverse complement strand
CTAATCTAAAAGAAAATTTCAACAGGTATGATTTTGGACCACCCTAATGTACCCTAATGTTAGTGTCCCTGAACCAAGGGACACTAAGACCAACCGCGGGCAGGCATCCATTAGAGGAAGAGCGATGCTTTATGACCCGGAGAAACATCAACACTATGGTTTCTCTTAAGCCTGAAGTTCTGGCTGAAATGGATGACGAGCTTTGTGGACATTTTTCCGGGGAATCTGACCTCTGGACTATCAATTATTGTGTGTATAATGCAGCGAAGGCTTTGGCCGATGCGAACTGTAAAACAAACCCAACGGTTGCTCATAAGACCAAAAGACGAATGCATCAACTTGCCATAAAGATAGGCTGGACAAGACAGTACGCGTCCCGCATTCAGTGTGTGATTGACTACATCACATATCGCAGAAATTTTACCGCCAAGGTTCGAAAGTTCGCGCGCGAACTCCGGACCCGTTATCACACACTTAAAAAGTCAAAGCTGCTGACCATTAGGCAGCATATTGTTGAGAGAATACGGATACTATCTGGCGCTAAGATAAGTCCAGAGCGAAGGGAGAGGTGGGTCAGAGAAAATTAACAGTTTCTCTCTGACTCAACTCGGCTCTTCCAAGACCCTACACCCACCTAAACCAGAGGAGGTCCAAGTATTTTGGAGAGAAGTCTACGAAGTGCAGCATAGAGTGAACGAAAACTCAGAAAATATAAATAGCTTCAAGAAGTTATGTGTTGCCCTCATAACACCTAATAAAGAATGCCCATCCATCACTACCGAGGAGGTGAAAAAAGTATTAAGAGGGATGAAGAACTATTCCGCACTGGGACCAGTTTGTATCAAAACCTTCTGGTGGAAGAAATTTTCTTCAACTCATCAGCATTTGGCCCGTATTTTCACCTCATATTTGAAGTCGGAAGAGCCGATTCCAGAGTGGTTGGTGGAAGGGCGCACAATACTCCTGCCGAAAATAGGCAACTTAGCTGACCCGAAGAATTACAGGCCAATCACTTGTCTGAACAAACTTTATAAGATATTCACAGCTATCTTAAATGATAGGATGGTCGGGCAATTGAACCTGTGTGCCAAGAAATGTATGAACGACGAGGCTCTAGGAAAGGCGTAGCCGGATGTCGGGAGAACCTGCTCATCGATAGATGTGTCTACAAAAATGCAACATTCCACCAGCGTGACCTATCGATGGCCTGGATTGATTATCGGAAAGCTTTCGATTCGACCTCCCAAAGACTTATCATCTGTCTTTTGGAAGGCTTAAAGGTTCATCCGCAAATCGTTAGGTGCATAGAAGAGAGATTGATGCCGCTTTGGAAAACCAGATTTACTACCTCATCTGGAAAAATCGTGTGACAACTAACAAGGTCACCTTTCAGAGAGGTGCCTTTCAAGGCAACAAAATGAGCCTACTCCTCTTTTGCCTTACATTATTGCCACCATCTCTAGTACTTCGCCATTCCGACGGGTACTTGTGCGGCAAACCTGCAGATCGAAAGTACAAGGTCAGTCATGTATTTTACATGGACGATCTTAAGATCTATGCTAAAAACAAAGAGCAACTACATCTAGCTCTAGGGATTGTCGAACGATATACTAAGGGAATTGGAATGGAAATTGGGCTAGACAAATGCGCCAAGGTTAATTTGAAGCAAGGAAAACTTAATGGCATCCCTGAAGATCCTGGCCTCATTGATAGAAGCGCTATATGACACCTTTGCGCTAAAGAGACTTATATATATCTGGGGATATGTATAAGTCTCACGCGGGAACGACCTACATGCAAAGGCACAATGCGGCACTAGGAGTGCTTTATTACCATCTCTGTCACTCTTACGGCATTAACCTTAATATCGCTCCTCTAAATGCTCCTAGAGAAATCGAGTCAATTGTCGAGAATGGGAAGTGCCGCATATACTGGAACTTTATTTGCTCGACAATTGTTTCCTTTGCTCACTCGAGGCCTAACATAGTTCTTCCTGACTTCGAGAAGCGATCCATGTTCGTTACCGAATTTTCGGCACCAGCTGATGAATACATCATAGTCAAGGAGAATGAAAAGAAAGAGAGGTATCGAGACCTTATAAGGAAGTTGCAACGATTGTTCCCGGAATATTCTGTTAAACTAATCGTCCTTATCATCGGCGCTCTTATAGGTGCCAAGCTTTCACTTGCTAATGGCTTAAAAAGCATCCCTACGTGTCAACAATATGCTAAAACACTTGCGGGGAAAATGCAAAATGCAAAATGCAAAATGCAAAATTTCGCTCCGTGTTCTTAGGGTGCACGAGACCTTTGCTAGATCGTCGTATTGATTCCTTTACAGACTGTAACCACCTATCTCATGGTGGTGAGACGTGGTTGTCTGAAATTTTACCGCGATTTTGCTTCGCATAAATTAGGACTCAGTAGGTAAAACTGTCGAACTGGATCTCTTCATTTAATTTGTGATTTTGTCGGTTTGAGTATAGAACCGATGCGATAGCAATACCGAATTACATCGATTAAGTGAGTATTGAATTGGAGCAGTTCTTCATGTAGAACTCGCAACATTCATATGTTGAATATCAGCTGTTCTAAAGCATCGAAACAGACACTGTTCCGCATTTGCATCGGGTTCGTAACGAAATTCGAGTCACAATGCGTCTATATAGATATACCCGCTATGCTTCGCGCCGTTCGACTCTGTTGTTTCGAAAGACGACGAACAGCAAGGATCCAACGAATCCGTAACGTAGTAGCTTCGCGTGAGCATTGAGCTGAGTTGAGGCGCCGGATCAATCAATCAATGAACGCCAGCTGATTGAATGAAGTAGGATTTAGATTGTTCGCAATGCAAAATACAAGCCGATTGTTAATCTAAACTGGTATGTCCTACGTTTTAAAAATAACAATTTTGAGCTTGCACATTTGATCCGCTGGAGTCATTTTTATACTCGTAGCAAAATATTACTACATGGAAAATCTCCATTTCATTGTATCAACTCATCGTAAAAACGTATTATTAACGTTCCTTAAACCAAAATTATTCTCACAAAAAAATGAATTTCACTAATTTTTACTAGAAGTTCTTTTGTTGAATAAAATCGAATTTTTGTAAACATTATTTTTTTTTGTATCATTATTAGTTACAAATGATGATTTGACGACCCGGTTGCGCAGGATCGTGCACCAGGTAATTTCATACGTATTTTACAAGAACTTTCCAAATTAATATTTTTCCAACGCCCAAAATAACTCTGAAAGGTGGGTCAACGCCACAGTGGGCTGGATCATAAATTTACTATTCAAAATCACCTACAGCCTACAATTCTTAACCAATTTTTAATATTCTTGAATAGAAATAATTAGCGATAGATGCGAAAAAGCATGTATGGATTAGATTTTTGAATTGACATTATTTTCTGTTTTTTTTTACATAAACAAACAAAGAGACAAAATTAGTCATTTTTCACATATTATTTTTTATCTGTAAATAAATGATTCAATTAATTTCCTTCTTCATGAAAATATATGTCAAAGCATCTTAGTGAAATAAATAACACAGCCACACAAAAAAAAGTGTGCGGATCTGTTAATATGACACACGTATTCCTATGGATTTTGGGGCGCTGAATTCAAATTCGGTATCAAAAATCACCCATCACGTCATGGTTGAGCCATAACCTCAAAAAATGACGAAAAATCATGAACTGAGGCATATAAATTTCAAAATAATGCCAGTGATGCAAATTTTCACTTCAAAAACATGTCGACAACTGTGAAGGATCAACGCTTGCCTGATATCAATTTATTTAACATAACTTTACAGAACAGAACCTGACTTCACCTAACCTGAATGAACAGAAATTTATTGAACTACACGTAAAGCTCTGGAAGCATATTTTCCCAGTAGCAAATGTGTACTAAATCGAATGGGTCAACTCGAGCCTAACCTACAAATAAATCTAACCTAGCCTAACCTAACCTAACCTCACGAAACACAATTAAACTGATTGTGTTGTCCCGTTGTGTTTGCGCTACCGTTTGAATCAGCTTGGGCTTGACCTGCAAAGAGGTCCAAACTATCCTCACCAAAAAAAACCTAACCCAACCTAACCCAACCTAACTTAAATTCACGTAACACAATTAAACTCATTGTGTTGTCCCTTTGTGTTTGCGGTACCGTTTCATTCAGCTTCGGCTTAATCTACATAGAGGTTTAACCTATCCTAACCTAACAAAACCTGACCTAACCTAACCTAGCCGAAATAAATTCAACCACACGTGTAGCTATGTAAGCGTACGGTTCTCAGTCTTGAATGTGTGCTATATTTAATAGGTTAACTCGATCTTAACCTACAAATGAATCTAACGTAACAGAACCTAACGAAATTTTGCTTAACGCAACACAACTTAACTTAAGTGTTCCCGTTGTAACACAATAAAATTCATTTAATTGTACTACAGGTGGTCAAAAATTTAGACGCACATTACTCATTTGAAGAAACTTAGAACTACTTCAGTCTACCTACTTCAGTCTATTTTCTGCATGCTATAACGTGTCCGTTTTTCTTCGAAGGAACGATGCAAAGGGTTACGCTTACGTTTAAGACCTACATTCGTTTCCTTTTTCAACATACAGCAAAAATCAGGCATCATGACCTCGTCCCATCTACCCTGATACCGTTGTTCCATCACTTTTATGTCCTGATGAAAACGTTCCCCTTGTTCTTCGCTGAAACCACCAACATTTTCTGGAAACTTATCCAGATGGGAATCTAGAAAGTGAAGTTTCAAATTCATCAAGCAGCCTAACTTTTTGGAGTTTCTTATCATTTTCGCAACAATATTCTCGTAGTCTGGACTTTTTTTGTTACCGAGGAAATTTGCGTTTACTGCTTTAAGACTTTCCTAAGCGTCCATTTCAATTTTCGTCATGTGGCTCACGAAATTAGTATCTCTTGTCAATATTCGAATCTGTGGTCCATCAAAGACTCCTTCTTTCAATTTAGCGTCTGAAACATTAGGGAATTTAAGGGATATATACTTATAGCATTGTCCATCTTTGTCTGACGCCTTGACAAATTGCTTAATGAGCCCAAGCTTTACGTGGAGGGGTGGTAGTAAAATTTCTCTCTCGTGAAACCCAATTGTTGGCCTAATATCATTGTTATGATTTTGAGATCACCACATATTTGCCATTTGTAATTCGTGTAATTGACTTTTTCAAGAAGCATTTTAACATTGTTATGTTCTTCTTTGATGACCGTTGAGTGCGCTATAGGGATAGGAGCGTAAGTATTCCTGTTATGCAGTAAAACAGACTTAATGCTGCGTTTTGAAGAATCAATGAAAAATCGCCATTCTTCGTCTCTGTACACATTTTTCTTCAAGTGGTTCATTAGTCCGTTAACGTCAGTGCAGTACACTAAAGACGTCTCTTCGTCTTTAACGAAAAACTTTCTAAATTCTTTGTCCCATCACGTGATGGGTGATTTTTGATACCGAATTTGAATTCGGCGCCCCAAAATCCATAGGAATACGTGTGTCTTGTTACCAGAGCCGCACACTTTTTTTGTGTGGCTATGTAATTAGTGGCTTTTCGAATGTAACTGTTATGAACAAATTATATTTATTAACAATAATGTCAACATTATGAATTATTTGCTTAAACAGTAGATTTGTAAGTTGCAATTGCTTTATTTAATCGGCAAAATGATACTTGATCATGAAAATTTGTTTTCTGCTATAATTTGCTTATTTTATAAACAAATTATATAAATAAATGCACAGCTTAGTCATTTATGTGCAGAAAGTAATTATTTTTCTTTTTTGTCGCCTTCAGTTTATATTAGTGGTAATTATTAGTGATTCAGACATGTCATGCGACATTATTTGTTTACTTTATAAACAAATGTAAAGTATGTCCATTTATAGACAGAAATTATTCGTTTTTGTTACTGAACGTCCTTAAAATATAGAAGTGGTGATGTCTAAAGATAAAAAATTGTCATTCGATATTATTTGTTTATTTTATAAATAAATTATATGAACGAATGCATATTTTGGATATTTACGGTCAGAAAGCCATTTTCTTATTTCTTGTCGCCTTCAAATTGTATTATTGGAGATGTAAATAATTAATCTTCGTTTATTTTATAAACAAATTTTATAAACAAATGCATATTTTGGCCATTTATAGAAAGAAAGTATCGTGTTTTCTTCCCGATCATCTTTAAAATATACAAGTGGTGATGTTTAGTGATAAAGACTTGTCATTCGATATTATTTGTTAATTTTATGAACAAAAATTATACATAATAGCTGTAAGTTCAGACTCTGACGCTAGATGGATGCTGCTAGATACAATTTCACAAGAAATGTCATTTTTTTATATTATAAATACAACAGGCTTGCAAGAGTGAATTGTTTTTTTGTGATCTATCTTCAACTTCGTCATACGCAGATTTGTGGTTATTTTTATTATTATATTAATAGCGACATTATTATTGTTATTGTTGTAATAATATTTGTTAATTCGTAGTAAATATTACTTACAAAATTGACTCTTTTAAAGTCTCCAAGAGAGTAATTTTCGAATTTCTTGTCGAAAATGACATTAAAGACACGAAAAAGTTGCTAAATTATTTGCAAACGAAATACAGCCCCCTGATGATAATCGCTTGGATATAGTTGGCAGATAGCTGAGCAGACACTTTTTTACACATTTCTATCAGAAGTGGAAGCCACTTTTTGCTATTAAAAGCAAATTTGAAATGAAGTTTGATAAGTGGCTTAATTCAGATTTCTTTGTAGACTTTTCAGAAATGAAGAGGAGTCCTGGAAGAAGATTGGACATGGAAAGCTTTGATGAAATTTCGGCTGCAACAAAGAGACGCAGATTGATGACCGTAGAGGAAACTAATTCGGCAATCGAGATGCAAGAAGCGTTTCTCCGAATATTGAGAACTATTGGAAGAACAAAAACTCCTACTGCAATTGTGTCTCTTCTAACCGATATCAGTGGTGATTTAGATAATGCTTTTTATAATTCAGGTAAAGAAGTAGAATGTTACTCTGCAGATGAAGCTTTAGTTTCAATGGAAGATGCCAAGTTATCTAATTATCAATACAATGTCATTCAAATTCAGGCTAAAACGCGAAATGCGGATATCTATCCTTCGTATTATGAAGTTGCTAAAGCAAAAAAAGGATATTATCCATCGCAGGCGCAGGTCCATATAACAGAAACAGAAGCTCGAATCAACCTTCAGTCTCTAATCGATCACTCAATAACACGACTTTTTAAAGACCCTAAGTTAAAACTTCCTCCTATAGGCAAGAGGGTGAAAACTTGTAATTTAGATTTACTCATAAAATATGGCTGCGATGGAGCGTCAGGTCAGAGAACGTGTAATCAGATGTTTGCGGACAAAGATTCGTCAGATACGACAGTGTTTACGATATCGACGGTACCATTATGCCTGAAGGTAAGTGAAAGTTCAGCAGTTGTTTGGAGTAATCCTCACCCTGGGTCTCCTAGACGATGCATACCAATAGCATTTATATTCGCCAAGGAGACAAAGGAAATGACAAAAATAGAGATTCAAGAAATCAAACGCCAAATCAAAAGATTGAAGCCAACGAATATCACTACACCGAATGGCGTCTGCATAGTCAGAACTGACATGAAATTGACTATGGTGGATGGTAAAGTCTGTCTAGCACCCGAATATGCAAGGAGTTTAAAGAAAGGACTGGTCTGATCATAGATTAGCCAACGCATGAAATAACAGTAGTGAATAAAGAATTGATTGTTAGGTTTTCTCAAAGGAATTCGGTGAATGTAGCTGAAACTTTGTAATTTTTAAAGTCATAAGTGTCGGATGAAAAATCCGTAAAAAAAATCCAAAAAAATGAACAGTTTTAGCGTTATGTGGCGCTAAGCGCTCAAGATCAGTGAATAAAACGAATTACAACAGATTTTGTTACAAAAGCGATGTCAACATAGAAATCACGGTTGAGATCGTGGTCTGTCATATTTTCGCCTACACCGTTGACTCATATAGCGCACTTCTGAAAACGATCAAAAGCTAAGCGCCCAAGATTTTATTTTAACTAATTAATCACTTCTCTAAATGAAGAAAAGGTGGCCAAATTAACATTAGTAACTAGTGCACACATACTGATAATAAAATTCTACCCTTCGCAAGAGGGTTGAACGCTAAGCGCTAAAGATCAGCGAATAAAACCAATCCTAGTAATTTTAGCGACAAAAGCGTTGTCACCATAAGAATCACGCATCAGGAAGTGGTCAGTAATATGTTTAGCCAAACCAATGAGTTATATTGCGTGCTTCTCGAAACGATCAAACGCTAAGCGCCCAAGATTTGAACTTGACTAAGTAATTACTTTTTTAATGACAGAAATGGTATCCAAAGTAAGATCAGTAACTAGTGCGCACATCGATAATAACAGTGTACCCTTCGCCAGAGGGCCGAACGTTAAGCGCCTATGATCAGCGAATAGAACCAATCCTAGTAGCTTTAGCGACATAAGCGATATCTGTATACGAAACACGCATCAAGAAGTACCGGCTGTGGATATCGTTCAATGAGATCGATGACATAGGACCAGACAATAACGAAACGCTTCTCGGTTATTACTGCACATGTAAGTCAGGGACCAGAACTCTTGGCACTTGCGACAATATTGCAAGCGTTTTATGGTTCCTGGGTTATGTACGTCTCTAGCAACACGTAAAGTATCCTTAAACTTCCTTGCTACAAAGGATTCTAGACGCTGATAATGGAGGTGAACAAGCGAACCCGAATCAAGAGCCAGAAATAGTTTAATATTTCGCAAAAGCTACTGGGATTGGTTCTATTCGCTGATCATGGGTGCTAAGCGTTCGGCCCTCTTGCGAAGGGTACACTGTTATTATCGGAATGTGCGCACTAGTTACTAATGTTACTTTGGGAACCATTTCTGCCTTTAAAGAAGTGATTAATTAGTCAAGTTAAAATCTTTGGCGCTTAGCATTTGATCGTTCTGAGAAGCGCTCTATATGAGTTAACGGTGTAGGCGTAAATATGACAGACCACGATCTGAACCGTGATTTCTATGTTCACATCGCTTTTGTAACTAAATCTATTGTAATTCGTTCTATTCACTGATCATGAGCGCTTAGCGCCGCATAGCGATAAAACTGTCAATTTTTTTGGATTTTTTTTTACGAATATTTCATCCGGCACTTATAACTTTAAAAATTACAAAGTTTCAGCTAAATCCACCGAAAGCCATTTTCCCATACACTTTGTGCGGGGTCCTTTTGCAATTTTTGACAAGTAGTAGCACAAAAGTTCCTCCCATGTTTTTTAACAAGTTCGCATTTGAAACTGCACAATTGTACGTCAGTCTTTACCTGTGGCATTTTATGCCTCTAACAGTACACAAAATGTTGCTACATGGAGCAACGAGTATGCAGCATTTTTTACTACTAATGAATGAATGAAGTTGAAATGGATCCTGAAATTCTTGAAATGATTGACAAGTACAACTTGGAAGCTAATTCTTTTGAATCGTCACAATACATCACCATTGATATAGTTTGAAGGCGATAAGAGAGAAAAGAGATGAATTTATACCAATAAATGTCTAAACAATGCATTCCTTTCTATCATTTGTTTATGAAATTGACAAATAATATATAATCACAAGTCTTTATCACTAAACATCATCACTTATATATTTTAAAGATGATCGGGAAGAAAAACCGATACTTTCTTTCTATAAATGGCCAAACTATGCATTTGTTTATAAAGTTTGTTTATAAAATAAGCAGAGATTAACGATTTATAAGCCTGTATTACTAAAAATCTCCAATAATACAATTTGAAGGCGACAAGAAAAAAAATGGCTTTTTGACCATAAATGTCCAAAATATGAATTTTTTGATATAATTTGTTTATAAAATAAACAAATAATATCGAATGACAATTTTTTATCTCAAAACATCAGCACTACTATATTTTAAGGACGATCAATAACAAAAACGAATAATTTCTGTCTATAAATGGACATACAGTCTGTCAAGTTAAAGCGTGGGTAACTTTTTTGGTAAAATATTTCATTTAAACGCATGTTTCTACATGGAATTACATTTGTCAAGGTGTCGAGCAAA
>NC_046664.1:134231746-134235570 GCF_010883055.1 Belonocnema kinseyi | reverse complement strand
GAGGGAGCTCTTCTTAATATTTTGACACCAAAATCATGTCGATACACCTTACCGACTGCGAGTAAAGCCACCCACGCTTTAACTTGACAGACTGTACTTTGCATTTGTTTATAAAATTTGTTTATAAAATAAACAAATAATGTCGCATGACATGTCTGCATCTCTAACAATTACCACTAATACAAACTGAAGGCGATAAGAAAGAAAAACGATTATTTTCTGCACATTAATGACCAAACTGTGCACTTGTTTATGTAAAAAAACAGAAAATAATAAAAATTCCAAAATCTAATCTATACATGCTCTTGCGCAACTATCGCTGATTATTTCTGTTGAAAAAATGAAAATCGGTTAAGAATCGTAGGCTATAGGTGATTTTAAATAGTAAATTCCTGATTCAGCATATTGTGCGACGACCCGGGTGCGCCTGATCGTGCACTAGGTCCAGTGTCTCCAGAACGTGGGATTTTTCGGCCCCCACCAGTCTCCCATCTGGGAGCGACAGATTCAAATGTAGCGTGTTAGTGAGTCGGCTCAGTTAAATGCTACGGAGCCCAGCCTCGTGTAAAGCCGAAAATGCACGAGCAGGAACCCGAGCTCTCCCGACCTCACGAATGACGATCTAGCTGCTCCTCAAATTTATTCAGGTTTTGAAATCCCGAGTTACCTTAGAACCATTAGGCTTATTGCAAAGAGGCAAATGTAATTGAATTTATGTAAATAGATCTAGCAGACAAGACTTCTGGGTCTAAATAGCTTCAGATTTAGTGCTGCATGCCTTAGTCACATTTTTAGAAAACAATGGATTTTTAACAAACAAAAAACAAATTTTCGACAAAATAGTTAAATTTTCAACCTAAGAAATTACTTTTAAAAATAAATTTTTTAACTTGAACGTTGTAGTTTATACTGAAGTTTGCAGTTGAAAAATTTCATTTTAAAACCCAAATAAATTCAATTTTATCAACCCAAGAACTTAATTTTTATATAAAACAAATTAATTTTAAAGAAGAATAATTCGCCAACAAAGAAGATAAATTTATAACTAAACAGAAAATTTTCCAAGAAGAAAAATTGTCAAAAAATTGTTCAATTTTCATCTATAGAAACGAATTTTAAACCAAAAGAAAATTAAGTATTCGATCAAAAATGGACTAGTTAAAATTTCAGCCAAAAAATGGAATTTTCAACGAAAGAAATTCATTTTTAGCTAAAATTATAATGTTTCAACGAAAAATTGAATAGATAAATTTTTAGTTGAAAAATAATTGTCAACCCCAAAAAATCAAAGTTTCAACAAAATGTTTCAATTTGCAAGCACAAAATTAAATTTGCAAGCAAATATTTTAATTTTGAAACCAATAACTTTCTACTGAAAACACAATTTCAACATTTTCAAAATCAATTTTAAAACAACAAAAATTTTTGTTAACAAAAATAGATACATTTTTAAGGAAAGACGGTTACATTATCAGTTTAAAAAATCAATTTACAACCAACAATTTTTCAGCAAAGTAGTTTAATTTCCAAAAAAATAGATGAACTTTTAACCATTTTATACCAAAATAAAAGAAGTTTCAACAAAAAATGCATTTTCATCCAAAGAAATGAATTCTTGATGAAAATGGATGAATTTTTAAACAAGAAGAATAATTTTCTACCAAAAAAGGAGAATTTTTTACTGAGAAAGGTCAATTTCCTACCAAAAAAAATTCAACCAAAAATGATACAAGTACATTTTTAGTATAAGAAAATGTTTTTTCAACAACAAAAAAATCGAATTTTCAACAAAACAGTTAAATTATCAACCAAAATATTTATTTTTAAAAATTTTAATTTTAAAATAGTTTCATTTTCGATAGAAGAAATAAATTTCAACTGGAAGTTGTTTTTAAAAAAACACACAATCGAATTTACAACAGAATAGTTCAATTTTTAAACATATAGTTATATTTTCATTTAGAAAATTATTTTTCAACCAAAAATCGAATGAAATTAATTCTGAGAGAAAATTTAAAAAAATATTACAATTTTTTTATATTATTTCGTGATTTTTCCATATTATATACTAATTTTAGAAAAAATAAGGAATTTAATTCTTATTGAGCCTTCTTGGGCAATTTTGTCGCACCATTTTTTGTTATGTTTATGTTGGTTTATAAAATTTGCTTTCAAATCTTAGTAAGTTTACGAGATATTCATAAATTTTGAAATGATTAAAAAATAATTAAAACTTGCAAAAAAATCAGGAAAAATTGGAATAATTCTTAAAAATTAGAAGATTAGAAGGTCTGAAAATATTAGAAAAAAGAATTATTTTTCTGATAATCGTTTGAAAATTTTTAATAATTTTTATTTACAAAAATGTACTTTAAAAAAAATTGACAAAGATTTTGAAACACATCAAACAATTTCCTAAAATTTAAAAGAAGAGTGTAGAAGATTTTAAAGCGAAATGTTTCAATTTGATAAGATTAAGAAGTTTTAAAAACATAAATAATCCAGAAAATTCAAGAAATATTTAGAAGAATGGAAGAGGTTCAAATCCAATTTCAAACTTAAATTTTTTAGAAATTTAGATTTTAAAAAATTTGAAAAAATAAACTTTAGAAGCTTTAATTGAATTCAGAAAGAGTTCAAGGAGATAAAATTATTTTTCTTAAAATTCCTGTGAAAAATTTAGAAGATTATATAAGTCAGGTTTTTGACATCTTGAATGCTTTTTTAAAATTTTCAGAAAAATGTAGTAAGTTAAAAATATTTGTTTGGAATTTATTTTGTTTTAAACGTATTAGAAATATTTAAAAACTTGAAAAAATGTCTCAAAATTTATCAATTATTCGTTGGTATCTTTCAAACTTCTAAATGTCCTAAACATCTCTTAAAAAGACTTAAATTGTTCTAATATTTTTGTAAATCCAGAAAAATAAAAAAATGTAAAGTCCTCTAGGTTCTTTTTCAATACATCTCTTTTCATGATATTTTAGGCTATAATCACAATTTTGAGGATTTTAAGAGAAAAAGTCGAAAAGTTATTAACTTGACCTCATTCAAAAGAATAATCATTTGACAAAAATGTAAAATTTTCCTTCGAATGTTGTGTGGAAAGGAATTTCATTAAAAAATGTGTGGGATTTTCTGAACAGCAAACTGCATTAATTTCTGAACTTTCTTATTTTTATTTTTTAAGTGTATTTTAATCTGCTTTACGTTTAGTAAAAAATCATATGCTGAAAAACGATAAGAGAAATATCTATTTATTCAATTTAACTATAATTTGAAAGGTGATTCTTGATAGTATTTTACTAACAAATGAAGATATTTTTATAATTTTATTTATGAAATCTATTCCCTAAGGTCAAACATGGTACAAAAATATCGTAAAATCTAAAAAACACCAACTATTTACAGGAATTTTTTCAATAGAAATCAATGTGTATCATATTCAAATAAATTTTGGCTATATTAATAAAAGTATTATTATTTTTAATCGAAAAAATTAATGTATAGAGATTACAGTTTTTATTTGAAATTTCACGACGGTTTTTTGTACAATGTTTGACCCTCGGCCAGAGTCATGGAAAAATAATCTAAAAAAATGTTCATTAGTTATTAAAATGCTACAAAGACTTACATTAACAATTTTGATTCTCTTTTTATAATCATGAGATATTTCTTCATAAAATAATTTTTTTTGCATTTATTTTACAATTATTTACGAGGGTAGTTCAATAAGTCCTTAGAATGAAGTATAAAAACAATTTTTTTTGGTTAAATTTTTTTTTTATTTTTCAACATAATCTCCTTGGAGCTCTATACACTTG
>NC_046664.1:134226071-134231646 GCF_010883055.1 Belonocnema kinseyi | reverse complement strand
TATCTAGTCGGGAGTGGTGCTGACTGAAAACAGATGATTTGGAGCGATTCGCGCGCCATATGTTGGTCATTCTAAGGACTTATTGAACTACCCTCGTACAATCAATTTCCAATTACAATTATTTCACAATCAAAATAAAATTGTAAAAGCTAAATTTTGTAATTCTGAGATAAGTGTTTTAAGGCAATAAAGATTTTGTATAGATTTTTTATACAATAAAATAAGTATTATCAGTTTGTTTATAAATTTATATGTAAGTAATTATTATGAGATTCTTAAGAAAATTAAAAAAAAAAATTTCGAATATATCAGATGTGTCAGAAAAGATCCTAAGAGATTTTAAAGACACTTTATTTTTATTTTATAGGATTTTAAAAAATATTATGAAAATTTCCTATCTTTTTAAAACGTTTTGAATTCTTCAAGATATTGGTAACTTTCTCGAGTTTTCCTAAAGAATTAAAAAAATCATTCAAAATTTAGAAAAAAAATTCTTACAATCTTCTAAATTTTCGCAAGCATTTTAAGAAACTATGTTTATTCTCCTGAAGCCTTTCGAGATTCTTTTAAAGTTCCTAAAGTTTATCTTGCGTTTCTAAAACACTTCTAAATTAAAATTTTTTTGAATCTCATCAAGTCTACTGAATACTTCCAGAATTCACTTGATTACTTACTTTTTTAAAACTTTTTAATCTTATCAAATTGAAGCATTTTGCTTTAAAATCTTCTACACTCTTCTTTTAAATTTTAGGAAATCGTTTGATGTGTTTAAAAATCTGCTTGAATTTTTTTTAAATTACATTTTTTAAAATAAAAAATTGTTTAAAACTTTCACGCGATTATTAGAAAAATAATTCTGTTTTTCTAATCTTGTCAGACCTTTCAATCTCTAATCTTTAAAAATTATTCAAGTTTTTCCAGTTTTTTTTTAATTCAGCAAAATTAAAAAAAAATATCTTTAAAGTCTTTCAGATGCTTTGAGAATATTTGAAATCGTTTGCAATTTTTTGAAATGTTTAAAAATAATTTTTTCAAATTAATTGCTGGAAATAAAAAATTATGTTAATTATTCCTTTAAAAATCTTTACAAGTTTTCATTATTTTCGAATCGTTTCAAAATTTTTGAATATCTCTAAAACATACTCAAATTTAAAAGAATTATGTTTCTTAATTTTTCTAAAGTTAAGTAATATGGAAAAATTACAACATATTGCTTCAAAATATGTTACGTACTTTTTAGACATTTTAAGAAATAATAAAAAATGTTTTGTAATCTTTTTTCAAATTTTCTGTTAGAATTCATTCCAAAGAAATTATTTACATTTTTTCCAGAGTTCCCACAGAGTTTCTTTCGTTATCTTTTATTATCTGAAAGTCCTTTGTTTATCGACCATTATTATTTTTTCATTTTACATACATATCTATTATATCTTATCAAAATTTAATGTAAAAGTCTGAAATGTTAAGTGTATTTAAATACTACAATTTTTAATGTTTCCATATTTTTAGAAATAATTCAAAAAATTGTATGTGTAATTAAAATAAAATTTTCTTAAATCTCATTCAACTTATTCCAAGTTATCTTTTTTAATTTTCAAAATTTATGTAATTACTTATTTTGATTGAAATAATTGAACCTCAGTTTTTTAAATCAGTTTGTCCTACGTTTCAAAAATTCCTCTGAACTTTAAATTCTTTTTTAATCTCATAAATTCTACTCAATATTTATTGAATTTATTCGGTTATTTGCACTTTTAAAAAAATTGTAATGTTATCGAATTAAAAGATGTTGATTTTAAAACCTTTTACATTCTTTTTCGAAATTTTTTGATGCGTTTAAAAATCTTCTTTAATTTTCTTTTAAAGCACATTTTACAAAATAAAAAATTATTAAAAATTTTGACACGTTACTTAGGAAAATAATTTATTTTTTCTAATCTTGTCTGGTCTTTTAATCTTTAAAAATTATTCAAATTTTTCCTGATTTTTTTTTTATTTTGCAAAATTAAAAAAACATTGCCTTTAAAATTTTTCAGATACTTTGACAATTTTTGACGTATTTTCGCATATTTAGAAATGCTTTGAAATAATCTCCTAAAATTAAATTTTCTAAATACAAAATTATTTTAATTATTTCTAGGAACCTAAAATAATTTTGTTTATTCTCGTGAAAAATTACAAAATTCTTGAAAAATCTTTACAAGTTTAAATTTTATTTGAATCCTTTTAAAATTTCTGAATATCTCTTAAACTTTCTCAAATTTTAAAGTAGATTTTTAAAGCAACATATAATTTTAAGAATTGTGTAACAAAATTGCGCAAGAAGCCTAATAAGAATTATGTTCCTCAATTCAAGATGTGAAAAAATTGACTCATGATCTTTTAAATTTTTCCCAGCAATTATAAGAAAAATAGTTTTACCTCCTTGAAATCTTTCGGAATTCCTGTAAAGTTTCTAAAGTTTATGTTTGAATTTTTTTAAAATCTAATTTTCTAACAGAATTTATGTTTAAAATTCGTTTTGAATCTCTTCAGTTCTTCTTAATATTTCTTGCATTTACTCGATTTTGATCTATTCATTATAATCTTACCAAATTCAAACATTTTGCTTTAAAATCTTCTACAGTATTCTTTTAAATTTTAGCAAATTCTTTCACATGTTTAAAATCCTATTTCATTATTCTCATAAAGTACGTTTTTTAAAATAAAAAATCTTTACAAATTTTCCTACCTGTCTTGAAAAAGTTCTGTTTCTAATCTTGTCAGGCCTTCTAAGCCTTCTAACCATTAAAAACTATTTTAAATTGTCCTGATTTTACTTGAAATTCGGCAAAATGAAAAAGATTACTTAAAATCTTCAGATTCTTTATTGATCATTCTAAACATAGTTTAAAATGTATTGGAATTTTTTAAAATTAATTTTTCAAAATAAAAAATTATATTAATTATTCGTAGAAACCTAAAAGAATACTATTCATTTTCATGAAACCTTAAAAAATTCTTTAAAAAATCTACAAATTTTAATTATTTTCTAATCGTTTCAAAATTCCTGAATATCTCTTAAACTTACGCAAATTTAAAAGCACATTTTTTAAAATAAAATAAATTTAAGAAAAAATGTACCACAACATTGCGCAAAAAGGATTGATAAGAATTAATTTCCTTCTCTTTTTCTAAAATTATAGAACATAGCAAAATTGCCTGAACTTTCATTCTCTTGACACCCTGCGAATTTCAGTTTACTTAAAAACTCCTCCAAATAGCCAGTTAGCCAGCGAAAACGAACCGTGTAATCGGGGGGGGGGGGGGGGGGGGGGGGGGGGGGGGGGGGTACTTGGGCTCGTGCATTTTCAGCTCTACAGGAGGCTGGCCTATGCAACTTGTAGCAGAGCCGACTCACGGACACGTTACGTTTGAATGTGTCGCACCCAGATAGGAGAGTATTGAGGGCCGAAAAATCCCACGTTCTGGAGACACTGACTAGGTCCTTTTAAACGTCATTCACGAGAGCTTTTTAAAAAATTAAAATTTTTTTAATGACCAAAACAATTACATTACTATTACTATTACCCGGGTGCGCTACATCGCGCACCAGATTATTTAGAAGGTCATCTACGAGAAATGTTCAGATATTTAAATTGTGTCCATAACCAACCCAACTACAAATGGTGAGACGGCGACCCGGCTGCGCAGGATCGTGCACCAGGTAGTTTGACACGTATTGTACAAGTACTTTTACAAAATTTAAATTTTGCCAACACCCAAAATAACTCTGAATGATGAGTTGACGGCCCGGGTGCGCCTGATCGTGCACTAGGTCGTTTCAAACGTCATCTACGAAAACTTGAAAGAAATTTTAATGTTGTCAATAACCAACATAAATCCAAATGGTGAGTCGAAGACCTAGGTGCGCCGTATCGTGCGCCGTATCGTGCACCAGGTCCTTTAAAACGTCATCCACGACAACTTTTTTGAAATTTAAATTTTGTTTATAACCAAAACAATTACAAATGGTGCCTCGACGACGCAGGTACGTAGGAAATTGCACCAGGTAGTTTAAAACAAATTCTACAAAAACCTTGTCAAAATTCAAATTTTTCCAATACCCAAAATAACTACCAATATTGAGGCGACGGCCCAGGTCCGCCGCATTGTGTACCAGTTCATTTTATACGTCATCTACGCAAAATATTTGAAATTTACATTTTGTCACTAAACGAAGCCATTACAAAAGGTAAGTCGACGACCTTAAAAAAGTTCTTATAGACGAAGTTTGAAAGGACTTGGTGCACGTTCTTGCGTACCCGGGTCGTTGAATCACCATTTGTAATTGTTTTGGTTTAAACAAAATTTAAATTTCTAAAAAGTTCTCGTGAATGACGTTTTAAAGAACCTGGTGCACGATCCAACACACCCGGGTCCTCGACTCACAATTTGTAATTGTTTTGGTGATAGACAAAATTTAAATTAAAAAAAAAGTTCTTGTATATGACGTTTTAAATGACCCGTTGCAAAATCCGGCGAACCCGGGTCATCGCCTCACTATTGGTAGTCATTTTTAGTGTTGGAAAAATTTGAATTTTAAAAGAATTCTCGTAGAATACGTTTAAAACTACCCGGTGCACGATCCAGCGCACACGGATCGTCATCTCACCATTTGTAACTGTTTTGGTTACAGACAAAATTTTAATTTCCAAATAGTTCTTGTAGAATACCTGTTAAACTACATGTTGCACGATCCTGTGCACCCGGGTCGTCGTCTCACCATTTGTAGTAGTTTTGGTTATGGACAACATTTAAATTTCAAAAAATTTCTCGTCGATGACGTTTGAAAGGACCTGGTGCACGAACAGGCACAGCCTGGTCGTCAAATCATCATTTGTAACTAATAATGTTACAAAAAAAAATAACGTTTACAAAAAGTCGATTTTTTTTCAAACAAAACAACTTTTAGTAAAAATTAGTCAAATTCATTTTTTTGTGATAATAAGTTTGGTTTAAGGAACGTTTATGACACGTTTTTAAGATGAGCCGATAAAAATGAATGAAATTTACTTTCAAAAATTTAGACGCACGTATTTGTATAGTTTACCGCAAAACGCAGTTTTGCGTAACCCGCAAACGCAGGACATACCAGGTTAGATTAACAATCGGCTTACATTTTCATTGCAAATGATTTAAATCTTACTTCATTCGATAAGCTGGCGTACCTTGATTGATTCGATAGTGTTCTATATCTGCAACTATCTCAATATAGCATTATCATAACTTTAACGGTTCATCATCCTTAAATCTCGGACTTCATTGTATGAACGCTTTTTGTTACTATAATTATTGATGTGCGCCGTTGGAACATTGTATGTTTCGATGCCTTAGAACAGCTGATATCTAACTTATGAATGTTGCGAGTTCTACATGATGAACTGCTCCATTTCAATACTTACTTCATTGATGTAATCCGTTATTGCTATAGTGTCGGTTCTATAATCAAACCGATAAAATTACGAATTAAATAAAGAGATACAGTTTGACTTTTTTACCTACTGAGTTATTATTGAACTAATATAGTTTCATA
>NC_046664.1:134223236-134225971 GCF_010883055.1 Belonocnema kinseyi | reverse complement strand
CGCTTCCAGCGAAATCGCGGTAAAATATCAGCCACGACCACGTCTCACGACCGTGAGATAGGTGGTTACGGTCTGTAAAGGAATCAAGATGACGACCCAGCAAAAGCCTCGTGCACCCTAAGAACACGGAGCGACCCAAGGACAACCGCCTTCTGCATTTTTCCCGCCATTGTTCTAGCATATTGTTGACACGCAGGGATGCTTTTTAGGCCATTAGCAAGTGAAAGCTTGGCACCTTCAAGAGCACCGATGATAAGGACGATCAATTTAACAGAATATTCCGGGTACAATCGTTGCAACTCCCTTATAAGGTCACGATACCTCTCTTTCTTTTCATTCTCCTTGGTTATGATGTTTTTGTCAGCTAGTATCGAAAATTCGATAACGAACATGGTTCGCTTCTCGAAGTCAAGAAGAACCATGTCAGGCCTCGAGTGAGCAACAGAAACAATTGTCGAGAATATAAAGTTCCAGTATATGCGGCACTTCCCATTCTCGGAAATTGACTCAATTTCCCTAGGAGCATTTAAAGGGGCGATATTAAGGTTAATGCCGTAGGAGTGACACAGATGGTAATAAAGCACTCTTAGTGCCGCATTGTGCCTTTGAATGTAGGTCGTTCCCGCGTGTGTTGGTCAACTAGATACTATGAGAGCTAAATGCTCGGGGTGTGCATGGCACGCCCTGCAGCTATCATCGGGAATGTCTTGGCTCAAAATGTGGCGACGGTATATTAAGGTGGAAATGACACCGTCTTGGCATGCAAAAATGAAACCCTCTGAACCAGACTTCAATCCGGGCGATTTCAGGAAAGCAAACGTTAGCTCACAAGACATTGACTGATCCTTCACATTTCTGTGAAAGATACCGTGCATCCTCTTATCGAGGAGCTGTTCACGAAAGTTTTTCTCTTGTGCTTTCTTAATCCGGGCTTTCAGGAGTGAGTACTCGAGATGTATAAGATTTGATGCATTTTGCTCACCCCTAATACTGATGTTAAGTCCGACTGTTTCAGCAGCCTCCTCCTCTGCTCTGTATAGAAATGCTCCTTTGCCCACTTCTTCGTGATTCCTGACCATTTTAAGAAGAGGGTCTCTGCCATTTGCAACTCGTCCATGTAAAATACATGAGTGACCTTGTACTTTCGATCTGCAGGTTTGCCGCATAAGTACCCGTCGGAATGGCAAAGTGCTAGAGATAGTGGCAATAATGTAAGGCAAAAGAGGAGTGGGCTTATGGTGTCGCCCTGAAAGACAACTCTCTGAAAGGTGACCTTGTTAGTTATCACACGATTTTTTCCAGATGAGATAGTAAATCTGGTTTTGCAAAGCGGCATCAATCTCTCTATGCACCCAATTATTTGCGGATGAACCTTTAAGATTTCCAAAAGACAGATGATAAGTTTATGGGAGGTCGAATCGAAAGCTTTCCGATAATCAATCCAGGCCATCGATAGGTCACGCTGGTAGAATGCTGCATCTTTGCAGACACGTCTATCGATGAGCAGGTTCTCCCGACATCCGGCTACGCCTTTCTTTGAGCCTCGTTGTTCATACATTTCTTGCCACACAGGTTCAATTGCCCGAACAATCCGATCATTTAGGATAGCTGTGAATATCTTATAAAGTGTGTTCAGACAAGTTATTGGCCTGTAATTCTGCGAGTCAGATAAGTTGCCTATTTTCGGCAGATAAAATTCCTAAAAAATTCGGTAAAATTCCTGCTAGATGTGATGTAGTCAATCACACATTGAATGCGGGACGCGTACTGTCTTGCCTAGCCTATCTTTATGGCAAGTTGATGCATTCGTCTTTTGGTCTTATGATCAGCCGTTGGTTTTGTTTTACGGTTCGCATCGGCCAAAGCTCTCGCTGCATTATACACACAATAATTGATAGCCCAGAGGTCGGATTCACCGGAAAAATGTCCACGAAGCTCGTCATCCATTTCAGCCAGATCTTTAGGCTTGAGAGAAACCTTGGTGTTGATGTTACTCCGGGTTGTAAAGTATCGCTCTTCATCTATTGGATGCCTGCCCGCGCGCCTCTCTTTCTTTGTTGCCGGCTTGTTCTACCTGTGGTAGAGTAGGCGTTCCGCTTACATAGCCCCTTTTACGGAGTAGTTCAGCATGGTTTCGCAGACGTTGCTGCGAAAAGTGCGATAGCTCAGGGTGTTTCTCGCACCACAGAGCATGCAGCCATGCCATGTAACCCCGTTCACGGGCCACACTCGCATCGTAGCAGTCTAGCAAGTCGTGATTCAGTTGCTGCGTCGACCCAAAGGTCACGAAATCCCGCCGATCCATCGAATTGAATCCATTTTCATTGGCTCCCCCAGCTCTAGATTGTTCGGCACTGTTGGCCGACCCATTGTCGGGAGCCCTGCGCGTTCTGTTGTTTTGAACCGCACTTACTACAACTATGTTTGGTATTGTCATTGTTGTTTCCACGAGAAGCTAGGGAAAGGGGTTCGTCCATCTTTGTAGAGCCCCGCATGCAAGGATAAGGCTGCGTACTCTGAGAGGTCGCCCGGTATCCCAGATTCACCGTTCTAGACACCTCACCCAGGTGCCATTCAGCTTTCGGCTCGGTTCGCACACCTCCGTTTGGGGGTTAATTCCTTCGGGACCACCTCTGGACAATTATCCGCGACTGCCTATTTATTTTTGTAACCATATTCAGCAGAAACCCTTGGTACAGGGACCCTCTATCCGCAACCCAAGGACGCGTTCGGTG
>NC_046664.1:134205759-134223136 GCF_010883055.1 Belonocnema kinseyi | reverse complement strand
AGGTTATATAATTGAATATTGGATAAAATTTGAATGATAAAAGTGAATTAATATTTCAGATACCACAGTTTTCATTTAATAATTTTTAAAATGGTTCTGATGTTGCTAAATGAGTATCTGCATTTAATTTTTTTTTTTTAAGTTTTAATTTTGTTCTCGGATAAGTATCAAAAGTTGCCAAGCAATTAAATATTCGGAAATGAAAGCGTAAATGAAAAAATTTATTTTTTACCGAAACAAGTATTGAAGGTTATTAATTAAGGTTGTTAACCATTTAATTCATTATTAGCTGATAATTTTCTTCAAACTTTCTTCATATTGGTTTGAATTAGTGACCAAGGTTATCAATAAATTAGACGTATAAAAATGCTGTTTCGAAATTTAAGGGAGAATATACGCATAATGTAAACATTATTTGCATGTTTCGATGAAAATAATTGTTTCATGCTTTTTGTTTTGTGAACTGGTCAATTAATTATCAAATGTTTCTAATAAAAGTGAAATTTTCTGGAATTAGTTTGAAAGTTTAAGATTAAATACAATGTTCAAAAATAAAAGTTCAAATTCAAAAATATATATAAAGATACAGCAGTTTTAATGTTTTATAACAGAATTATATATTTTAATGGTTTCTCTTTTGTAAAATGGTCAATTGATTATTAGCTAATTGACGTTTTCTGATCATTAAAGTAAATAAAGATTAGAACTTAGCTCTTTAAATTTAAGTAACATAAATTAATTATTTGCTTTAAAATTATATAATGAAATATTAAATATAATTTGAATATTAAAAGTTCATATATAATTTCAATTATATTATTTTAATAAGATCATTTTTAAAATGATTCTGATGTACTGAACTGTGTATTTGCATTGGATTTTTAAAATAATATGGAAATATTTTTCCTGAAATTAGTGTCAAAAGTTACCAATAAAACAATTTTTCAAAAATGAATGTGAAATTTAAAGAAAATGTAGAGTACACATTATTTCTATGTTTTAATGAAAATTATTGTTTAATACTTTTTATGTTATCATTTATGAAAAAATCAATTGTTAGCTGACTAATTTTTTAGCATCATCGAAGTAGATGAAGTTGTAATTTAAAATCTTTTTAAATTAAGTATTTTAGGTAGTGCAATAATTGTTTCTTAACATTTTGCTAGTATATTATAATTCTTATTTGAAGAATTAGAACTCATTAAAAAAGATTACAAAACATTTCAAATTATTTCATGAAAGTTGGAAAAAAGGGTTTAAAAGTTTTTAAAGCAACATCTTGCCTCAATATAGAATTTGAGAACAAATTTTAGTAAATTAACGGGATATTTAGAAGTTTTGAAACGATTAAAAATCAATGAAAACTTATATGATATTTTAGGTCTTTTGTAAAAATTCAGGGTAATGAACAAAATTCTTTAGGTTCCTAGGACAATTTCTTTCGATTTTTTTTAAAAATAAGCTTTAGGAGAAAATTCAAAAAGATTTTAAAACATCAAAAATTTCCTCAAAATTCGCAAAAATTTAAGAAGATTTAAAATAAAAATGTTTCAATTTAGTAACACTAAAAAATAAAAAGTAAATTAAACCATAACATTCTCTAAATATTTTGAAGATTTAAGGAGAATAAAGAAGATTTATAAACTGCAGAAGATTTAAAAAATGCAGATTTATGTGAAAGTTTTTGAACAAAAAGAAACCCAGATGTTAAAAACGCAAATGTCTGGACACTAATGTTTTTTTCTTTTTAAGTTAAAAATTGTGGACAAAATGTGTGGAAAACTGAAAACTCATGTAGTAAAGTATCACATGTTGTTAATCAAAATCACTTTGAAAGGTCTGAAGTGAATAAATAAATTTTATTCAAGGTCGTCGAAAAATTGGGAATACTTTGAGGCAGCGCTTTAAATTTTAAATAACTTTTCAAAATTTCAAGAAAAATTCTAGTCAGATAAAAATATTTTAAAGAATTTAAGATGTATAGATATTTAATTTTAAAAGGGCTCAAATTTTTCCTATTATTTAGTAAAATCTCGTAAAAAATATTTTTTTTTTAATCTAGATTTTTTGTTAACGAATCTGAAATATTCAAAAATCTTTTATAATTTTCTTTAAATTCATAAGAAATTTTTGAAGATTTTGAGGTATTTTTTTGCATTTTGAATGATTTTTTAAAATTTCAAGAAAAATTAGATTCATTTAAAAATATTTTTAGGAATGCAAGAGAATTTTCCTTATATGTAAAAACCTGCAAAATAAAAAATATATTTTTTAAATCTTCTACATTCTGTTTTTGACACATCTGACATATTTAAAAATATTTCCTAATAGTCTCATGAAAATTGAAAAATTTATATAATTCTACAAAACTGCTGATACTTCTTTCGTTGTAAATAATTTGAAAATTTGTGTGACTAAAAAAATACCAAAAAGCATTGTTGTGTTTTGTCAAAATATTGTGTAATTTATTTCTACACCGCACTTCAGCCTAAAAATCTATTTTTATTTGTAAAACGTCTATTAAGTTTTTAAAACTAATACAAAAAAATGTGACGTAACTGGCATCCCTAAAGACACTGAACTCGTCGCTAGAAGCGCTAAACGACACCTTTGCGATGGAGAGACTTATACATACCTGGGCGTGCCACAGAACCGCATTCAGGATGTTTAATCTATAAAGGATACTCTCCGAAGCAGATGCAATCATCTCACCCGGCAGATTTGATCTTCTGAACTGTCGGCGAGGGAGAAAGTATCTGCAACGAACATGCTTTCCGTCCCGGTAGTACTCTATTCATTTGGAGTGGTACCATGGACGAAGAACGAGCTTAGATCCTTTAATATCGGGACACGAATGGTTATGCACATGAAAAAAAGCATGGATCTCTTCTGTTTCGCGACTCTACATCTCACGCTGTCAAGGTGGTCGCGGAATATTGAATCTTGAGTGTCTTTACATTTACGGTTGTAAATGTACGTTTACATTTACGTTTACATTTACATTTACATTTACGGTTGTCCTCATGACAAACTTCTAAGTATATATACTTTTTAATAAATTTCAATTCCATTACTTTTAAAAAAGCCCGCCATTATTTAAAATTAGTTTCAAGTCAGATTAACAATTAACTAATATAATAATAAATATATAGGAAATAATAATAAAATATAATGCATTCATAATTAGAACAATATAATTTAATAGACATTATAAACATCTTGGTGACGAACGAATAAATAATAATAGATTTTAAAGTTTTAATATTAGTTTTTATTTTTACTGTTCCCATAACTGGGAATAGAACAAAGTTTCTATCAATATCAATGTCCAGCATTTCTAATCTAACTATATATAATTATACAAATATTTCTAATATAACTATAATTATATTTCCAAGCCGTAAGAAAGTCTCCACATTATAAATGTATGAATAATATAGTAATTAAGTCTTTTTCAAGGCGAGTTTTTATATTTAATTAAAGGAAATTAGAAGGAACATTTTTTCCTTTTGTTTGTAAATCGTATAATTGTCAAGATTTTCAAATTAAAGCACCATAACCTTAAATTTTAGCATAAAAAGAATTTGTGTCTTGTAGGAGATCAATCCTAGAGAATTAATACAGAAGCTACGTCTTTTATTTTAAGATTTCAACACTTTTATTTTAAGGTGTAGCTTATATAATAATTCTCTAGGATTTATCTCCTACGAAACAAAAATTTTTTTTAATGCTAAACTTTAAGGTTATCGTGTTCCAATTTTAAAATCTTGACAACTATACAATTTACAACGAAAGGAAAAAATGTTCTTTCTAATTTCCTTCAATTGAATATAAGAACTCTCCTTGAAAAAGACTCGGATCCGAGTCGAAACATGTCGGCATTGGGGTCACGGTCAAGGCCGCCACATCAATTTTGGCATTCAAAGCTACACCGGGCAGAATCGATTCCAAAAAGTCGACTTTTAAGCGCAAGGGTAATCGATTCCTTCGAAGAATCGGAGTCGACTCCGGGATCCATAATCGCAATTTACCATCGGAATTCGAAATGTTAAAATTTTTTCATTGCCGAAATTTATGTTTCGTTTCGTGTAATAGTTTCTTTTTAAGTATTTGTAAATTTGTTAAATATGGACAGTCGTGACAAATAGTTTATTGCGACAGTGCGATGAAAAGGTGCTTGAAATATGTTGAAATACAAGGATCGTGTACATAAATATGGATGACTTTTCGAATCAAGGGTGGAGGTTCGTCTTCGGGATTGGGAAGCATCGGAGGAACTTCGCAACAGCAGCTTTCTGAATCTATTCTTTGGCATCCTGGTGCTTCATTCCAACCATAGATGCCTTTGGTTTCGTCAACGAGTCTCTTTTATCTCAGATGAAGGATATAATGGTTACTATGGGTCATGGCAACCAAGTAAAATTATATGAAATTACATTGGTAAATTCTTGTCTTCAATAAAAAAATTCGCCTTTTTTCTTTTTCAACAGTTCCTAATGGAATCTTCAATTTCAATCTAATAATTTTATAATACAAATGAAATATCTGAAGAAAATCACTATATTAATTTGAAATTTGTCAAGCTTGGAAATTTTATTATTTCAAACAAAAACAGTCGGATATAATTCCAATAACTTTTCTTTACAAATTTCGATTTCACCTTAAACACAAGAAAATAATCTAAAGTTGCTAAATTTGTTAATATGTTTTTAATCGATTTTTTTTAATATCAAGAGTTATCCACGAAAAATACTAACACATCGTAAAAATCAATTGTTCTAAATTATAAATCTTCTTCGAAATTTGATATTTTTGGTTGAAAATGACCATTTCATGTAAAAAAAAGTTAACATAAACTTAAAATTTTCGATAATTGTAAATCTTCTTTAAAGTCCACTTTGAAAACTACTAGCTTAAGCTACAATTGTACCAAAATCCAAAAAAGGCAACCATTTTTTAAATCTATTGATTTTTTTAAAGAAAAATTACGATTTATAGTAAGAAAACTACAACACCCTACGGATAGAAATCTCAGAGTATATGCTTAGGAGCCTCAAGGTTCTGAGAAGCTCTGAAAAATTATCCGCAGGAACTGAGGTAGATATCTTTAAAGGTCAAGGTATCTCGTTTAAATGTTTTAGAGGCTTTAAAATACCCTTTCCGAAATTTAAATAAAAATACGATCATTAATAACCAGCAAAGAGGCTGAAATTAAAATAAGAATTCAATCATAAATAACAAGCAGAGAGGCTATACGAATAGAGTAGCCGACACTCAAGGGTCCTTTCTTAAGCTTTTGAATTAATTTATAAATAGATATTTTATATTTCATAGTTAACAGCCTAAAACATAATAATTCGAAATCAACGGGTTTCGATGATTTTAGATATCTAAATTTTTTTTAATGTTAACAATTGGAATTACCACAACGTTTCTCTTAAATGGAACGAGATACGCCAAAAAAGACAACATTTTTTAATTCAGCTAGGAAATTGTATATTAGTATATAAGTTATAATTATAAATAAGTATAATGAGAAAATTAATCAATTAAAAAAAAGTGTTAATAATTTGAAGAAAAATTTAACAAAGGAGATTCGGGTCAGCGACGGCCAACTACTGTAAATAACTCTGTCCGCCCGGTACGTGACGAATATGTTACAGGCAAAGTCCGATGTGCCGTCACACCGCAGTCTGCCTAGTCCCTCCTCGAATTGACTGAGTGGTGTCAGGCAAATTCCGAAGTAGCACTTTCACTTCGGACTCTGCCTAGTCAAATCGCGAAGTGCCCGAAAAGCTCAGGCAAAGTCCGAAGTTAAAAGAAAACCTACGGGGTATACTTTTCCCGCTACACAGTAGCCTGGCTCGAGAATTTACAATTCAAAATAGTCTACAGGTCGCAATTGTAAACGGATATGAAATTTTTTTTAGAAATAATCAGTATTAAATTTTTAAGAAAACTTATTGATTATGTTTATCAATTTTTGTTTCAAATATAATTATTTATTTAACGCAAGTTATTTTCTAAAAAAAAATTGAAAAATAAACTCGAAATGTATTATATTCAACGTAGCATCTTTCTAAATTCGAAATACGCGACGAGTTTTCTGCAATTTTGAGGGCACTGAATTTGTCTCCGAATTTAATTTTTATCAGTTGATTTTCCGCTTCGTCAGCCATCGTTAAGAATTTTTAAGAACCCTGTCGATTTATAAATATTATTCCAAAGCGATAAAAACAACTTATTCGGAAATGTACACTGAAACTCAAACCATAAGATAAAAAATAACTTTTATTATACTTCCAACATTAGTACAAGAACATCTATTCAAAAATCTTCCAAAATTCGACGACCACGTTAGTAACTAGATTAAACTATTGTTTCTTTGAGGATAACTAAGTAGGTGCATCAGTCCCTAAATAAAAGGGTGGTGGTAGGGAGGGAGTGGGGAAATAAAATTTCTTTATTAGTTACCAAACTAATACGGAATTAAAAGGAACTTTTGTTTTGAAGTGTTATTGCTAAACCATTTTAAAACCAGATATTCAATTTATCTATTTTAATTAAAGACATATTTTTTATTTGCCATACTAAATCTTAGTAGAGTTTTCTAAACAGTGATTTTCGATCTCGATAAATTAATATTTTAAATGGTAAAAACAAATTTCAAAACCGAAACGTCCATTACTGGCTCTTTCTTACTGGAAAGTTGGTTTTTACAATAAATATTGTAGTTTTTTTTATCTATAAAATGTTACAGTTTATATTTTATAATAAAAAGTATTTTACACGTATATTGAATCATTTTTCATGAAATAAATCAACAATAAATTATTGTTGTTATTTATTACAAATAATAGACTAGTGTCTTGTATAGAATATATATCTATGAATTCGCATCAAATAATCGTTTTTTTTTTCTTAAAAGGCTTGAAATCGGAAACTATTCATACTTTAGAAGAATAAAAATATTAAAACTGAATTATTTATGTTTTCTAAGTCTATCTACGTTAAATATGATACATATTGAGTTTTTTCTTTTTCTTTTTAGAAAATAACTTGCGTTAAATAAATATATTAAAACAAAAATGGATAAATGTACTCAATAAGTTATCTTAAAAATTTCATGCTGATCACTTCTAAAATAAAAACTGACAAATCTGTTCACAATTCCGATCTGTAGACTATTTTAATTGTAAATTCTCGAGCCAGCCCACTGCGCAGTGGGAAAAGTAAGCCCCGCAGGTTTTCTTTTTACTCCGTACTTTGCCTGAGCCAGTCGGGCACTTCGCGATTTGACTAGGCAGAGTCCGAAGTGAAAGTGCTACTTCGAACTTTGCCTGACACCGCTCAGGCAATTTGCAGAGGGACTAGGGAGACTGCGGTGTGACGGGACATCGAACTTTGCCTGGAACAAATACAAAAGGAACATTATATTATCGTCGCATCAATCCTAAAGGACCACTAAAAGGACCTTCAAAAGGACCCAAATCTCTCTGACTATTTCTGAGACTAAATCGTCTAGATCGACTCTGATTACAGGCTGAATTGGCCCAGGCTATTTCGCTTGAGAAAACTCTGAGATTTCTATCGGTATGGCATAACCTAAAATTGTTGGAAAGTTGTGAATGTTCTTTAAAATCTAAACAAACACTAATATAAGCCAAAATTACTAACCAATTCTAAATATTGTTTAAATTCTAATAATTGTTGTTTCTAAAAATTACAAGTTTTAATTAAAAACTTTAATGTAACGTGAAACACAATTTTCTTTTAAATTATGGCTTTGAATGCGCTATTCTGAAACAATTTAATCTGAGGCCTTAAAATTACTAGAATCTGCCTAAAGGCAGATTTCAAATTAAAAAAATTAACACTTCGATTTGAAATAAAAAAAGATTAAAATAAACTATGTAAATAAAGTGTAAACATTAGTAAACAATTAATTTATTTCGGTAATTTTAAAAGGTTACAATTTTAGTGTTCTGAATTTACAAGTTAATTAAATCTTAAAAAGTATAATTTGAAATTTAAATAATATTAGTTTTTAACCTGATTTAAATTTACTTTAAAAAATAAAAATGGTAAAGGCTTTGATAGCCAAAAACGTTTAAAAATCACAGTTTTTGGGGACTATAAATTTGTTCAGTTTCAAGTGAAGTTCGACTTTGTTTAAGCTTCAAGGTTCTGCTGTAAAAATGCTTTTATTTTTTATGTTTCCCCTGCTAAATCACTAGTTTAAAAGTTTTTTTTAGTATAATTCCATTCATTCTTTGATTTTATAAAAATATGTCTAATCAGCTTTAATGTTAAACTGTAATAAAATAAAATTAATAATTATTATTGAAAATAATTTTTTAAATTAATAGTTGAATTGTTATTTTTCAAATTATGATACCATTCGTTTTACAATACGTAATTTTTCCATATTTTTCTTTGAAGACCTTCCAATTGAGAATTTTATTTTTACGCGTATATTTCTAGATTTAAGAATTTCAAAATGCAGTCTTGAAGACTTGAACAATAGAAAATTGAATCATTTGAACTTGAAAATTTTGGACAGAAATTTTTTACATTATCATAAGAGAAGGTATTAGATTTCTATCAAATTTTACCCCTCCAGTTTTGGTCAAACGTCCACGTTTCGAGACCCCCTGAAAAAAACTGGTTTTTACGAATTTGTCTGTCTTCCTGTCTGTCTATTTGTCGGCCTCTTCGTCCATGGATAGTCTTTTTGTTACAACGATAACTTTCGAAGGAATTGACTGATTGGATTTTCCTTTCGTAAGTTCTTTTAGTATCCTAAAATGAAGGTCAAGTTCGTTATGCAGCCATTTTAGATACAAATTCAAAAAATGAGCATATTTTGAACATTTATCAGACCTTGTTTTTTAAAATAAAAAATTTTCTCTGCAGGTATTCATATTATTTGAAAAGACAAACAATTTATCCTCATGACTTTTTTGATAAAAGCCAAATTTAAAAGAGTTATAACATTTACAAAATTCCAAAAAACACACTGAAATGAATATTTTAAGCCAAATCACTCACGATATAAAAAAAAGTCAGGAGAAGAAAAATGTTTGTTTTTGAATGCCCGACAAGATTATTATAACAACTTTTTGAATTTCCTTGAAAAATCGATCATTCATATTTTGACACCATAAAAAAATAATAGAAAATCAAAAATTTCTTCTCTCGGCTATTTTACAGTATTTCAAAGGCTCTAAATTATGTAAATGTGTTAGAATATATATATATATATATATATAACAGTTTTTAGTTTCGGACCAAAAGGTGGATCGCGCAGTAGGGAAAAAATGACTTTTTTTGTTCAAAGTAACGTACAGCCCACAAATATTCACCGATTTCGACAAAAAAATTTCGAAAAAGGAGCTAATACGATTTCTGAAAGAGTTATCGAGCATCATTTTCGAATTAGGTTTTCGATTTTTTTATGAATAAACAGATATGAAGATAAAATGGCCATTTGTTCTATTTGACGTTCCCGGTGATCGTCAAGGACAGAAAAATGGTTGAAATGGCTTTAGTTGCATAGAGTAATATTAGTTAAGAATATTCCAATATTATACAATTTACAAAAAAAATGTTCATTAACAAATTATTTGTTGAAAAAAATTTTTCTACGATTTTCCATGTATATACGATTTTTCAAGTTATATGGCAAGAAATTTCAATGCAAACAATATTATATAAAAATATTTCTCTTATGATTATAATTGTTTATATTACAAACAATGTTAATGTACACATGCAGTAATCAGGGATTTTTCGACAGAACTATTCGTTTTTATCGATGCCAGTCTTTTCAGTTGGAAACTTGGTGAAAATTTCAGCAACAATCATAATAAGTTGGTAAATTTTATGATTTCTTTAAACAATATTAATCAACAAATGCATTAATAAGGCATTTGTGTACCGAAAAACTCGTTTTGTTCCATGTAAACTTTTTTAATGAGGAAGCGCGTGATAATTTCAGCACGATTCATAATTTTTAAATTAATTTTATGATTTAAGAAAAATGCATTAATCAGGCATTTGTTGACGGAAAAATTCGTTTTTTTCTATATGAATTTTTTAATTAGAAACTTCATGAAAGAATAAATAATAAATTCAACAACACTCATGATGAGTTGATAAATTTAATGATTTTTAGAAAAAAATGTAACAAACAAATGCATTAATTGAGCATTTGTTGAAGGAACAATTGCTTTTTTTCGATTTCAGTCTTTTGAATAGGGAACTTTATGATGATTTTAGCAAAATTCATAATTTGTTGATAAATGGTATATTTTTAAAAAAACAAATTCAATTAACAGATGCATCATTCGGGGATCTGTCAATGAAAAAAATTTTATTTTCGATATCCTAATTAAAAAAGTTGACATAGAAAAAAAATCAATTTATCTTTAGACAAATGCCTGCTTAATGCATTTTTTGATTAAATTGGATTAAAGAAATTATAAAATTTATCAACTTATTCTGAATGTTTCTTAAATTTTAATAAAGTTCCTAAGTGGAAAGACTGGCATTAAAAACTTCGAATTTTTGTGTATATAATATAGGAACCTATCGTATTTGTTTATTTATAAAAAATTGAAAACCAAATTGAAAAATGAGGCTCGACAACTCTCTTAGAAATCTTAAGAGCTTTTTTTTAAATTTTCTTGTTCAATCACTCATCATTTGTTGGCTGTACGTTATTTTGAACCAAAAATGTCATTGTTTCCCACTGTGGGCCGGGAATGTGAAAATGAGATCATATGAACACCCATCTAACACAACGCTCCCGAAGGTTGGATGAACCTCTCAGCATAAAACACTAACCAGCTATGACTTTAGGTTAAAACAATCCCCCGCCCCTAAACCCTCATTAATCGAAGTTTCATGGGTCACTGAGGTAGGGATTTAATTTAGAAGTTAAAAAAAAAAGTAAGGCTGATGTGTAGATCGTACGTGCTACGTTTAAATCGTAAAAATAAAATTGGAAATAAGAAAATTCAGTTTTTGAAAAACCCACAGAAGTTTCAATAACATTTTAAATAACAAATTTTTATTGAAGAATGCGCATTTTTTAAAAAGAGACAATGAAACTACGTCTGCTTTAATATCAATGCATGTTATGAATTGTAATAATATACATTCATAGAAATGACATACAAGTTGAAATACAAATTCGAGTGCGAAGCACGAGATACGTGATGAGAATGTATTCATTAAAGCCGAAGGAGTTTTAACAAAAAAGAGGTCACTATCATCAAATAACTGTTCTCGATGCTTTGACCTTTAATTTTAAAAGATCTGTGCACTAATGTGGAGGGTAATACAAAGACCGAGCACGGCGAGCGAGATAAATATATTATTGAGCGCAAAGCGAGCCGCATGCGGAACGCGCCAGTAGAATGTGCCTGCGAAGCAGGCGGATTTTTTAATATAATCTACTGTAAAAATAAATAAATGGATTTTGTTTTCAAATAGATCTGTATTTTACGTATTAAAAGTAAACAATAATTTATTGGACAAAAAGATTGTGAATCTGTTCAAAATTTAAGAATTTCCAGATTTTAACGATAAAACTCCAACTGTTTTAATTCGAAAGTCATAGTCAGAATAAAATCTGAAAGCCCGATTAAAACTTTATAAACTATTTTCAACTTAAAAATAGCTTCGTAATAATATAGTCGTAATCAAAGGCTTTGATTAAGTTAAAAATATTGTTTCAGTCTGAAATACTAATTTTGTAACCCATTCAATTTGAAACTTTTAAATTAAGAATAAGTATAGCTATTTAATATTTAACAATATTATAGTGTTTATTTAGGACGAGTGAATTAAAAGCAATTCTTTAAAAGTAAACACTTTAAAACTGAATTGTTTTACATAAAAAGCCTTGAATCGCTAAAATTCCGTAGCGGTTTTAAAGTCTGAACGTTACAATTTTAATTTTTGTATTTAAAAAATGTTTATGTTTTAAGTATAATTGTTGTATTTTGATGTATAAATAAGAATTGAACACTTATAATGTTGTAGAAAAAAATTGGAAATTATTTTTCAAATAATTTAAACAAAGTATGTCTTCCGGCAAAATCCGACTATTCGTACTTAAATTTCGGTGCAAACAGTCACAAACTACGTTAGAACAAAATGTAGACGTTTGCAGATTTCAAGCAAAAAATAGAGAAGCTTTTCAAAAATTTTGAAAGGCTTCAAAAGAATAAAAACATTCTCTTAAAATTCCTAGGGAAATTGAATATCATTTTTTATTTTGAATTATTATTTTAAGAGAATATTAAAAAGAAAAGTAAAAGAGAATCTGAATTAATTTAAAGAACATTTTCATCAATTTTCATAATTTTCTAAAACTTGTAGAAAAAAAATGGATAAATATGTTTTTAAATGAATTGAATTTTACCTGCTTTCTTAAATCCTGCAAATTAAAAAAAAATTAAATTTTCAATTTTTAATATTTCTAGCTTAAAATTGTTAAAAATAATATAACTTAAAAATTTTTAAAGCTCATTGATTCTTTAATGAACATGATAACGCGGATTTATATTTTTGAAACAGAATTTGAATATTTGAATTCTATAATTCAAGAAAGTTAAAAATACCCAATTTTGCTGTTTATCTTCATTTAATGAAAAATTGTTCATTTAGAAATTATTGGTACCTATATTTCATTTTATACATATAAATTATTAAGCGCTTAAATATAACATTTTTGAATTAAAAAACTTTTAAACTTCAATTTAAAAAAATTTTTAATTCAAAAGTTTCACCTTGCGTTCTTCAATTTGTGGTTTATTTTGTATTACTTTAAATGGGGAAATGTCTAGTTTTAGGGTTCGAATTTTTACATTCTCATCAGAGAAGGTATTATATTTAAGTATAATCCCCCCCCCCCACAATTTTTTGCAAATGTCCACGTTTTGAGACTACAGAATCCGAAAAATAGGTTTTTACGAATTTGTCTATCTGTATGTATGTGTATGTATGTCGGGCTATTGGCACGATAAGTTAAAAAAATTAATCTATTCGATTGGCCTTTGGTACACTCTTTGAGTGTCATAAACTAAAGGTCAAGTTCGTTAGCCAGCTATTTTTAAGGAAAATTCAAAAAGTGAGCGTATTTTGAAAATTTTTAAGACCTTTTTCTTCGAGTTTCAAAAATGTTCTGTACAGATGTTCATAATATTAAAAAAACGAACAATTTATCTTTATGACTTTTTTCGATGAACACAAAATTTACCAGAGTTATAGCATTTACAAAATTCCAAAAGACACACGAAAATCAACATTTTAAGCCAAATAACAAACGACATGAAAAAAGTCAAAAGGAGAAAAATTTTTGTTTTTAAATGCCCAACATGATTATCATGACAACTTTTTGAATTTTCGCGAAAAATCGAAACCTTAAATTTTGATAGCATAAAAAATAATATAAAATCAAAAATTGCATTTCACGATTAAACTGTGCAAAATAGGTGAAAAGGGGGTAATACAGAAATTTTACATTTTAAAAAGATTTACAAATTTGTTATAAATAAATTTTCGATCAACTATTTGACAGTATGTCAAAGATTCTCAATTATATAAATGTGTTTGCGAAAGAAAGAAAAGAAAAAATAAGTTTTTGGTTTCACACCTAAGGAGGACCGGGAATGTGAAAATGAGATCATATGAACTCACATCTAACACAACGCTGCTGAAGGCTGGTGACCTTCTCAGCATATAACACTAACCAGGTATTACTGTCGATTGAAACTAATTGCCCCACCCAGCCCGCAACCCCTCATTAATCGAAGTTTCGTGAGTCACTGAGGTTAGGGATATAATTTATAATTTAAAAAAAGGTAAGGCTGATGTGCAGACCGTACGTGCCACGTTTAAATCGTAAAAATATAATTGGAAATAAACAAATTGAGTTTTTGAAAAACCAGCAGAAGTTGCAATAATATGTTTGATAACAAAATTTTTTTAAAGAATGCGCATTTTTTACATGAGACAATGTGTACTTTAAAGCCGAAGGAGCTTTAACAGAAGATAATTCACTATCAGCAAATTACTGTTATCGATGCTTTAATCTTTAGTTTAGAAAAATGTGTGCTCAAGTGTGGGGAATATGCAAAGACCAAGCGCGGAGCGCGCGGTAAATACATTATCGAGCGCGAATCGCGAGAACCAACTGTCGCGCGCTTTAGGCGCGCTCAAACTTGTGAGCTAAGTGAGCTGCACGCGATGAGAAAATACCGCCTCCATCCTCATAAAGAAGGGTAAGAAGGCAAGAAATGTTAAATAATTGTAGAGTAGATAATAGGGAGTTGATAGTGTCTTTTATTAAGCAAATAGAAGTGTAGCAGCCCCTAACCTCTCAAAAAATGCTGTTAGCATAAATAAGGCCAAAAACCGCTCAAATGGACCCTCCTCCTTTGTTATTAATCACTTTTTAATAGGACGCGTAACTTTTGCTTTATCCGTAAAAAACAACATTAAAAATAGAAAAATTAAATTTTAAAACAAACAATACAAGATACGACCACAATAAAAAGGCAAAATTTGTTAACCAAAAAAATTATCTAAAAATTGTTTATTAATCACTTTTCGATAGAATGTGTAGTTATTCTTTAATCGTGAAAAATAACATTGACAATAAAAAAATCAAATAATTGGAGAATTGATGCAAGATACGACAATTTTAAGCACTTAAAAAATTTAACGTAAATGGGTTACTCTTAAAAGCTGTAAGTTTTGAAAGTTCCATTTAAGGCATTTTGAAAGTTAAAAGCATTTCGTTTTTATTTTGGAATATATCTTTTTTTAGAATTATTTCAATTTTAATCTCCCAATTTTTAATTCCCTTAGTTCTAGAGGTTTTAATTAAAATTTGAATATTTGTCTCTTTAATTTTTTAATTTTGTGGACATTACGCTTAGAAATCATTCCATTTTTCATACTTTCCATTTTTAAAAATCTGAAATAGTCGTTAGCTATTAAGCATTTATTTTGAAAATAGTTAAAATTGGAATTAATTATTATTAAATTATGAATTTGAAACACCTTATTCTGACAATGTAAAATTTTTTAGGGCGGTTCAAGTATAAGTCAGATCTCTGGAAAAATAGTGTTCCTATTTCCTATTTTATTTTAATTGTTTTTTTTGCAAATGATTTTTTTGTACTAATCGCTTCTTTTATCACTTTATGGCTTATTTTGTCTCGAAAAATATTATCTACAACTCTACTTTTTAGGTCTGTGAAGCTAGCACCTCCGCAAACGAAATTCCCAAATTTCTTTATGTCAGAATTTTGAGCTTTTCTTGGGCTTTTTTGGGCTGTATTGCCCATTTTTGGGCTCCGCTACTTTTTATGAAAATTCAAATTTCGAGTGCTGCCGTACAAACTAAAAAGATACATAAGTGACATTGCCGCTTAGGGTAATTTTCTTTGCTTTGGCAAAGAAAAATTCGACCTAAGCGGCAATGTCTCTTATGTATCTTTTTAGTTTGTACGGCAGAGTGGAGGTGCTGACTTAAGTGAAGCCAGCACCTCCACTATATAAAAATTAAAAGAAAAAAAATCAAACACATTAGAATTTTGGGCTTTTTTTGGGCTCTTGAACGCACCAACAACCAATTTCCAAAAAAGACCCCTGCTAAAAATACATCTCCCCCGTATGTAAAAACTCAAATTCGGAAAAGACAAAAAACACTAGAATCTTGGGCTGACTTTGGGCTTCCGAATGCACGAAAAACAATCCAAAACTACCCATATTTCAAAAAACTACCCCATTGCGAAAAATAAAATTTGCAAAACACAAAATGCACCAGATGTTGGGCTTATTTTGGGCCTTCGAAAGCATCACACAAAATTTTTTTAAAAAACCGCGGCTATGTACGAAAACACCAACCATATAATAAAAACTTAAATCATGATGTAGGCATTTTTAAAGATTCCAAAAATCAGAGATTCCATTTGCAACGTAAAATTCGAAAAATACCAGAGACTCTAGTAACACCTTAATATTTCACAAAAGATTATTTCTTGACAAAATCATGTTTAATTGTTAACAAGCGACTGTTTTTTAACGTTAAGTGTTGGAAACCAAAAATCGGAGTAAATATTTTCGGGGAGCTCGAAAATCGGAAACTCCATTGAGACTAGAAGATTCTCAAAAAGATTAATTTTTTACAATGGCATATATACGTAGTAGAGAGGGGTTGATTTTAGCCGTTAGGGTCTGGAGCCTAAAAATCGGGATGGGTATTTTCGAGCAGTACAAACATTGGAGACTTCATTTATAATGAAAAATCTAACAAAGATTCTTTTTTGACACAGCCATATCTATATGGTAGAGATAGGTTGATTTTAGACACTAAGGGTTAAAGCCCAAAAATCATAGTGGTATTTTCGAGGAATCCAACAACCAGAGACTGAATTGACACCAACAAATTCACAAAAATATTATTTTTTGACAAAGTCATATATACGTGGTATAGAGGGGTTGATTTTATTCGCTAAGGGTTGAAGCCCAAAAATTGGATTGGGAAGTTTCAAGAAGCCCAAATATCAGAGGCTCTACTGACACTGGAAAATCTTTAAAAAGGTTATTTTTGAATGAAGTGATAAATACGCAGTAGAGAGGGTTTGATTATAGACGTTAAGGGTTAGAGCCCAAAAATCAAAGTGGGTATTTTCGAAGAGCCTAAAAATTAGAGACTACATTGACAGCGGAAAATTCTCAAGAAGATTAATTTTGACAAAGTCATATCTACGTGGTGCAAAGGGGTTGATTTTAGACGGTAAGGGTTAAAGCATAGAAATCGGAATGGGTGGTTTCGAGGTGCCCAAAAATAAAAGGCTGTACTGATACTGAAAATTCTCAAAAATATTTTTTTTTGACAGTCATATGTACCTGGTATGGAAGGGTTGATTTTATACTCTAAGGGTTAAAGCCCAAAAATCATAGTGGTATTTTCGAGGAGTCCATCAATCAGAGACTGCATTGACACCAACAAATTCACAAAAATATTATTTTTTGACAAAGTCATATATACGTGGTATAGAGGGGTTGATTTTATCCGTTAAGGTTTAAAGCCCAAGAATCGGAGTGGGTAGTTTCAAGAAGTCTAAAAATCAGAGGCTCTACTGACACTGGAAAATCTTTAAAAAGCTTATTTTCTGATAAAGTGATAAATACGCGGTAGAGAGGGGTTGATTTTAGACGTTAAGGGTTAGAGCCCAAAAATCAAAGTGGATATTTTCGAAGAGCCTAAAAATTAGAGACTACATTGACAGCGGAAAATTCTCAAAAAGATTACTTTTGACAAAGTCATATCTACGTGGAGCAAAGGGGTTGA
>NC_046664.1:134197492-134205659 GCF_010883055.1 Belonocnema kinseyi | reverse complement strand
AAAATCAAAATGGGTATTTTCGAAGAGCCTAAAAATTAGAGACTACATTGACAGCGGAAAATTCTCAAAAAGATTACTTTTGACAAAGTCATATCTACGTGGTGCAAAGGGGTTGATTTTAGACGGTAAGGGTTAAAGCATAGAAATCGGAATGGGTGGTTTCGAGGTGCCCAAAAATCAAAGGCTGTACTGATACTGAAAATTCTCAAAAATATTGTTTTTTGACAGTCATATGTACGTGGTATGGAAGGGTTGATTTTATACACTAAGGGTTAAAGCCCAAAAATCATAGTGGTATTTTCGAGGAGTCCATCAATCAGAGACTGCAGTGACACCAACAAATTCACAAAAATATTATTTTTTGACAAAGTCATATATACGTGGTATAGAGGGGTTGATTGTATCCGTTAAGGGTTAAAGCCCAAAAATCGGAGTGGGTAGTTTCAAGAAGTCTAAAAATCAGAGGCTCTACTGACACTGGAAAATCTTTAAAAAGCTTATTTTCTGATAAAGTGATAAATACGCGGTAGAGAGGGGTTGATTTTAGACGTTAAGGGTTGGAGCCCAAAAATCGAAGTGGGTATTTTCGAAGAGCCTAAAAATTAGAGACTACATTGACAGTGGGAAATTCTCAAAAAGATTACTTTTAACAAAGTCATATCTACGTTATGCAAAGGGGTTGATTTTAGGCGTTAAGGGTTAAAGCATAAAAATCGTAGTGAGTGGTTTCGAGAAGCACAAAAATCATAGGCTGGACTGATACTCAAAAATTCTCAAAAATATTATTTTTTGACAAAGTCATATATACGTGGTATGGAAGGGTTGATTTTATACACTAAGGGTGGAAGCCCAAATATATGACTGGGTATTTGCGAGAAGCCGAACAATCAGAGACTCTATTGACACTTGAAAATTCTCGAAAAGATTATGTTTTAACAAAGTCATAGTTACGTGGTAAAGAGGGGTTGATTTTATACCTCTCTCTATCAATTAGATATAACATTGTTAAAAAATAAACTTCCCTAGATTCTGGTATTCTTTGTTTTTTACGAATTTGAGTTTTTACACAGGGGTTAGTTTTATTTTTAGTAGGGGTAGTTTTTGGAAATTGGTTGCTTTTGCTTTCAAGAGCCCAAAAGAAGCCCAAAATTCTGACGGGTTTGATTTTTTTTTCTTTTAATTTTTATATAGTGGACGTGCTGCTTTGACTTAAGTCAGCAACTTCACTCAAAATTTGAATTTCCATAAAAAGTAGCGAAGCGCAAAAATCGGCAATACAGCCCAAAAAAGCCCAAAATTGAGTAACAAATAACTTTAGCAATTTCGTTTATGGAGGTGCTAGCTTGATAGACCTCTAATTTTTCCAAGTTTGAAAGTAAATTTTTCTATTTTTTTAAAACAAATAAATAGAATTAAAGGCTATTTAGTTATTTTTAAAATTGGAAACAGATTTTCAGGAAATATTTGGCTTAAAAGAAACCGGACATGATGTATTTCAAATAATATGAGATCTTGTTATGAGTCATTTACTGCATATGTTTTTGACTACAACTGTCAGTTTGACTTCTTCTTGCATTAGTAGACTAAAGATCATTGAATGAAAATCAGCTTGAAACCGTATTTAATTTGTTTAATTATTTCATTACAATCCCTTATTCCAAGCCCTTGCTTTAGGTTCCTAATTGAGCCTTCATTGGCCGGATATTTACTAATTCCTGCAAATGCCTTGCTTTAAATAGCCTGATATTTACAAAGTCCGGCTCATTTCTTGTCTTAATTGGCCAGATATTTACAAGGTCCTGCACATGCCTGGCCTTAATTGGCCGGATATTGACAAAGTCCTGCTCATGCCTTGCCCTAATTGGCCGGATATTTTTAAAGTCCTGCATTTGTCTTGCCTTCAATGGCCGGATATTGACTAAGTCCTGCTCATGTCTTGTCTTAGTTGACTGAATATTTACTAAGCCCTGTACATGTCTTGCATTCATTGGCCGGATATTGACTAAGCCCTGTTTATGCCTTGCCCTAATTGGCCATTTATTGGCTAAGTCCTCCTCATGTCTTGCCTTAATTGACTGGATATTTACTAAGCCCTGAAAATGCCTTGCCTTAATTGCCCGGATATTTACTAAGCCCTGCAAATGCCTTTCCTTAATTAGCCGGACATTTACTAAGCTCTACACATGTCTAACCTTAACAAGCTGTATATTTACCAAGACCTGCACATGTCTTTTCTGAATCAGCCAGATATTTACTAAGCTCTGCACACATTTTGCCTTAATTGGCCGGATATTGACTCAGTCCTGCTCATGTCTTGCCTTAATGGGCCGGATATTTACTAAGTCCTGCTCATGTCTTATCTTAATTGACTGTATATTTACCAAGACCTGCACATGTCTTGCTTTAATTGGCCGCCTATTTACTAAGTCCTGTACATGTCTTGCCTTAATTGGCCGGATATTTACTAGATCCTGCACAGGTCTTACCTTATTTGACTAGATATCCACAAAGTCTAGCTCATGTCTTACCTTAATTGGCTGTATATTTAATAAGCCCTGCTCATGCCTTACCTTGATTCGCTAGATATTTAATAAGTCCTGCTCATGTCTTGCTTTAATTGACTGTATATTTACTAAGCCCTGCAAATGCCTTGCTTTAATTGGCCGGACGTTTATTAAGCTCTAAAAATACCTTGCCGTAATTGGCCGGATATTTACTAAGCTCTGCTCATGTCTTGCCATTATTGGCCGTATATTAAGTAAGTCCTACTCAGGTGTTACCTCATTTGGCCGGATATTCAATAAGTCATGCTCAAGTCTTGCCTTAATTGGCCGGATATTTACTAAGCCCTGCACATGTCTTGCCTTAATTTTCCGGATAATGACTAAGTCCTGCACATGTCTTGCCTTAATTGGCCGGATATTTACTAATTCCTACTCTCGTATTGCCTTCATTGGCCGGATATTTACTAAGTCCTACACATGTCTTGCATTAATTGGCCGAATATTTACTTATGCCGGCTCATGTCTTACCTTGATCGGCTGTACATTTACTAAGCCCTGTACATGTCTTGTCTCAAATGGCCGGATATTTACTAAGTTCTGTACATGTCTTGCCTGAATTGGTTGGATAGTTACTAATTTATGCACAAGTGTGGCCTTCTTTGGCCTGATATTGATTAAGCCCTGCACATGTCTTGCCTTTATTGACTGGATATTTACTAAGTACTGCTCTAGTCTTGCCTTTATTTTCCGGATATTGACCAAGCTCTGCTCATGCCTTGCCTTTATTGGCTCTATGTTTTCTAAGCCCTGCACATATCTTGCCTTAATTGGCTGGATATTCACTAAGTCCGACTCATGTCTTACCTTAATTGGCTGTATATTAACTAAGTCCTGGACATGCCTTCCCTTAATTAGCCAGATATTTACCAAGTCCTGCTCATGCCTTACCCTGAGTTGATGTACATTTACAAGGCCCTGCACATGTCTTGCCTGAATTAGCTGGATATTTACTAAGCCATGCACATTTCTTGCCTTCTTTGGCCGGATATTGACTAAGCCCTGCACAGTTCTTTCCTTAATTGGCTGTATATTTACTAAGTCCTGCTCATGTCTTACCTTAACTGGCTGTACATTGACTAAGTCCTGCTCATGCCTTACCCTGAGTTGATGTTCATTTACTAAGCCCTGCACATGCCTTGCCTGAATTAGCTCGATATTTACTAAGTCATGCACATTTCTTGCCTTCTTTGGACGGATATTGATTAAGCCCTGCACAGTTCTTGCCTTAATTGACTGTATATTTACTAAGTCCTGCTTATGTCTTACCTTAATTGGCTGTATACTAAGCCCTGTACATGTCTTGCCTAAATTAGGCGGATATTCACTCAGCTTTGCACATTTCTTGCCTTAATTGTCCGGATGTTTACCAAGTCATGGACATGTCTTGCCTTCTTTAGCCGGATGTTTACTTAGTCCTGTTCATGTCTGATCTTAATTGGCTATATATTTACTAAGTCCTGCTAATGTCTCACCTTAATTGGCTGTATATTTACTAAGCCCTGCACATGTCTTGCCTGAATTAGTTGGATATTTACTAAGCTCTGTACATGTTTTGCCTTAATTGGCCGGATATTTACTAGGTCATGGACATCTCTTGCCTTCTTTGGCCGCATATTGACAAAGTCCTGCTCAAGTCTTGCCTTAACTAGCCGGATATTTACTAAGTCCTGCACATGTCTTGCTTTAATTTACTGAATATTTACTTAGTCCTGCTTAAGTCTTCCTTAATTGGCCAAACATTGACTAAGTGTTGCCCATGTCTTGCATTTATTGACCGGATATTAACTAAGTCCTGCAAAAGTCTTCCCTTTATTGGCCGTATCTTAACTAAGTACTGCTCATGTCTTACCTGAATTAACTGTATATGTCTTTACTGTATTTGAATTATGTTACTTTCTTCGCAGACGGCCACAAATGTATTCAAACATTTCCATTTAAATCTGCCTAATTTTAAGTTGTTTATATTAGTGTTAAGAAATACTTAAATCTTGAATTCAGAGGTTTAACAAAATTCAAAACATAAAAAATATTCAACGGATTGCAAACAGTTCTAAAAAATACATAAAATTCCAATTAATTCAAATGATTTAGAAGAATTAAAAGAACTCAGAATAATTCAATGGATTTAAAAAATCTAAGGATTCTTAAAGGATTGAATGAATCATAAAAGACCATGTTCTACACTTTAACAAATGGAAAGCTAGACGGTGGAAGAGATCGGTCCTCTTTCCTTTGTGAGTAAGAATAAATAATATAGTTTTTGCAAATGAAATAAATAAATTTAAAGCATGTTAATTATAGATTTACTTTTAAATACTTAATTTTTCTCAAGCAATAACTGATTGTTTATTTGCATGCTCATGAATGTTAAATGGATTCAAAAGAATTAAGATAATTCCAAAGTATTCAAAAGAATTCAAAGAAGTCGAATGGTTTTAAAGAATTCAAACAAGATCCTCGTAATTTTAAATTCTTAATATTAATGCTGTTACTTAATTTTCGAATTCAAAGGTTTTAAAATAATACAAAGCATCAAAAGGCTGCCACAAATTGCAAAGAATTCTAAAGAATACACAGAATTTAGACGAGTTTAAATGATTCACAAGAATTTAAAGAACTCAAAAGAATTCAAAGAATTCAAAGAATTTAAAAGAATACAAAGAATCATAAAAAAAGATGTTCTATACTTCAACAAATGGAAAGCCAGAGGGTGAATGAGGGCGGTAGTCTTTCCTTTTTGAGTAAGAATAATTATTATAGTTTTTCTAAATAAATCAAATAAATTTGAAGCCTCTAGATTATAAATTTACTGTTAAATACTTCATTTTTTGTTAAGCAATAAGTGATTCTTTATTTGCATGTTGATGAATTTTAAACCGATTCATGAGAATTAAGATAATTCCAAAGTAATCAACAGAATTCAAAGAATCCGAAGGGTTTTAAAGAATTCAAACAAAATCTTTGTAATTTTAAGTTGTTAATATTAATGTTAATCAATACTTATTTTTTGAATTCCAAGTTTTCAAAAATATTAAAGCACCAAAACAGTGCTACAGACTGCAAATAATTCTAAAGAATATGCGGACTTTAGAATAGCTCAAATTATTTACAAGAACCTAAAGAACTCAAAAGAATTAGAAGAATTTAGAAGAATTAAGAAAATCCAAAAAATAAAGATGTTCTACACTTTAACAAATAGAAAGTCAGAAGATGGATGACGACGGTTGCCTTTTCTTTGTGAGTAAGAATAATTAATATATCTATTATCAATAATTAATATAGTTTTTATAAATATATAAAGTAAATATTAAGCATGTAAATTATAAATTTACCTTTAATTACTTAATTTTCTGTTAAGCAATAAGTGATTCTTTATTTGCATGTTGATGCATTTTAAACGGATTCAAAGAATTAAGATAATTCCAAAGTATTCAAAGAATTCAAAAAATTTAAAAGAATTCAAAGAATCATAAAAAAGATGTTCTATACTTTTCTCTTCACTTTAATTTTTTTATTGAGTGAAAAGTGATCCTTTATTTGCAAATTAAAGACTTTTAAACTTATCTAAAAGAATTTAGAGAATTGAAAAGTATTCGAAGTATTTCAAAAATTTTTAAAGATTTTAGAAAATTCGAATGCATTCAAAAAATTCGAACGAAATCTTCCTAATTTTAAGTTTTTAATATTTGCGATAAGCAATCCTTAATTTTTGAATTCAAAAAATTCGACGCATGAAAACAACGCAACATATTGTAAAGAATTCAATGGGTTACAAATATAATACAAACAGAATTAAACTGAATCAAAGGGTTCAAAAGAATTTAAAAGAATTTGAAAAATTCAAATAATTTAAAAGTATTCAGTGAATGCAAATTACTTTTTAGTATTAGGTCGTTGCTTTTAATAAGAAGTAATAATATTTGTATTTAATGAACTAAAAAAATCAAAGGATTCAACAAAATTCAAATACTTAAAAAAATTATAAATATACAAAAGAATTCAAAGAATGAAAAAAATTAACAGAAGTGCAAAAAATTTTAAAGACTTCAGAAATGTTTAAAAGATATCAAAAGAATTCAAAATAATTGAAAATAATTCAAAGAATTAAAATGACCACATCTTAATTTTAATTTGTTAATATTAATGTTCAGTAACACTTCATTTTTTAATTTAAACAAATCAACAAAATTAAAGCATAAAAACAAGTCAACAGATTGCAAGAAATTCAAGAGTATTCAGAAAATTGGAAAGATTCGAAAAGTATTCTAAGAATTCAAAAGAGTTCAAAGAGTTCAATCAATTCCAAAGATTTAACAGAATTAAAAAACAAAAAAGAATTTTAAAGAATTTTAAAGAATTCAAAGAATCGAAATCTATTAAAAGAATTCAAATAAATTTTTCTTTATTTAAAAATATTAATTTTATTAATAATTAATTTTTGAATTCAAAGCATCAAAACCATGCAGCAGAGTGTAAAGAACTCAAAAAATTACACGGATTTCAAGCAAATTCAATGAATAAAAAAATTCAAAATAAATTAAAGAGTTCAAAAGCATTTATTGAATTGAAATGAATTTTTAATTTTAGTTAGTTGCTTTTAACTTAAAATTGTAATTAATAATTGAATATGAAAAATTCAAAGAAATTGAAAGGATTTAACAGAATTCGAAAGATTTCAAAGAATTCAAGAGCTCCGAGAATTTAAACGAATTCAAAAGTATTCAAAAGATTATAATAGGATGAAAATAAATGTTGAATTTGAGGTCTTTACTTTTAATTTTAAGTAATTCTTCTTTTTTGAATTAGAAAAATGAAAATAAATTCAAAGAATGCGAAGAATTCAAGAGAATGTAAGCAATTAAAAAAGAATTCAAACAACGCAAAAGAATACAAACAAATTAAACAATTAAAAAGTTCCTAAACAATTTAAAAGCATTAAATAATCCAAAAGTATTTAAATAATATAAATATTCGCGTTCTCCTAAGTTGAGGTCAAAATGATTATTTTTGGTTTCGTGTTCCTACATTAAAGCATAAAGTTCAGTTTTTACAAGAAAATTCGAATCATCAGCCAAATCACCGCTACTTTTTACTTTCATTGCTTTTTAATATTGTCGGTAACCATATTTTTTTACAAAATATGAAATGTTCACGTGTGGCATATTGACGTTTCCTAAACAATTCAAATAATTCGAAACAATTCAAACAGTTAAAAAAACTTAAACTAATTTATGTCGTGAATTTTAGTCATAAGTAATACCTTATCTTTGAAATATAAGATCTAAAATAAACGAAAATTATTCAAAGAAATCAAGAGTTTAAACAATTTGAATAATTTAGAAGAAGCCAAAGAATCAAAAAGTACTCAAGAAATTAGATGAATTTTTAATTTTAAGTTCTTTCTTTTAATTTTAAGTAATACTTAATATTTCAATTACAAAAATTCAAAGAATGTAACAAAAATTCAACGCAATGCAAAAAATTAAAAAGAATCAGAAGCAGTTTAAATATAAAAAAGAATTCAAGAGAGTTCAAGGAATTTGAAAAGTTCAAATACTTTGAAAGAATTCAAAGAAATCAAAGAATCAAATAGAATTCAATGT
>NC_046664.1:134195429-134197392 GCF_010883055.1 Belonocnema kinseyi | reverse complement strand
TCCGAAAAAATTCAAAACAGTTGAAAGATTGTAAAAAATAGTCGAATAATTCTATGAATGCAGAAGAATTCAAGGAATTAAAAAAAACTAATATAATGGAAAGAATTCAAGATGATTCAGAGAATTCGAAATATTCAAAGAATATAATATAATTCAACATATTTCATAAAAGTTAAAAAAATGCAAAGAATTGCAAGCTATATAAAGAATGTGGAGAATTAAAAATTTTTTAAAGAATATTTAATATTTTTAAACTTTTCAAAGAATTCAAGTGATTTCAAATAATTCGGATGGTTACAAAGATTTACACAAAGGCTACCAAATACACTATCAAAGAAACCTGAGGTTTCATAAATTAGAAGGTGGCAGCACATGCTTGGGAATATCTTTTTATTTAGGCATGTAGTCACATTACAAAATTTACAATTCTATCGTCGTTATTGCGGCTCAGTTTGTACGAAACCGAAAGGGCACTTCTCCTAGCAACCACAACTGCGTGGTGGCGCTCGCATCTTATTCTGAAGTTGCTTTCTCAATATTCAAATAAATTGAAATACAAAGCTTTGTGTTGAACATTGTAAATAACAAAAAATAATATTTATCAATAATATAGCAACTTTAATTGACCAGACAGACCTTTCCCATAATAATACCTATCATTAAAAAAAATTAGCACGATATTTTAAATTCTCTGTTTTTAAATTACCAGAAAAAATAACATAGAACGGTCGGTAATACGTGACTTCATAATGTATCATATGCCCTTAAGTTCATAAATCGAGAATCAACTTGAAAGTGGTGTAATTGAATATTTGCTATAATTTGTATAATTAAAGTCTATTTATATTTAAAATACCTATATTTCAGTTATATCATTTTCCAAATGTTTATGATGTTGTCAAGTGAGTCTCTGAATACAATTTTCAAAATTATGCCTACATATGTTTTAAACTTTTTGGAATTAGTTTAAAAGGTTATTTTTAATTGCAATTTTCTTAAAAATATAAGGTAAAATTTAATAGGATGATTCAATGCTTTTATGTTCTAAACTGATCAATTAATTATCATTAGATGTATCCTTTTTAACAATATTAAATTAGGTAAGGATTACATTTTAATTGTTTTTAAGTTGGTTACATTATTTATTTTCTTTATGGATATATAAATCAATGTCGACTAGAATTTCCATACTAAAAGTTTGTTTCTGTTTTAAATATCTTCATTATAATCGGTTATAATTATATAATTTTTGCAAAGATTTGCGACGGTATGCAATGGTTACCTAAATTCAAATTTCAAAATTATAGACATATTTATGCGTTTTAATTTTTTCTAAAATTCGCATAAAAGTTTATTATTGATTGAAATTTTTAAGTAACGAAATTAATATTTTTTTCAATATAAAGTAAAAATTATCGGAATATTTTAATTTGCATAATTCTTTATTGCTTTTTATCTTTTGAAATGACTGATTCATTATTAAAAAATAATACAAACGCGATTATCTCGAAACTGCGGTATTTTTCGGAGGGGGGGGGGGGGTACCCAACTTTTTCGTAATCAGCACGACATTTTACATGATATTCAATGAAAAAAATCCTGCGGACTAAGAACAGCACACAGGATTACACCCAGCTCCTACAGTAGTAGTTACCGAAGCATGCTCTGAAGCATAATGGCCGCTTGATATTGTTCTACATATAGAAACATTCCGGTGTCTGTAAGGATTATTTATTCATATATTTGACTCGTCAATTCTTTTTTTAAATCTTCAACACTATTGAGGAGGTAAAAAATATTATTCAATTTTCTGGATTTAACAGTATATCCAACTCATCGAGAACTGACAGTTTTTTTATATTATACGAGGGTAGTTCAATAAGTCCTTAGAATGAAGTATAAAAACAATTTTTCTTGGGTAAATTTTTTTTTATTTTTCAACATAATCTCCTTGGAGCTCTAT
>NC_046664.1:134190137-134195329 GCF_010883055.1 Belonocnema kinseyi | reverse complement strand
TATCTAGTCGGGAGTGGTGCTGACTGAAAACAGATGATTTGGAGCGATTCGCGCGCCATATGTTGGTCATTCTAAGGACTTATTGAACTACCCTCGTAAATCGATCGCAATTTATTAATTTTTTTCTGCCCACCCTACTGTATACACAAAAAGACTGTGGACACCTTTTCCGCACTCTTAAAATAATAAACACAATGTTATCATCTTACGACTATCTCCTTTGGCATCAAAATACGCGCGCTTCTATTGGGATCAGAGACATCCAATAATGAAACACCAGCAGAAAAATCTCCATAGCATATTTGTTGATTGCTGACCCAAGTACCGTTAAAGAACTTAGGTAACAAATAATCCTTCACCAACTGTAAAAGATAATAAAACGATTGCTCCAAGTTTAGTACCAACTAAAGTTTACTTTTGTGCAGAGGATCTACATAATTTGGAGCTGGCAACTTCTATTCATCATAATCAAGGCTAGAGATATATTTCTACATTTGATATTGATTGCGCAAAATATTAGAATTTTTTTCTTACTGCACATTTACAAATTATATAAAAATTAACGCAATACATTTACCTGTCTGAATGTTAATGGATCCCCTTTGATTCGTGTACTATCATCTGGTGGTGTCAGAAGCGCGACCGATGTTACAATAAGAGCTAGAACGGCGATAATGACGAGTAGAGCTATTAAAATTCCACGCCAGTTCCTTTGATTCGTATTTGTTGACACCAGCTCCTATTATACAAATATAAACATGTCAGTAATTAAATATAGTTTTAAACATAGGCTAATTTTTTAATAATAGAAGCTGGTCCGTACGTTTAGACTCGACCATGATATACATAGATAATCGTAAGGACGGTCCGCACGCTTAGACTCGGCCAATAATAAAATTAAGATTATCCACTCTGTCTGTATTAAGAGCAATAAAAGATTTGAAAACTGTTTCAAAATAAAACATTCCTCATATAATCTGATGTCGAAGAAGCACTCTGCCAAGGAAACTCTTCTAAAAAAATATTCTATAATCTTTTCTACGATGCAACGGTTCAATTGTTTATAATTCCATCTTTTCGTCAACACTTTTGCCGCATTTTATTCCAAACTTTCCTCCAGAATGCTCGTAATTCACAGTAAGTATTGCATACGTTTTGAGTAATATGTAGTGACCAATTAAAAAAAATCAATACAATAATTGAAATCCAGCATTAGAAAATACTTTCCGGGCGATCTTATGCTAGAAAAAAGTATACACCTAGTTATTGTAGTACATAGGCGGCAGAATACGCAGAATTAATTTGTTTGGATCGGATTGACACTTGGCTGAATTATAGTCCTAGTGGACCTACATTAATTCAGCAAGCCATCAGTACATTTGAAACCAGTCGTCAATATAATAGGAGTTTGGAAATTTGATTTTGCAGTTTTTGAAAGAAAAAAAAGACAAACTTCTTGGAGGGACGCGTCTAACCACCTCAAATGGTCTTCAGTAGGACGTTCGCTTATTCGACAAATCCAAACCTCCCTTCAATGAGTACCCTGCTCGTCGACACTTTACCACGGGTTGACAGTCAGCTACGACTATTGTAGGTGGTAATAAACCAACCTTACCTTTACACTATGTATTTTTTAAATTATTTTCTGGCCTTTCTCGACTTCCCGGGCCTAATCTTCACCACTAGATTATTATCCTGTAATAATATCCCTGACCTTTCCTTGATCTCAGGCAGTCTAACGAGGCCAGAACCGAACGAGTTACGGTTATCACGAAAGGAATTTGATTTAATGTTATAATAAGAATGATAGATTTTCTCGCCTTGACGTCGCGACAGGGCGTGAGCTTTTTTCACATGACTTTCTTGGCCAGTTTGGCTGTCGCAATGCTACTGCCGGTGTTGTCAATGCCAGACATGTAGAAAACGAAGAGTTAACGCACTGAAATGCCTACAAAAATGTATACAAAAACATGAGTTTTTATTTAATATTTCGAAACAATTATCTCTTTCCGAGGATTAAGATTTACACAGTAGGATTTACTCTTGATTCCGTGATGTTCTCAAAGTTTTAGAAACCCGTTTTTGCAAATAGTTTAGCTGAAGATACGAAAATGTTCATATAGCGAAAAAATACGCTAAAATTTGAAATAAAATATTTTGTGTTTACTTTATTAAAATAATTTTAACCTAAGTTAATTCGGCACAAAATTTTATAATTTTCCAAATGATTCTGCGAACAAAGTCCTACATTCAGTTTCTGTACAGATATTTGTCTTTGAAGTAATTTACCAAGTTTCTAATGTTCATGGAACACTGAAGAGGTATTTTAGAAACTTTTTTCACTGTATCCGGTAGTGAATAATGAAATCAACCGCTGCAGGGATCCAAGGTGTCCCCGGAAATGATCCTGCATAACTGACGCCTCCAACGAGCCGTCTCCAATCATTAGCATTAGAACCGTGAGTTTTTACCAATGGGCAATGCTGGGGAAGGGATTCTTATACCTCTTGGATAGGACTAGTCCGCTAATAAGGCGTAGTCCTCTCCATCATATTCCTCTTCCTCACTCCATGGTGTAATCCATTAAGACTGCCAGCCTATCCTTTTATCAACAGCGGAATAAGGGATTGCTATTTTGTCAGGCTTCTAAGACTGTTTATTCTTTCATTTCGATCCTATATTTTGTTGTAAGCCACAGGGAAATATTGAGAAACCCGGAAAATCAAACGATAGTCTACGGGACTTTTCCACTCAAATTCTCGAGAGACCACTTGAGTGAAGGTCCGACGAGACAAATTGTTGATTTTACGGTGTTTGAAAACGACGAGTTTGCGCACCCTAAGTGAGTCATCGCATTCTTTCGGAACCTTTTGTCTCTCCAAAGTGTCCTGGAGGACCGAAAAATTCCCCGGCCGCATGTAAACAGCTTAAGATCACGCGCTGCTGTCATGTTACGTTTTCCGTTAACAACTTTCACAATGATTTAGGCACGTTCGCCAGTGCTCGTCCTATTCTCTCTCACGCGCGCTCTTTCTCCTCGTTTAGCACTAGCTCTTTCTCTCTCTCCCCCCCTCTCTTCTACACTACCTTTTCTTTGGGACGCACTGGCCAGTTTACAGAAGCTCAAAGAACTGAAATACGAATTAATGATCGTTTATAAATGAATAACCCCAAAAACCATTCGATTCGATCCAGCTTCATGGCTCCTTCGGAAAAGTGAAGTTGGGATAGTGATTAAGAACCTATTTTAATATCTTTTATTTCACATTATTCCTTCTATTTTTAATTTCTAATTAAAATTTACATTAAAAATAATCTATGCAACTAAAGCCTGGCACGGATGCACGAAGCGCGAGCTAGCGGGCCTGGCTGGCGATCCGCCGCTCCCACTACCGCCGCGAGCCTCCGTCGATGGGTACGCGACGCGCAAGTATTTACATATTTCGCATTTGTTCTTTGGTTTCTTGTTTTTCGCGAGTGTTTAATTAATCCTGTTCTGTCTTGTGCTTTATTTTCGTCCATTTTTCTATTTTAATTTTTTTGGTTTCCGTCATCGCTTATAATAAGATTTAGCTGTGCAATTTTTCTTCATGTTAAATTCCGCTTTTAAACTTTGCGCAAAGGATCAGGTCTTTCGACCCAGTCCCGTGCGCCTTGTTTCACGTTTCGTAATCGGCTTAAAACTCTCGCGTTTAAATTTTTTTTTCCTTTAAACATTGCGCCAAGGATCAGGCCTTTCGGCCCCAAAACCGTGCGCCTAGTTTCACGCTTCGTGATCGGCTTAAAACTCACGCGTTTAAACTTTCCCTTTAAACTTTGCGCAAAGGGTCAGGACTTTCAGCCCCAGTCCCGTGAGCCTAGTTTCGCGTTTTGGACCGGCCTAAAGAAAATTTTCGCGTTTAAATTCTACGATAAAACTTGGCGCAAAGGGTCAGGTCTTTCGGCCCCAGTCCTGCGATTCGCGTTTGGCTTCGCGCTGGCAATTCGTATTACTCCGCACCCCCTCTCTCTCTTTTTATCTAATTTTTAACCCCGCTTATAAGGTTGGGCCACCAACCTCAGTCCCGTATGCTCGGATTGTTCCGTTATCATAGCAATCGCGTCACATCTTCGTTTCATCTTCTCTGATTAAGTTAACTTTCCTTTTCACTTCCTATGCCGAGGGGTGGTCAAAAGTGCAAACGCGCTAGTAAAGGAACGCGTGATCGTCGACGCCGCCGGTATCGTTACCGGTGGTCAAACTTACACCACCACCACTTGTAGTACCCGAACCTCCATCGCCGACAAGCCCTCTTCCATGGGTGTTAAAGGAAAGCCTACCGGGACTACCGGGTACCGCAGATCCGCGTAGCGAGAATTATCTTAAAAATGGTTCATCGTCCGGCACACTGCGACTCCCCAAGTTCTTCCGGGACCCTTGCATTCCCTTTCCAGCCACAGAGGTGGAAGATTTATCACTTTCTGAGGTATTTAGCGCGCCACTTGCCACCTGGACTCCACGACACCCGGATTATTCTTTCTACCCCGGGCCAGCCTGCACTTTCTATAATTTACAGAGTGGTTTGATGAAACCGCCCGCTCAGGAGCTGCCTTCTCCGGCGATTTTATTCATACGTGCGAATTCTGCTCCATCACCTACTGTAGTGGAACTCGCGTCGGGCCCCGTAGATCGTTCGGGTACTTACGAGTGTTGCAACCCTCGATTTACCATAACAACTGCGCCGCCGACCCCAGGTAAAAATCTCATCGTATGTTCTTCACCGCGTCGCCCATCACCGGGCCTTCCAGCCTTTTCAATTATCTGGGCCGAACACGCCGAAAGTACTTCTTCATCCCACTCCGGGTAAGTGTTATCACCCCGCTACACCTGCCAATACCCCGAAAGGAGTGACAGCCTCGCCCATCGCTAGCAGCTCCGGCGGCGATACCCTTATTCTAGCGGACGACGGTTCTCCCGAATCTTTCTCATCATCGCTAATATCATCGCCTTCGGTAGGGCCCCGCGTCGATCAGATGTCCTCCTATCCGCGTCGCATGGACGGACTCTAGGCCTAGAAGATATTACTCTAATCCCATGGGGCTAAAAGAGTCTCCCCCCCCACGAGTTGATTCACACAGCTTAAATCTATAGCACGTCTCCACGCTTATCTTCTGATAGAAAGCAAGTCCTCGGGGTCGGTTGTACAGAACGG
>NC_046664.1:134163189-134190037 GCF_010883055.1 Belonocnema kinseyi | reverse complement strand
CCCCCCCCCCTACACTAATTGGTCAACATCTGGACGGTACCAGATAACAATTTCTTAGAATTTATGTTGATCTATACAGATAACAATCGAAAAACGTACAGTACTCCATGCGTGCGAGGCACGTTGTGTGAGTCCTAAAGCACGCCCTAAAGCATCCATACTGTCATCACCTGTCGCATTGCTGTGATGGGTAGGTAGATAGATTACGTTCGTAATGCTTCTCATATCGCCATCACGGCATACTTCACGTATGTCTGCGTATGCCAGCCTGTCTGCGACGCACGCGTGCGTAAATCTTGCCGATAATTAATTAATAATTCCATAATGATGTCCTAATTAGATGCTTGATATTCTTTATTTGTCCAAATTGAAATATTACCAATTGTATCATATGACAAAAATATTCTAAATTATTAGTTTACATTTTCACGGAAAAGAATTTGAAAAACTTCCAAAAACTTTTCCAACTAATACAAACACACGTGTGTATGTATATATAATATTTTTCACGAATTAAGAAGAAAATTACTTTCTTACTTTTGTTTTGCTGAAAATTTACCTTCGACAAAAACAATATTTGGAAGCAAGAATAATAGTTCCAGTTAATAAAATATGTTTATTTTGTATTTGAATAATATTTTGAAAATTCCTAATTTGAATTTTGAATGATTTCTCTTTAAACGATATTGTCTGTTAAATTATAATTTTGAATTTCAATTTCAAATAGCTCAGGAAATATTTTTCATTTTTTTATAACTGCAGTTTGTAATTTTAATTGAATACAATTTAGAATTACTGATTAGAAATTTGTTAAAGTATTTTCAGATATCCATCTTTAATGTTTAATCGAATTTTTCTAATTGCCCGTCGTTCGCCCACTAGTCTACCCGCTCTCTCTCCCGCAGCATCATATAGTCCCCCATCACGTGTTTCTATCAAAGAGCACATGTTTTAAAAATCCCGCCAATAATAAAGCGAATACGGGTAAAGTGGCCCACCAATGAGAGCGCTTCGATCATGCAATGCGAGAGAATAGCCTTCTCCTACTGCGGGACAACTGATTCAGGAGCGCTTTCATTGGTGGGCCGCTTAAGCGATACTCGCTTTCTCATTGGCGGGCTTTTTGACGCGTGGGCTCTTTAAAAAACAAAAAAATACCAAGCGAAGAATTAAGCCGCTGGGTGCGAGAACCAGTCCTATGATCGAGCATGCGTAATAGTATTGTCCGAGCGTTTCAAAAAAAGAAAAATTTTTTAAATCTAAAAATCAATTTTTTGAAAATCTAAAACTAGAGAGAATAAGGAAATACAATTTTCTTCTATTACAATTTTCTTTTTCAATCGTTTAAGTTTAATAATAAAAGCAAAGCATCGAATAAAAGTTTCTCTCTGATTTAATTTGGTTATAAAACTGAAATCGTTCTAACTCATCTAAATACTATTGAAATGAATTCTTATTATTATGCCTTATTTAAAATACTATAGCGATGCCTAGGAATTCATAAAAAAGTTTAAAATTACTTATTGCTTAATAATATTTAATTGCAAAATCAGGTAAATCGAGAAATGCGCAATTGTAGGCTGACTGATGATGCAGTCCTCGTTATTAAACGTTCCCTGCACTGAACCTATAAAAAAACGGAAATATCGTGTGAAATTGTTGATATGCTCGATTTAGAATGTCGCTCGCTACGGCAATTTCATGAGATGTATGAAATTGATTCTTTTAAGTGTACACATCATAAGTATGAAAATTATTCTAATTGCGCAATTGAAAATGTACTTTTATTGGAAAATTAGATGTCTTTGAATCAGTTATAATTTCTTGATTTTAAATTTTTATTGATAAGAAGAATATATTTTCTATGTATTTAATTATAATGTACTTATTGAGTATAATGTGCCGGTTTTTAGAAATAAATAAAAAAAAAACAAAATCAAAAGAAACTTGTGTGTGTGTGTCTTGTTTTCGCCGAGTTACTTGCCCTTATAATCAAAAGTGCGAACAGTGGATAGGTCAGTGGACACATCGTCAGAATTGCGACTTCAAGGAACATCGGTCTCAGCATTGGGAGATTACGACCTACGGATCAAGTTGCATCCGGATAGCAGCAACAGCAGAAAGAATGAATAAAATTTCAGTTGTGACTTAGAGCAGATGAGTTTATTTTTGAAAAAAGAAGAAATCTTACTTAACGAAATAGGATTTTCAGGTTGTGATTCATAAATGAGATAAGACACCAATTTAGATTCAAATAATTTTTTTATTTGCAATAACATGTATTTTTTGCCAACAATTGTGCAGCTTTTATATTTCTTCCGCCAATTATACATTTCAGTTACTGCAACATGTATATTGTAGACTATATCTAATACATTAAAGGTTACAATTTCAACTCTTCTTTGAGAATTTAATTCTTTTTTGGAAAATGAATATTAATTTATATCAACATCCATTGCCTTCTGTGATTGGATTTTGTAGCCCCATGGAAGTATGTCGGTCGTATGAGAAAGCAGCATCCTCTTATCATCTCGCAAGCTGAGGACGATCTTGTTTTGCTCAGTCGAGTAAACTTCATGTTTCCGGCTTCGAATTAACCGTTGAGGTCAAGTTAGAGTTTGATAATGTAGCAAAGTTTGCCTATAATCCTCAAACGTAATTGTCCTCAAAGTGGACCCTTTAATCCCTTTGGCTTTCTTTTCTCCCCTTCTTCGCCCAAAACTTTATAAGAATACAATTTTGACCTTTACCCCACAAATCCAGTTACCATTTTCCGGTTGCATTCATCCTTCATGAGCCCCAAGACTTTTTTGTTTAGTAATTCAATTTCGTATGCATTATTTGGTGGATAGTCTGAGGTGTCAAATTTATCGGAATCTTTTCTAATATACTCATTAAAGTTAAGTTCTGTAGTGTGGTCAATCAAGCTGTCTGTGTCAGTATGGAGTAATTTTGTCTTATCACCGAATGTGTACTTCATGTAATTATAATGAAAGTCGTAAATAATTATCTTTGATATGTCTAGAACTCTGAAGCCTATATAGATGGGCTTATTAAATTTAATTTTGGTTTCACTTATTTCAATAATAACCATGTCCTCACCAAATATAGTGCTGCTATAAAAGTTTGGTTTGGCAATCATGAATTTATTGAGCTTCATTCCCATTCTTAAATACTGTTTTAAGTTTTGATAATGGAGAACGTAATTCGTCTATGATTTCAAGTTGGTAATTAGTTTCGAGATTTTAGATGTTGGAAAAGGAGGTACAAAATGCTCTGGACATAATAGTAGGTCTTTATGCAAATCATGGAGTTCTTCAGGATATTCCAAATCTGCTTCAAGAATATAACCTATTTCTGAATCATCGGGAGTGTTGGAAAAATTTGGTTCGTTTTCAAAATCAGTGAACCATTTAAAATTGCTATAGGGTAAAGATTGGCTCATAGATTTACCGTATTGATTGTTTATATCGAATTAAATTATATAGAACTCGGGTATTTTTTCATCAAAATTCAACCCTATGAATCTATTATTTGCTTTCGTATACCTATTGGAGCATTCAGACACACCACTTCTTATTGCTCCTTCAACAAGTAATAACATTTCTATATCAGTTAATAGCTCGAGTTCAATTCCAGTATACTTTAACATAGCATCGAAAGAAAGTTATAAGTTTCAACGCAGCGACATCTTAAACGTTTGAAAATATCTGCCAAGAGAAAAACGTCATTTTTCAAGTATAAATCCGAATATTCACCTAACGTTTTTAAGTTAAATTTTTTCCACACCTTGCACGCATGATTATAATCTTCATCTGAAATACCCTCATTATTTAATTTAGAACCTGGACTCATATCCCAGCGGAGCTAGACAGCGTTTTTTTCGCAATCTTAAAAAATTAATCAATATTTTAATAATATTGATTATGACCAAGCAGACAAACAAAATTATTATCTTTATCTAATTTCTGCCAATTATCAACATAATCACATGGAAATACACTTTTTCATGTTAACAGTTTAAATTCATAATCATTTTTTGAATATTTTCTCCTAATAAATTTTTCATCATTGCTAAGATTTGAAGCTAATTTGGTGAGGCTTGTTGCCAATTCTTTGATGAAAAAGTGAGAGTCGTAGCCAGATAAATTATGAAATACTATGGGAATTACATTTGAGTCTTGGTAATTTACGTTACATCTGTCATGAGAAGGGCCACGGTATTTACCTGTAAAATGGTCGTGATCCCGATGTTTAACATCATCTTTGTTAAAACCTTGTTCGTATATATGACAAACTTTTGCGTTTTGAAAATCATGCTCTTGCTTTAATTTTAAGAGTTCCATTGGCACTGAATTTTTAAAATAAGAATCTACTTTCTTAGCTAAGTTTTTCAACTCATGGATAAACCACACGATTCAGTGCTTTCCACGATGAACTTGAGGTTCAGATTGTGAATCGTCAAAACTGCATTTTGTGTAATAAGCAACACTTTTTGGTATATGTTTCTGACAAGAAATCCCATGCATATTGGTAACTGGCTTTAAGAAACACTTTATGTCAGCATATACTGTAAATTGAATCCTCTCTTTGTATTTATAATTTTTAAATTTCAAAATGTTATCCTCTTCTTTGGGGAGCCTTATGGTGCAATTATTCTTCACATTATCACAATCAATTCTATGTTTTTCAAGAGATTTTTCAAATGTAAAGTGACATAAACATCTGTCACGAATATAATTGGGGCAACGATCTTTTGTTATTTGTGATTTCACTAGTCTAGATATATTTTTGATTAAAGCAAAATGATACACTTCTATATCGGAATCAAAGTTAGTATTTTCAATCACGAGAAGGTGAATAGTAGGTTTTTCAGATTTTCCCTGCCTTAAAAAAACTAGAACAATTTCCTCTTTCTTACTGTATTTAGCAGACTCTAATCCGTATACATTTATACTAAAACCGTTCATATTCTCAAATTTTGGAATATCCTCGAGAATAATTGGCAAATTGATGACATTATATTTGAGCTCTGAACCATCAAGCTTAGGATAAGAAGTAGTTCGCTCTGAATGGGTTTTAGCAGGATGAAGAGCTACCATTACTGACCAGACAAAAAAACAATACGAGTTTTTATTTTTAATATTAACAACAGCTTTTTTCTCTGTATAAAATCAGGTGATTCAGTGAAAGTTGAAGCTCCAACTTGAAAAGGGGCGTATATATTTATGTTAACCGTTAAGCTGTCAATTTCTATTGATTACCAACCTGAATCTGATGTTTTAAATCTTCAATTTTAACTTCAACTTGTTATCGAATTTTATCCTCAAACCATTCAGTAATATTCATATCCGTTAGAATAGGATTATTTTCAGTGCAAGCACGCTTTGCCTCGGTTTTTTCCTGCCCTCCCACTAATGCCTTAAAAATACCTGTGAATTCTCCGCAAACCTTGACATTACCTATACTATTAATTGCATTCTTAATTCGCGGAATAAACATACGTTTACAGTCATCAAAAATGTATTTAATCTTCATGAATTAAATTTATTATAAGTCCTTTTCTTATTCGTGTTCGAAACGCACTTGCTATCATCTCAACTCACCCTCTCACTCAGTTTCTTTGAAGCTTCACTCATGAGAGTTCCTGTCTTGAGCATCTTCTTGAATTTTCGGGTTGCAGTCTTCAGATCATCAATTAACGTCATAATCGCATGTTTTTGGGCAACGGATAGCAGAATGTTCTTCCTCAATATTTTATTTAACCCTTGTGTTGCCACCCGGGTACCCATCGGCATACGATTTGATGAATAACTTTTTTTGTAACGAAGATAGGCCGAATGCTTCTCGAATCAGCATGATTTAACTGATTCTCTATCGAAATTCGCATTGCACATATTTCTAAAAAAATTTTAGTTTGAAATATCTTTCAATTACAAAAAAACGCACGGTGGAGCCACCCGGGTACCCGGGTACCCCGACAGAAAACGCATGATTTTCATACATTATATGCTTAAAATAAATTTTGTTGTAATAGTATATGAAGTAAATATGGATAATTTTATAAATAATAACAAAATATATACATTTTATATTTAGTTTTCTTAAATTCTTGGACGTAATACCGAGCCTCCTCGGAAACAAGAAATTTGCGATGTAGCTGCGCACGTTTTATATCTGTTTCAATACTACCAAGGTCACTGCACAAGATTAAATTATTATATTCAAGTAGAAATACCTTCCTAGAATATGAATAATTAAATATTGATTGAACACACATAGTGACTTCAAGTTACAATGGACTTTTAACAACAATTTCGATGTCGGGGTACCCAGGTACCCGCGTGGCAGGTGCTGTGAGTTTTTTTGGGTGGCAACACAAGGGTTAATATCCGGATGTTTTTACTTCCCACCCTCGTCCACAATATAATTTCATCAGCCGCTGGGGTTTGCTTCTATAGTATAAGTTGGTATCCGATCTTCATGATTTGCAGAACTTTTTTACATTCTTCAAAATCCATTTTTAGCATTAAATGGAATTAGCAAACACTTGTAGAACTACTCTGTAGATTTAAAGTTATTTTAGATTATGTAAGTCTTGTTATCAACTGATGAAACTTATAGAAACACTACGTAGATTTCAAGTTATTTAAAAGATTATGTAAGCCTTGTTATTACCTGATGACACTAATAGAAACACGACACAGATTTAAAGTTATTTGAGAATATGTGAGTCTTATTATTAACTGATGGAATCACCGAAAAAATTGTACTTTGTTATAGATCTTAGAGCGTTTTCTACTTTCAACCTACTCGGCGGTTGTTCACCAGTACAATGATAAAAAACGGGGAGTGTTCTGCTTATATAGTGCCAATATTATTGAAATACAGCAGCACTGTCGATAAGGATTCCAAGAATCATGATGACGTCATCAGAATGGAATTTTGTTTACCGAGAATTGTTTAAAATTGTATGAAATATGACGCCTTTGTCGGTAAAGATCAAAGGAGAACGTTTAATTAATTTATTTCACATAGATAAGGATTCCAGGAATCGACGATGACGTCATCAGAATAGAATTTTGTTTGCCGAGAAACGTGTTCGAACCTGCATAAAAAAGCACGATATAGTGCCTTATTTTCTCAGCAATACACGTAACATAATACCATTTTGAAAGAAAACAATGCTCACAATTCTATGTAACTTGATATCATTATTTTTTCCATTCTTTCAAGATTGGTGAAACATGAACACACTGTAGATAAGGATTCCTGGAACTATGGTGACGTCATCAGAATGGAATTTTGTTTACCCCAGGAATTCTTTAATATTATGTGAAATATGACGCCCCTGTCGGCAAATATCATAGGAGAACGTTTAATTAATTTAGTTCACATAGATAAGGATTCCAGAAATCGACTATGACGTCTCCAGAATGGAAGTTTGTTTACCGAGAATTCTTATAATATGTATCACGAGGGTGGTTGCAGATCTGGGCAATTTTCATTGATGCACCATTGCGATAAACGTTTAATACCTAAATTATATTATTTTGGGGTGGAAAACTTCAATTCCGGGAATAGCAAGTATTAAATAGTCTAATATTGCGATATTGTGTATCATATCATTTCCTATTCCATATTTTTGGGGCTGAAAAGTTTCATTCCCATGATTTTTAAGTATTGATTTCCAATATCGATAGTATGGATAGTTCGAAACTGTGATTCGTTAGTCAGCACAAGGAGCGCAACCAATCTTACAGGCTTCTGCACTCTAACCGCAAAGTTGCTAATCGTACGGAAAAAATTGGTCCAGAAGCCTCCCTACCTATCTGCTAATAATTTCAAGAACTTAAATTTCATTTAAACATTCTGGCTAATTTTAACGATTACTATTATAGCTTGGGGATATTACAAAAGAGGTATTTAAAAAATAATTATTAATTGATGGGCGAGTACTTTAAATATAAACAGTAATGGTTATGCTTATATTGAATACGTATATTACATTTTGAACATTATATTACAAATAAAATTTCTAACGCTACGGGGTATCGAACCTACATTTATACACGCAAATCTATCGCCTAGCAGTCGGGAGTGTTAACCACTGCGCTAAACCGACAAGTTGGAACTCTGTGAAAAAGCCATCCTCATAAGTTACAGTTTAGAAAAGTTAAAGAATCAAATTTTAAGCTCCCTTTTCCTATTTATTTATTATTATGCGACTTTATGTAAATGTAAAATACACGAACTGTTAACAGGACTATTAGTACAATAACTTTTAGATAAATAATTAAAATAATTTTTCTTCGCGCAATATTTCGGTTTTTTCCGTTGTAGACTACTTTACAACTTTTTGCAAGGACAGGAAATGTAATTTTTCATAAACATTAAAAATTTCTAATGATAGAACTTTAAAAATTTCATCGTGCACTTTGACCATTTTGTTATCTTTCGTGTAAGATTTGTTTTTAGGTGCTAAAATTAAGACTAGGCGAAATAAAGGGCCGATGCTGTGCCAAGCATCGGTGGAGGATCAGCAAATAAAAATGGCCAATATAGGCTGCCCGCACTAGCTCAACATTGTGTCGATTTAAATAAAACATGGTTTGTCGTGGTAAAAGTGTCACTTAGCCCAGTAATGTGCCGTCACTGGGCCAGACTTTGGCTGATCCTCGTTATACATGGTTCCCCATACTAAAAGTGCGACTTGGCGAAATAAAGTGCCGATACTGGGCCAAGCATCGGTGGAGGATCGGCAAATATAAACAGCGTATATAAGCTGCCAGCACTGCCTCAACTCTGGGCCAATTAAAATGCAGATATTGGCCCAATATCTTTAGCCGATCTTTGGCTGCCAAAATTAGACCAACACTGGGCCGTGTATTCAGCTTCGGCAATTCGCACTTGGGTTTGTTTCAATTTGTCTGCCAGTGATATTCCGGAGTATTGCATTGCAATTTTATGCAAAATGTGATAGTTATAAATAAGCGTCATAAACAATTTGTTCGTTTGTGTAATTTTTGAATGTTTGAGGTACTTTTTAAAACCTGTTCCATTTGCTTTCACAGTAATATTCCGGAGAGGACATTCACATTTTATAAAAGTAATGATTGTTATAAACAAACAGCATAAACAAATTCGCTGTTTGCGCAATTTTGTAAAGTTTGCAGTACTTTTTTTAGAAATTTGTTTTAATTGGGCCGCTGAATCTCCGAATTTGTTCAGTGACAGATCCAGAAACAATTCTTGAGAGGGGGGGATTAAGTGCTTTGCAACATATTTAAAGAGTTTTAATTAAAAATTTGAACAGTGCTGAAGCTCTTGGGGTATTCCCCCCCCCCCCGTGGATCCGCCACTGAGGTGTTACTGTCCCAAAATATCACTGGTAAACAAATTGAAACAAGTTTCAAAAAAAGTACCTCAATCTTTCACAAAAAGCTTAAAGTCTGCATTTGTTTATATTATCTGTTCAGAAAAATGTTGATTATACTTCCATTTATTTTGTGATGCTTTTACTTGAACTCAAATTGATAGCATGGTAAGTGGTGAAAGAAAAAACCTTTGTCGAAAACTATGTTATCTACTACCTCATCAGGTAGGTAAATGGAAGAATACTTTACTTCTACGATCGTCCACTGTTCGTGATGCCCAAGCTGGACGAATCTTCTTTCAATTATTGAATTGGAAACGTAATTTTCTCGTAAAATGACTGCCTTTATCACAAGTAACTGCAGTTACTACAGTATACTCTTTAGATTACATACACAAACATCCTGTCAAATTGGCTTCTACGTTCCGCCTCAGTTTATGAAGTCCGATTTACCGATGAGTACCAGGGGCCTCGACTCTGTCCATCCATTTTTTTTTGCAAAAATTTACTTTTGAATTTCATTTTTGAAGTTGACCGCTATTATACTTACTAACTCCCTTATGTCTCAGAACGCCGGTAATATATTAAATATTTTGTACTATTAAAATATCCTACAGATGAACTGCTTTTTAATATTTCTTAATAAGTGTGTCAGCTGAAATGTAACGAATGACTGAGCTTCCATCCTCCTATCATCTATCGCAAAAGCTTTACACAACTATATTTCTTTTATGCTCTCAAGTTTGAAATTCGTATAACCCAATCTACTTGCATATCTTTTTGACTGTTAGGAAAGCATTTATTAAGTTATTTAGACTTAGTTACTTATGTATTTATTTATAATTTACCTATTTTTTAAGTTATTTGCATTTTCCATGCACTACTTAGGAACTGTATATTTGAAAATAATATAAGTTATATTTCGCCAAGGCATCAAATGATTTCGTAAAGATATTCTGATGACACTGACGTACATCTTTTAATTAGCAATTTCGTGTGCCCATCTAAAATCAAATTTTAAATGCTTGTAACTCATCCTCACAATGAGGTTCGCTTTAAGAGCGTTGGAATCATGCCCTAACATTTAAAATTGAATTACCGTATTTTGAATTTGGAGTGCAAAATTAACTAATTTGAATATTTTTCGTTTGAATAAACGCTTTTCTTTGGATTCTACCTCACATATTTAAAATACTTGTTTTACAGCAAAAGTATTAAAATTAGCAAATTTTTCAGTCATAATACATATTAGATTTAAAAAAGGAATAGGTCCTAAGTTTCTAAAATAAATATAATCTTAGTATTTATGAAGTAAAATGATGCAACTCAATTTCGAGGTTAAGTCGATCCTGGTTCCAACGTTCTTAATTCTAAGGCAAAAAAGTGTTCCTCAAATGCAAAATGAATACCTTCAGTTCTTTAAATATCGTAATGTTCCAATTTTTCAATAACTTCTAACGGCCCTATATATTATTCTACATTCAGATTTATAGAGATGTTCGAATGTGTTAAAACGTTCTGCGAATAATAAGTTAATGGGTTAGCAAACGAATCGCTGATGTTAAGATCCATGATTTTATTAGTTAAATTTGACTGCTCAATTTCTTATATGTGCATGAGTGCAAACTGAATAATTCACCTTTTCCAAGTGAATATTTAGAATCACAAAATCTTTAAGAAGCCCTACCAAAGAGAAGTCAGGAATCGTTACAAATCGTCAGAAGCTCTGACAAATTCTGAACATCCTGGCCATTCCTGACGAGTCTAACTATTCCTGAAGATACCGAGTGGGCACGAAACTATGAAAATTCCAATAACGTACTTGGGACGTTCCTTGGACGGCCCATGTCAGGCCAATCAACGAACCTAAGGCTTCCAATGTCCTCAAGATGACCTAAAGACGTCTTAAAGAAATGGGCGTTTTCGGGACACATTTTGTACTGACATTAGACGTTTCAAGAGCATCCCTAGGTTGGCTAAAACACATGCTATAAAAGACATTTTAGGAATGTCCCAAAGACGTCACTAGCACATCCTTAATTTTTGTGCCCACTGGGTATGTTAACCCGCAAACAACGAAGTAGCTTATCTGGGCTATGATCTTATGTAGAAGAGGATTAAAAATTAATTTTTTCGAACGTTGCATATACATATTAAAAGTCAGAAGTTTAGAATGTATGGATTTCGATGAATTCAGATACCAAGAATTTTTTCTCCTAAATTTTAACTTTTGATAAATATAATAAATTTATTAAAGTTAAAGATGTATATACGTCAAAATTGATGAAATTTTTAGATTCTCTTTAAGAGTCATTCAGTATATAAGTATTGATAATTACGAGTTCGAGTTCGATTGTTCGTGACCAGGGTTGCCAACCTTGGCGATTTGTCGCCATTCTGGTGACTTATTTTTATTTGGCGACAAATTTTTGGAGTTCTGTCGAATGACAACTAGTATGGCGATTTAAATTGATAGTAAGTATAATACACTTTTAAAACATGTCTTATTTTCCAATAGCGTATTTCAAATATTTCGCGATAATTATAAATTTGCAAAAGGTAATGCTTAAATTTTTTGGCGAAATTATAGATGTGAGGATAATTGTAAATTATCATAAAGAAAGTTTATATTTAACTTTGAAATTTTGTTAAATATTTTTGTGACTAGTTGTCAAAATAACAAATAAAAATGCTTTTGAACGAACGCAAAAGAAACGGATACATTAATTGCTGAGGGAGAAGGTAGTAAATTACTTGATACGCATGTTGAAAAATTAGCTAAAGTGATAAATAAAAATTGTGGTTTATAAATAAAAAGTGCCTTATGTAAAGAATATAATTAGTTTTTGGAAAGTGGAGGATCATTTCTCTTTAATTTGAGAGTCGCAAAGTTCAATTGCTATTTTTCTTCAGCAAGTTACGTCGATTTCAAAATACGAGATATGTCCCATTATGTCTTGAGAATTTTCTTCAAATACCACAGGCCAACATGGTTTTGTTGCTGGAAAGTGGAGGATCATATCCGAAGTAATTTTGGACGTTAGAATCCGAATCAAGATAAAACACCCAGTAGAAAATGTCTGCCTCAAAGTATTTAAAGCAAATGCTCAAGACATAATGGGACATATCTCGTAATTTCAAATTGGCGTAACTTGGTAAAGAAAAATAGCAATTGAACTCTGCGACTCTCAAATTAAAGAGAAAGAGCAGTACTTGTAACGCCACTTTTTCAAAGAAAAATTATAAATATTTGATGGTCTCTCAATGGCGCACATGGCACCCTAATCGTATTAAATTAATCTATAATACCGATGATTACTAAAATAATCTTTAAATGAACAATTAGAGAATAAACATAACGTATAATTTTTTTCGGCGCTAGTCCTTGCTCGGGACAAAGGCAAACCATTCAATCGAAGTCAGTCAGAAGCGATAAAAACATGCAGAATCTATATTCCAAGCGGGAAAACGGGAACCTCACTGAACGCTATGCGTTTCAGGTTAAACAACAAAAAGAGAAAAACCTCACCGACTCCGACTAAAAGGTTCTACCTAAATCTAAACTTGCGTTGCGCTATTTCTTTTTAGCCAAGAGATAATGGGGTTCTAAAAAGAGGTTCTAAATTATAATTGAGAAAAGTTCTCCAAATAAATAAAAAAGGTTGACAAAAGTTCCTAAAGGGGTTCTCAAAATTGAGTTTCAATGAGATTACATGCAAGACACTAAAGAAATTCTAGAATGAGTACGAAAAATGGTTCTCAGGGCTATAAATAGTGTTTTACAAACTAGCACTGCTTAGGGGTTCCTAAAATTCAAAAGAAAAGGGTTCTAGAACGTCTTATATCAACTATAACAAGTATAATACAGAAATTTCAGAAATTGTGAAGGGATACTTGACAGGTTTATTGGAATGACGGTACATGAAATTGTGGGGATAAAGAACATTTTTAACGAAATTACTGTATATAATTTGTGAAGATCAGGCATATTTCAAATAATATAACAGTAAATGGTATTGTAGGGATTAAAATTATTTCTAAAGAAACTACGACAAATGACATTATGGAGATAAATAATGTTTTAAATAAAAATACGGTATACGATATTGGAAATGATCAAGAGCATTTCAAACAAACTTACCGTATACGATATAGTAGGGATCGAGTATGTTTCAAGTGAAATTACAGTAGATGATATTGTAGGGACCCGAAACATTTCAAACTAAATGACGACACATGATATTGTGGGAATCAAAAATATTCCTAATAAAATTATAGTAAATGATATTGTGGGGATTCCTTGTGTTTCAAGCTATATTGAGGTATGTGATATTAGGGGGATTAATAATATATCAAATGAAATGACGGTCAACGATATTGTGAGGATCCCTAATGTTTCAAATTATGTAAGTGTATATGATATAATGGGGATCAAAAATATTTCTAATAAAACTACGGTAAATGATATTCTGGTGTTTCCTAATCTTTCAAATGAAATTACGGTATGGGATATTGTGGGGATCAGGAAAATTTCAAATTAAATTACAATAAATAACATATTGGGGATCAAGAATATTTCTAATAAAACTATGGTTAAGGATACTGTGGGGATCAAAAATATTCCGAATTAAATAACTGCAAATAATATTGTGAGGATTAAAAAAATAATTCTAAAATAAATTACTGCAAGTAACCTTGTGGGGATCAAGGATATTTTTCTAAATTCGGACCCCTGTGGCAAATTCTTGGGTCCCTACAATGGTAAATTTGGATTCACCGAGTTAAAAAAAAGGTATTAATTTTTGGCATTTTCTGGGATTAAATCAAATATATATGTGAATGGGTGGCTTTACAATTTTTGGTCCCTAATATTAATTTTTGGAATCCCTAATTTACAAACATGGGTTCAACTCATAAATTAGGGTTTCGGAAAACATGATACTTTTTGGGGGTTCCCTAATTCACAAATAGCACAACATAAAATCGCGGGGTCACTGTGTTAAAATTAATTTTTGGCATATTCGGCACTCCAGACAGTTTTACGATTATCTACACACACATGTTAATTTTTCCCGCACTGATAAAAAAGGTAAATGATGATTTAGCCAAGGAGCGAATTCACTACATGAAATACAATAATAAGAGCAGATCGTAGGCAGTGCTTGGTTAAACCATTTATTAAGAATGTACATCCTACCTTAACCTGGGTTAGGTAGACGGCAACACGTGCTCACACTTCGAATCCACAGACGCCAAGAGATCGATTTTGGCGCTTACCTTACTATTATACAACGGGAGGAATCACATAATTTGGGACAAAGACTGATGCGCACAACTTAATTTTCATAATTTACATAGGTCAAGAGGAAGACAGCCAATGAGATCTGCTTCCTTTTCGTACATCCTATCGTCCCGTCCTTCCTTCGTTAGTCTTTATCAACCGCCGTCGAGCGAGGGAGAGACTCCGAGCTGCTTTCTTTGAGTGGAGGCGAGAGGTAAGAGTTGTTCCTTCGTAGTCAGGATCGGCTGTATTCCGGTGCTGAGGTGGAGGATGAGGAGCCCCTAATCCTTATTAAAGATGCGAAGTAGGCTTCCCAATTCTCCCGGTAAATAGAAGAACACCAAAAAACGACATCAAACCCAAGAAATGTCTGTTCGTAACCTAGACATTTCAACTATAATAATTTTAGGCGAGAATACCTATCTTTCCATAGAATTTAGGTGGTAACTGCCTCGGTTCACCTTCACCAGGAACGTGCAGAAAATCTGCAACGTCACATACTATATGATACAACTAAAGAAAAATTCCAAAAAATGTTGTCTCGTCTCAACCTCTTCATCATCTCCTTTAAAGCCTCTTCGCTCTTTGCCAACAGCACTATGTCATCTGCATATAAGAGTGACCATATCCTGACTCCTCCTACCCTAACTCCACCTTCCACTTCGGCTGAGAGCTTACTTTCCATATCCGCGATCAAAAGTGCAAAAAGGGTTGGGCTAAGCGGGCACCCTTGCCTCAACCCCCTATCCGTCCAGAATCCCTCAGAGATTCCCTCCCCTCCTCTCACCCTATCTTTCGTCTCCTCATATACCTCCCTTACCCTCTCGATCAGGCCCCTTTTTACTCCCCTCTCTTCCATTGCCTCCCACAACCTCTCCCTATCCACTAGCGGGAACGCGCTCTTTAGATCTACAAAAAACGCGTACATTTTGGCACCTTTTTTAATTAATTCTCCATCCACCACATGTTGCAAGACGTAAATATTGTCAATAGTGCTCCTTCTCTCTCTAAAGCCCGCCTGCGTCTCCGTAAATATTCCTTTCCGCTCATTTTCCTTTCGCAGCCTATCTACTGACACCATCGCGTATATTTTGTACGCAGTATTCATGAGGGTAATTCCCCTATAATTTTCCTGCCTCTCCCTATCCCCTTTCTTATACAGTGGTACGGTCAACCCCTCTCTCCACCCTCTTGGGAATCCCTCCACCTCCATGTTTTTTTCACTACCCTCTTCAGCCTCTGCCTTACCTTTTGTGTGCCAAACAGCCACGCTTCGTTCTCTACCCCGTCAATCCTGCCGCCTTCGATTTTTTCAACTTCCCTATCTGCTTCTCTATTTCCTCGTCGTCCAGCTCCTCTTCATCTACCTCTCTGTTTCTTCTAATCCCCTAATCTCTCTTTCGAGTATCTGACCCCTGAAATTAATCCTTAAAAAATTTTCTCCAATTGTCGCTCCCTATCTTCTCACTTATTCTCACCCTAAGTTTCCTAAGCCTATTAATTATTTTCCACACGTCCCCTTCTGTCTTAAAACCTCTCAACTCCTCTTCCACCTCTTTTTCTTTTTTCTGCTCTTTCTTCATACACATCGCCCTAAACTCCTTCCTGATTTCTACGCACTCCTCCCTTTTCCCGGCTCCTTCCTTCCACTTCCTTTACTTCTTATCCACCTTTCTCTTCATCATTTTAAATTCACTATCTGACCATGGCCTTACCATTCCTTTCTTCTTTTTCCTAAATACCTTCTTTTGCACACAACCTTTCACTTTCTCTTGTAGATCCTCCCATATCTCGTCCACGGACTCCCCCTCAAAGCTTACGTTGCCCAACTGCTCCTGATACTTCTCTATCGCCTTTATCGTCCATGACACCCTCTCCCCTAAGGACCCTTATACTCCACCCTGTCTTTCGCCAGCCTCCCCCTGTATCCACAAACTCAATGGCTAGTGGTTTGATTTCACTCTTCCCTCCACAGCGAATTTCTCTATATCCTCAAACCCTTGCATATTCATAATCACGTAGTCTATTACCGAAACACCCCTTTTACTTATATTCGTGTATTCTCCCTCTTCGTTCCCTTTTACCATACCACTCGCAACGGCCCACCCTCTATCCTCCATCCAGTCTCTTAGAATCCCCCCCTATTTAGTTATTATTTTATCCTTTGATTTTTTGTTAAAGCTCTCCCCTTCCTGTTACAGGCCTCCTTCCCGCCCGATTCTCGCATTAAAGTCTCCCCCCATTATCACCATATACTCATCTCTCTCTTCTAGTAGGTTTTCTACCCTTTATTTAATCCTTTCCATTCCATCCTTATTGTACACAGTCACAAACTTATACATCACCCCTTCTATCTTTACAGCCCTCATTTTCGCGCCCTCCCCTCCTCTCTCTCTCTCTCTCTCCATGAACTTTTTCCTATAACCCATCCCTAACCCCTGTTATAAATCCCCCACTAGCACTTCCTTTCCTTTTCACTTTGACCGCCTCCTGTAGCCTCCACCTATACACCCTTGGCCACTTTCGCTCTACTCTATCCCGTTCCTTTCTCTCTAGCGATGTCTCTACCAGTCCAATCACATCAAATTCCTGAATATACCTCCAGAAATCTTCATCTTTCTTCTTTACCCCTGCTACGCTCCAGTACAAGACCTTTAACTTTCCTCCACCCTGCTTCACTCCCACCCCCTACTTCCCCCGAAACAAATTCCCCTGCACTTCCTTCAACTTCTCCTTCTCCTCGTCCCATACCCACATTTTCTCGTCTATTTTTATTTTCCGATACCCTACCTTCACTGCTATCCCTTCGCTCTTCTCCTTCCTAGTCCTGCCATTTAGCATTCCCTGAACATCCGATTCCTTCCTCGTCAAATCGATAAAAACCTTATTGTCCTTCATCGTATTTTTTTACGCTTTACACCCAATTTTTCTTCCCAGCTCTCCAATTCCACCACGGCCACTTCAATCACCTTTCTCCCCTCCATCCTAACTTTCCCTACCTTGCCTTTCACCCACCCTATGCTTTATAGCAGCGCTTCCACCCCGTCCCTTCCTTCCCCGCTCTTGAGTATCAATCCTCTTATCACTATATTATTTATCCTATCTGTCTTCTCTTTTCTCTCCACTCTCAACTCCATTGCCTTCATCCTTTTCCTATCCGCTCTCTGCTCCTTTTCATTCCTACGCTCTCCCACTTTCTCTTCTATCTTTCTCCGCCCCATGTCCACTGCTTCCATTCCCGACCAGCCCTCCACCTTCTCCAGCCTTTTTATCGCCCGTTCCTTCCACATCCTAATATCTTCTCCCACCTCCTTTATTTTATCCTCATTTTCCTTCCTTACTGACTCCAACTTCCTCTGCAATCCTTCTACTTTACCCGTCAGCTCTTTTACTTCCTATCCACATCTCTCATCTCTTACCCTCAGGTCCTCCCTCATACTTTCCATCTGCTCCATAGCCTGATAAAAGGATAATTATCCTTCGAGCCCAAGCTCTGATGATCTCTGAGCACTTTCTTACGAATTCTTACTTTTTCTGAAGATTTTTATCGAGAAACGTAAAAACAGTGGTCAGAAATGTTCAGAAGTCCTGACTTTTTTACATCCTCATCAGAGAAGGTACTAGATTTTTGTAAACTTTGCCCCCCCCCCCCCCAGTTTTGGTCAAATGTCTACGTTTCGAGACCCCATGGATCCGAAAAACAGGTTTTAACGAATATGCCCCCCTGCCTGCCTGCATGTCTGCCTCTCTGTATGTACGTATGTCTGTCTGTGAACACGACAACTTCAAAAAAAATTAATCTATCAGATTAGCCTATGGTACACTCTTTCAGTGTCCTGAACTAAATGTCAATTTCCTTAGTCAGCCATCTTGGATGAAAATTGGAAAAGTGGGCACATTTTGAATATTTTTGAGACTACTTTTTCCAAATTCCAAGAATTCTCTGTACGGTTATTCATAGCATTTAAAAATCCGAACAATTTATTATAATGACTTTTTTTATCAAATTAAAAATCACATCAGCATTTACAAAATTCCAAAAAACACACGAAAATGAACATTTTAAGACAAACAACGCACGATATGAAAAAAAGTAAAAAAAAGAAAAATGTTGCTTTTTGAATGCCCTGCAAGATTATCATATCAACTTTTGACATTTTTGAAAAAAATTGAAGATTCAAATTTTGACCGCATAAAAACTATTCAAAAATCAAAAATTGCATTTTCCGGTCAAACTATGCAAGATAGGGGAAAAAATGATAAGACAAACATTGTGCACTTAAGAAAAATATCTATAAATTTGTAGTCTTTGTTCTATTTATAAAAAAAAAAAACATTTAAAATACTAAAATTAAATTTTTCGACACATGACACAAGCCAAGCAAAAATAAAGAGATAACATATTTTCACCGAAAGGAGAGCAAAAAGATTTTTATTAATGGTTTTTTTTACATTCTCATCAGAGAAAATTTGACTAACCGCCCCACCCCAATAGTTTTTGACAAATGTCCACGTATTGAAACGCCAAGAATCCGAAAAATAGGTCTTATTGCCTTTCTGTCTGTAAGAACGATAACTTTTGAAAAAATCATTCTATTAGATTGGCCTCTAGTAAATTCTTTTAGTGCCTTTTTCCAAAATTTTTCCAAAATTTAATAATTCTCTGTACGTTTATTCCACAGTGTGTTCACTCCGCGAGACTTGAAGGGGGAATAAAAGAGCACGAAATTTAGCGAATGCAACTCCAAGGGGGAATAGAATGAACTACATTGCACTTAGCAGGCCTCTCCCTTACCCTGACCCCCCCAATTATAATTTTCTTTCCTTACTTCAAGCATCATTTTTTTGTATTTAAAATATAATTTATATTAAGGAAAAATGATTTCTCAAATATGTTTGCAGAAATTGATGTTCGCACTACAATAATATTAAATCAAAATCAAGTTTCATCCTATGCAACAAATTTGAAGGTTAAAATTGAGGCTCGAACCAATTAAAATTTGTTCCGCGAAACTTGTATCACCAAAAAAGAGTTAAAATTATAACTAACATCATCAGGAGCAAACACTGTTTAAATAATCACTTTTCTTTAATATAAAATATACGAAAAGTTCTTAAATATTCCGCGTTGCTACTACGTGCAACCACACACCGAGTTGATAAGTCCCATGAACCCTGTACGGCCGCAACCATTTTTGCATATTTTTGAAAAACATGCGCCGCCAATCGGGAATAGAAATAACTATAATTGGTCTCATTTTTCCCCAATTAGAGTGAACGCACTGTGGTATATTCATAGTATTTGAAAAGTCGAACAATTTATCTAATGATTTTTATCATAAAATAAAAATTTATAAGAGAAACCCAAGAAACAAAAATCCACCCAGGCGAAAAAATAAGATATAGTTTATATATATAGTGTGAAGTTTTATATATAATATTCCTTCGTTTGATACGAAAAATCTATAAAACAAATGAATATTATATATAATACTTTACACTATGTATAATATTTTCGCCTGGGAATTCACTTCTTTTGAATGGGTTTCGAGGGCTTTTGAATTGCGTATCTGTCACTGAAATCTTAGATTACCTCTGATTGGTTTTTTAAAGACTTTCAGTCGTTATAATTTTTTCGACCAACTTATATGCCGCAAAAGTCTTTACAATGCCTAGAACTGAAATAGCAAAAGGAATCTTGTAGAAAAAATAGATGAATCCTCTATTACAATTTTTTAACCAAAAGAGATAAATTTTCAAAACAAAAAAAAAAGAATTTTTAACCAAAATAGATAAATTCTCAAGGAAAAAATATAATAGTTAATGTTATTTCAACCAACAAATATTTCTATTAGAAATGGTAAGCCATTTGCAATTTATATTATGTAGTTACGTCACACGAAGTGTGTTAGGATGGAAATCTTAAATAAAAAATTATCCGATGATTAAAATAAGTAAGGAAAAGTACAAGAGAATATTGTGCCTTTTAAACATTTTTTTTGTTTAAGATAATTAGAAATAAAATTACAGTCTTTAGAAACATCAAAGAAAACGTTTTTTAAAAAGTTTTTTTTTAATCTTTCGTTTTACTTATATTCATTCATTATAACAAAGTAACAATAAATTAGCTTTAAAAAAGCCATTTCAGGTGAAAACTGGATAATCATAATTAAGAAAACTATACAAAATACGTGATGACATTGTTAATTTTATAATGACTATTTCTCAATAAGCCTAGGATCCGACTTTCTTCTAAAAAGAATCAAGCACTAAGCCAATAAGAAAACCTACGATAATAATAATTATAATAATAAAAATGAAACGCAATTGTCATATAAGTCGCCATGAAGCAAACATAAAAGTTCAGAACAATTGTGGATTGGGTTTACCCTAAAGCCGACATAATATTTGAACTTCGAATAACGAAAGATTGGAAAATAACATCTATTTTTTGGTAAAAAAAAATTATCTTTCTTGGTCGAAAATGCATTTTTTGTTAAAAATTTCTGTTCTTGGTATTAAATACCAAACTTTTTTTAAAACATTACTTTAAAATTCCTTTTTACAAAACTTTATCTGTGATTTTTCTACAGATTGTACTTTTATTTCCAACTATCTTAAATAAAGAGCACAAAAAAACACACAATATTCTTTTGTAGTTTTCCTTACTTACTTTAATAATCGGATAATTTGTTATTTAAGATTTCCATACTAACACACTTCGTGTCACTTAAGTGCATAATTTAAATTGCAAATGGCTTAACATTTCTAATAGAAACTTTTTTTATTATTTTTCACTCAGAATATTTCCATGAAAAACAAATGAAAATTCAAAATCCTTGAATTATATGATGAACCGTATGCATAGTCGTTTACAGGGCTGAAACGCTCTAGTCGGATAGCCGACTGCCCGCTTGTTATCTGCTTTTATCCGTTCAATAGACGAACGCCGGCAGGTGCAGGTATACTGTCGTCTATTCAGTGTCGATTAGCTGACTGGCCAATAAGTTAGCTAATCGAATGGGTTGGCTAGTGGGCTACGACATATATACCAGGCCAGAAAGTTAGCCGAACGATTGGTCGACTCGTCTAATGGCCACGGGCCTTTTCGTATATTAGACTAACTTCATTTCAATTTAAAGGCATGTAAAGGAAAGCTCAATTTGTATTTTAAATTTCGTTAACTGTTAATTACCTTATTTTATTCCATTATTATGTGTAAAATATGTACAACTTTTGATACTACACGCAAAAAATAAGTTTTATATAGTTTATGGAACTAATTCAAGAATAGCGGCTATAAGCGATAACTGAACAGATTTTTATATCATTTTCGAAACATTCCTGATAAAATATAAAATTACCATTTTCTGAGTTTTAATTTGCCCAAGCAGTATCGCTTTTTTGTTATGTACGAAAACATTGACTTTCGAATTCTCTCAAAAAATTTATTTTCTATACAGATTTTTCATAAAACTTACCAATTATATTTAAATTTAGAAGTACGAGTAAATTTGCTTCAACGAAAAATGTTACTTTTAGTCAGAATTTACAAACATAATAGTGGCTCAATAAAAAAAATATTTCCTTACTATATTGAATATGATACAGTTTTAAGCTCTTTTCGTGCAAAAAAATTATGAATAAATCACAGTATTAAGAATTACATTCAATTTTGTAGAATTTTCTGACATTCGACCTTTACGTTTGCATACAATTCTCAATTAATCAGAAGTATTGAATTTATAATCATTTTAATAAATAAAAAATAAGTTCCAGCGTGTTGTACTAATCTACTTTCTTCAAAACCGAGAAGAAGCGCAAATAACTTCTTTGGAAAATGAATTCAATACAAAAATTACGAACCGAAACTAAAATTGCAATTCCCGATCGCCAATACATATTGGACGATTTATGCCATAATTCCCTTCCCCTACTATCCCTTTTTTTAGCATAAGACACGGTAAAAGGTAAAATCTGCAAGTTATAAACTAGGAAACCTGAGATACGAAAAGGCTATCGCAATTTATTTAATAATACATATATTTATTTAATCTCGCTTGCTGGAATTTATTTGAATTTATTTGTTGAAACACTTAAAAGACTGATGACAATGATAATTACACAATGTACCTACTTTAAAACAAGTTCACCGATTGGTTGTGCATTGGTTCTGTGCGGCTCTTCAGTTGCACTTTTTAAATCCCTGACCGCCCCAAACCTTTAATTAACCCATCGTTTGTGCCTACTTCATAAACACGATTCTTGATGTCAGTGACAATAGTGTCAAGCAAGGACTTCCCCATAAAACAGAACGAGCAAATAAAACTCCTTTCAGTTTTCAAATCTAATACTAGTGTTTAATATTAGATTACGGACTCCACAGAAGGATTCCGTTGCTGGATCACTTGCCTGTATCTCCTCGGGTTTTTAAGGGATTATACTTGATCTACGGGTGTAATATCAAATTCTGCTGTATCTCCAGATTTGGTGTTAATGAAAGAAATGATTAATTTTGTATAATAATTACGTTATCCTTATCCATACCTTGCAACAAAATTATAAGTATATATATATATATATATATATATATATATCAGTATTAAATACTGATAATTTAATAAAAAATACCTTGTAACATTCGTTTCCTGTTGCTTTTGTTCTTTAATTGCTCTTTCTAAATCTTCCTCTATTTCAAGGATACTAGTAGTCTTGCGCGCGACACGGCGCGCCTATATATCTTTTTATGAAAAGAATAAACGAAAAGCCTATCTTTTCTATGTTATACATATTTAATGAATGTTACAAAATATTAGTATAAAATAGTACAAGACATCAAGGGATGAGTTCTGTATCTGAAAATGTAATTAATCTTTTATAATAGGATTTCAACGAATTCTTTATTTTTAGGTAGAAAATGAACTATTTTATTCCAAATGAGCTTTTTTTTATTAAAGATTAATTTACATATAATATTGATGAATAGCATTTACTACGATTTTGTATCTCACGTTGATGATCACATTCTTTAAATAATGAACTTTGCATTTTTACACCACAATTTTGATAAATCAATGTAGACAAATTTTTTAAAACGCATTGTAATAATCAACAATGACCATATATGTTGAAAAAGACATGTAATAAGCTTGTTGCCACTTGGTAAACTCTTCCTTGAAAACCTTTGTTAAGTCTCCCCAACATTAGTTCATGCGTTCAATGTCAACAAAATTCAACTCTGGTTAAAAATTATAATATTTTGTAGAAAATCTTTTCTTTTTGTTTTAAGACATCCACCACTACGTTTCCATTGAGAATTCTTTTTTTTAAAGCAACTCTTTTTGGTTAAAGATTAATCTTTTTTGTTTGCAAATTTGGCTATTCAGTTTAAAATTTATATTTGTAGGTTGAGAATTTAAATATTTGGTCAAAAGTGAAACTATTCGGTGTCAACCGCGAATCTTTCATTAAAAAGTCAAATATTTAACAAAACTGTTTACACTGAAAATGAAATGGTATAATTTTCAGTTTTAAAAAATTAACGAATTTACAATCAAATAGATACTTTTTCATCCCAAAATATAAAATTTTTACAAAATGGTTAAACTTTTTAATAAATAGACAAATTTCCAACCAAAAACTAAAAAATATGATTATTCTAAAACAACAACAGCTGAATTGAATAAAAAAATTCATTGCAAGCAAATTTTTAAATTTTTAACCAGAGATACATTTTTAACTAAAATAATGAATCTAAAACCAAGAAACAATTTTAGTAAAGGCATAAAAAAATGCATCAAAATTGTTGAACATTTTCAACAAAAAATTTTTAAAACCTGTTCCCTTATAGTTAAAAATCAAATAATTGGTTGAAAATTAGTCTTTTTTATAAAACATTAATCTTATTGTTCAAACAATAATCTTTTGAACATAGAATTTTTTTACCACGAAAAAATAGCTTTCTTAAAAATGTAATCTAAAAACAAAAAAATTTCCTTCCTGATCGATACAAAGACTTGAATTGCGGAATCTGCCTAGAGGTAAATGGATTCAATCTCCGTTGAAATAATTTTTATAAAACTTTGTTTTGTTGAAAATTATTTTTCTTTAACAGAAAATTGAACTATGACATTTTCGGTGAAAAAGTAATTTTTTAAATTAGAGTTTAATCTTCTTATTCAAAAATTTTTATAAATCTATCTGCTATATCATCAGAGATTGTACCTTACCGACAGTAGATCAACCCTTCAAACCATGAAGGCTGAAAATCTACACAATATCGATCAAGTTAAGAATCTTCAAAAACAGAAAATGCTTAACGTCTTAATAAAACTAGATCGAAAATAATATTTTTAAATTAAAATTATTTCTTGAAAAAAAGATCCTACTCCATCTTCACTCCATTGGGAATTCAACCATAAAACTTCTGATTTCCAGTCAGGTGCTTCTCCAATAAAGCTATTAGCGGGATCAGAATAAGAACTCTTAATTCAAGAACATAACGCTAATTTTTAGCTAGGTGTTAATGGTACAAGTAATTATTTGAAATTTTTTTAAATTTATCTGCTATATCATCAGAGATTGCACCTTACCGACAGTAGATCAACCCTTCAAACCATGAAGGCAGAAAATCCACAAAATATCGATCAAGTTAAGAATCTTCAAAATCAGAAAATGCTTAACGTTTTAATAAAACTAGATCGAAAATAATATTTTCAAATTAAAATTATTTCTTGAAAAAAAGATCCTACTGCATCTTCACTCGTTTGGGAATTGAACCACAAAACTTCTGATTTCCAGTCACGTGCTTTTCCAATTAAGCTATTATAGGGATCAGAACATGAACTCTTAATTCAAGAACATAACGCTAATTTTGACCTAGGTGTTAATGGTACAAGTAATTATTTAAATTTTTTTTAAATTTATCTGCTATATCATCAGAGATTGTACCTCACCGACAGTAGATCAACCCTCCAAACCACGAAGGGAGCAAATCTACACAATATCGATCAAGTTAAGAATATTCAATAACAGAAAATGCTTAAAGTCTTAATAAGACTAGATGGAAAATAATATATTTAAACTAAAATTATTTCTTGCAAAAAAGATCCTACTCCATCTTCACTCCATTGGGAATTGAACCACAAAACTTCTGATTTCCAGTCACGTGCTTTTCCAATTAAGCTATTATAGGGATCAGAACATGAACTCTTAATTCAAGAACATAACGCTAATTTTGACCTAGGTGTTAATGGTACAAGTAATAATTTGAAAAAAAAATTTTAATTTATCTGCTATATCATCAGAGATTGTACCTTACCGACAGTAGATCAACCCTCCAAACGATGAAGACAGAAAATCTACACAATATCGATCAAGTTAAGAATCTTCAATAACAGAAAATGCTGAACGCCTTTATAAGACTAGATGCAAAATAATATTTTTTAATTAAAATTATTTCTTGAAAAAAAGATCCTACTCCATCTTCACTCCATTGGGAATTGAACCACAAAACTTCAGATTTCCAGTCAGGTGCTTTTCCAATTAAGCTATTAGAGGAATCAGAATAAGAACTCTTAATTCAAGAACATAAGGCTAATTTTTAGCTAGATCTTAATGGTATAAGTAATTATTTAAAAGATTTTTTCAAATTTATCGGCAATATCATCAGAGCTTGTACCATACCGACAGTAGATCAACCCTCCAAACCATGAAGGCAGAAAATCTACACAATATCGATCAAGCTAAGAATCTTCAAAAACCGAAAATGCTTATTTTCCTAGATCTTCAATAACAGAAAATGCTTAACGTCTTAATAAGACAAGATATAAAATAAAAAATTTTAATTAAAATTCTTTCTTGAAAAAAAGATCCTACTCCACCTTCACTCCATTGGGAATTGAACCACAAAACTTCTCATTTCCAGTCAGGTGCTTTTCCAATTAAGCTATTAGAGGTATCAAAATAAGAACTCTTAATTCAAGAACATAACGCTAATTTTTAGCTCGGTATTAATGGTACCAGTAATTATTATGGAAAATTTTTTAAATTATCTGCTATATCATCAGAGATTGTACCTTACCGACAGCAGATCAACCCTGCAAACCATGAAGGCCGAAAATCTACACAATATCGATCATGTTAAGAAGCTTCAATAACAGAAAATGCTAAACGTCTTAATAAGACTAGAT
>NC_046664.1:134149416-134163089 GCF_010883055.1 Belonocnema kinseyi | reverse complement strand
GTAGATCAACCCTGCAAACCATGAAGGCCGAAAATCTACACAATATCGATCATGTTAAGAAGCTTCAATAACAGAAAATGCTAAACGTCTTAATAAGACTAGGTGGAAAATAATATTTTCATATTAAAATTATTTCTTGAAAAAAGTTCCTACTCCATCTTCACTCCATTGGGAATCGAACCACAAAACTTCTGATTTCCGGTCGCGGGCTTTTCCTATTGAACTATTAGAGGGATAAGAATAAGAACTCTTAATTCAAGAACACCACTCTAATTTTTAGCTGGGTGCTAATGGTACAAGTAATTATTTAAAAATTTTTTTAAATTATCTGCTATATCAACAGAGATTCTACCTTACCGACAGTAGTTCAACCGTCCAAACCATGAAGGCAGAAAATCTACACAATATTGATCAAGTTAAGAATATTCAATAACAGAAAATGCTTAACGTCTTAATAAGACTAGATGGAAAATAATAATTTTAAATTAAAATTCTTTCTTGAAAAAAAGATCGTACTCCATCTTCACTCCATTGGGAATCGAACCACAAAACTACTGATTTCCGGTCAGGTGCTTTTCCAATTAAGCTATTAGAGGGATCAAAATAAGAACTCCTAATTCAAAAACATAACGCTAATTTCGAGCTAGGTATTAATGGTACCAGTATTTATTTTTAAAAAATTTTTAATTCATATTTTATATCATCAGAGATTGTACCTTAACGGCAGTAGATCAACCCTCCCAACCTTGAAGGCAGAAAATCTACACAATATCGATCAAGTTAAGAATCCTCAATAACAGTAGTATATCATTATTCTATCAAAAATTATACAATAGACTTTTCTCTTAAAGAAATTAGTTTTTCAACAAAAAACGAATTTTTCATCTGATGATAGAACCCCCGAAACAAATTTTTTTCTGTAATTGAAGATTCTTAACTTGATCGATATTGTTAAGATTTTCTGCCTTCATGGTTTACAGGGTTGATCTACTGTCGGTAATGTACAATCTGTGATGATATAGCAGATAAATTAAAAAAATTTTTAAAATAATTACTTGTATCATTAACACCTAGCTAAAAATTAGCGTTATGTTCTTGAATTAATCGTTCTTATTCTGATCCCTCGAATAGCTTGTTTGGAAAAGCACCTGACAGGAAATCAGAAGCTTTGTGGTTCGATTCCCAATGGAGTGAAGATAGAGTAGAATCTTTTTGCAAGAAATAATTTTAATTTAAAAATATTATTTTCCATCTAGTCTTATTAAGACGTTAAGCATATTCTGTTATTAAAGATTCTTAACTTGATCGATATTGTTAAGATTTTCTGCCCTCATGGTTTGGAGGGTTGATCTACTGTCGGTAAGGTACAATCTCTGATGATATAGCAGATAAATAAAAAAAATCTTAAAAATAATTACTTGTACCATTAACACCTAGCTAAAAATTAGCGTTATGTTCTTGAATTAAGAGTTCTTATTCTGATCCCTCGAATGGCTTGTTTGGAAAAGCACCTGACAGGAAATCAGAAGCTTTGTGGTTCGATTCCCAATGGAGTGAAGATGGAGTAGGATCTTTTTCCAAGAAATAATTTTAATTTAAAAATATTATTTTCCATCTAGTCTTATTAAGACGTTAAGCATTTGCTGTTATTGAAGATTCTTGACTTGATGGATATTGTGTAGATTTTCTGCCTTCATGGTTTGGAGGGTTGATCTACTGTCGGTAAGGTACAATCTCTGATTATATAGCAGATAAATTTAAAAAAATTTTTAATAATTTCTTGCACCATTAACACCTAGCTAAAAATTAGCTTTATGTTCTTGAGTTAAGAGTTCATATTCTGATGCCCCTAATAGCTTAATTGGAAAAGCACCCGACCGGAAATCAGAAGTTTTGTGGTTCGATTCCCAATGGAGTGAAGATGGAGTAGGATCTTTTTTTAAGAAATAATTTTAATTTAAATATATTATTTTGCATCTAGTCTTATTAAGACGTTAAGCATTTTCTGTTCTTGAAGATTCTTAAATTGATCGATGTTGTGTAGATTTTCTGCCTGCATGGTTTGGAGGGTTGATCTACTGTCGGTAAGGTACAATCTCTGATGATATAGCAGATAAATAAAAAAAATCTTAGAAATAATTACTTGTACCATTAACACATAGCTAAAAATTAGCGTTATGTTTTTGAATAAGAGTTCTTATTCTGATCCCTCTAATAGTTTATCTGGAAAAGCACCAGACCGGAAATATAAATTTTTGTGGTTCGATTCCCAATGGAGTGAAGAAGGAGTAGGATCTTTTTTCAAGAAATAATTTTATTTTAAATATATTATTCTGCATCTAGTCTTATTAAGACGTTAAGCATTTTCTGTTCTTGAAGATTCTTAACTTGATCGATGTTGTGTAGATTTTCTACCTTAATGGTTTTGAGGGTGGATCTACTGTCGGTAAGGTACAATCTCTGATGATATAGCAGATAAATTAAGCAAATATTAAAAATAATTACTTGTTCCATTAACACCTAGCTAAAAATTAGCGTTATGTTCATGAATTAAGAGTTCTTATTCTGATCCCTCTAGTAGCTTAATTGGAAAAGCACCTGACCGGAAATCAGAAATTTGTTGGTTCGATTCCCAATGGAGTGAAGATGGAGTAGGATCTTTTTTCAAGAAATAATTTCAATTTACAAGTATCATTTTTCATCTAGCCTTATTAGGACGATAAGCATTTTCTGTTATTGAAGATTCTTAACTTGATCGATATTGTTTAGATTTTCTGCGTTCACGTTTTGGAGGGCTGATCTACTTTTGGTAAGGTACAATCTCTGATGATATAGCAGACAAATTAAAAATTTTTTAAAAATAATTACTTGTACCTTTAACACCTAGCTAAAAATTAGCGCTATGTTCTTGAATTCAAAGTTCTTATTCTGATCCCTCTAATAGCTTATTGGAAAAGCACCTGACCGGAAATCAGAAGTTTTGTGGTTTGATTCCCAATGGAGTGAAGATGGAGTAGGATCTTTTTTCAAGAAATAATTTTAATTTAAAAATATTATTTTCCATTTAGTGTTATTAAGACGTTAAGCATTTTCTGCTATTGAAGATTCTTAACTTGATCGATATTGTGTAGATTTTCTTCCTTCGTGGTTTGGAGGGTTGATCTACTGTTGTTAAGGTACAATCTCTGATGATATAGCAGATAAAGTAAAAAAAATTTTTAAATAATTACTTGTACCATTAACACCTAGCTGAAAATTAGCGTTATGTTCATGAATTAAGAGTTCTTATTCTGATTCCTCTAGTAGCTTAATTGGAAAAGCACCTGACCGGAAATCAGAAATTTGTTGGTTCGATTCCCAATGGAGTGAAGATGGAGTAGGATCTTATTTCAAGAAATAATTTTAATTTTAATATATTATTTTGCATCTGGTCTTATTAAGACGTTAAGCATTTTCTGTTCTTGAAGATTCTTAACTTGATCGATGTTGTGTAGAGTTTCTGCCTGCATGGTTTGGAGGGTTGATCTACTGTCGGTAAGGTACAATCTCTGATGATATAGCAGATAAATTTTAAAAATTGTAAAAATAATTACTTGTACCATTAACACCTAGCTAAAAATTAGCGTTGTGTTCTTGAATTATGAGTTCTTATTCTGATCCCTCTAATAGGTTATTTGGAAAAACACCTGACCGGAAATCAGTAGTTTTGTGGTTCGATTCCCAATGGAGTGAAGAAGGAGTAGGATCTTTTTCAAAAAATAATTTTAATTTACAAATATCATTTTCCATCTAGCCTTATTAAGACGATAAGCGTTTTCTGTTATTGAAGATTCTTAACTTGATCGATATTGTTTAGATTTTCTGCGTTCATGGATTGGAGGGTTGATCTACTGTCGGTAAGGTACAATCTCTGTTAATATAGCAGATAAATTTGAAAAATTTTAAAAATAATTACTTGTACCATTAACATCTAGCGAATAATTAGCATTATGTTCTTGAATTAAGAGTTCTTATTCTGATTCCTCTCATAGCTTAATTGGAAAAGCACCTAAGCGGAAATCAGAAGTTTTGTGGTACGATTCCCAATGGAGTGAAGATTGAGTAGGATCTTTCTTTCTAGAAAGAATTTTAATTTACAAATTTTATTTTCCACCCAGTCTTATTAAAACTTTTAGCATTTTCTGTTATTGAAGATTCTTTACTTGATCGATATTGTGTAGATTTTCTGCCTTCATGGTTTGGAGTTTTTATCTACTGTCGGTGCAATCTCTGATGATATAGCGGATAAATTAATTTTTTTTTAAATAATTACTTGTAGCATTAACAACTTTCTAAAAATTACCGTTGTGTTCTTGAATTAAGATTTCTTATTCTTATCCCTCTAATAGGTAATTTGGAAAAACACCTGACCGAAAATCAGAATTTTTGTGGTTCGATTCCGATTGGAGTGGAGTAGGAGTAGGATCTTTTTTCAAGAAATAATTTTACTCTAAAAATATTATTTTCCATCTCGTCTTATTAAGACGTTAAGCATTTTCTGTTATTGAATATTCTTAACTTGATCGATATTGTGTTGATCTTCTGCCTTCATGGTTTGGAGGTTTGATCTACTGTCGGTACAATTTCTGATGATATAGCGGATAAATTAATTTTTTAAAGATAATAATGACTTGTACCATTAACACCTAGCTAAAAATTAGCGTTGTGTTCTTGAATTAAGAGTTCTTATTCTGATCCCTCTAATACGTTATTTGGAAAAACACCTGACCGGAAATCAGTATTTTTGTAGTTCGTTTCCCAATGGAGTGAAGAAGGAGTAGGATCTTTTTCAACAAATAATTTTAATTTAAAAATATTATTTTCCAGCTAGACTTATTAAGACGTTAAGCATTTTCTGTTATTGAATATTCTTAACTTGAGCGATATTGTGTAGATTTTCTGCCTTCATGGTTTGGATGGTTGATATACCGTCGGTAAGGTACAATCTCTGATGATATAGCAGATAAATTAAGAATTTTTTTAAAACAATTACTTGTTCCATTAACACCTAGCTAAAAATTACCTTTGTGTTCTTGAATTAAGAGTTCTTATTCTTATCCCTCTAATAGGTTATTTGGAGAAACACCTGACCGGAAATCAGAATTTTTGTGGTTCGATTCCGATTGGAGTGGAGAAGGAGTAGGATCATTTTTCAAGAAATAATTTTACTTTAAAAATATTATTTTCCATCTAGTCTTATTAAGACGTTAAGCATTTTCTGTTATTGAATATTCTTAACTTAATCGATATTGTGTTGATCTTCTGCCTTAATGGTTTGGAGGGTTGATCTACTGCCGGTATGGTAAAATCTCTGATGATATAGCAGATAAATTTAAAAAATTTTAAAAATAATTACTTGTACGATTATCATCTAGCGAAAAATTAGCGTTATGTTCTTGAATTAAGAGTTCTTATTCTGATCCCTCTAATAGCTTATTGGAAAAGCACCTGACCGGAAATCAGTAGTTTTATGGTTCGATTCCCAATGGAGTGGAGATGGGGTAGGATCTTTTTTTCAAGAAATAATTTTAATTTAAAAATATTATTTTCCATCTTGACTTATTAAGACGTTAAGCATTTTCTGTTATTGAATATTCTTAACTTGATCGATATTGTGTAGATTTTCTGCCTTCATGGTTTGGAGGGTTGATCTACTGTCGGTAAGGTACAATCTCTGATAATATAGCAGATAAATTTAAAAATTTTTTAAAATAATTACTTGTACCATTATCATCTAGCGAAAAATTAGCGTTATGTTCTTGAATTTAGAGTTCTTATTATGATCCCTCTAATAGCTTAATTGTGAAAGCTCCTGACCGGAAATCAGAATTTTTGTGGTTCGATTCCCAATGGAGTGAAGATTGGAGTAGGAACTTTCTTTCAAGAAATAATTTTAATTTACAAGTATCATTTTCCTTCTAGCCTTATTAAGACGTTAAGCATTTTCTGTTATTGAATATTCTTAACTTGATCGATATTGTGTTGATCTTCTGCCTTAATGGTTTGGAGGGTTGATCTACTGCCGGTATGGTAGAATCTCTAATGATATAGCAGATAAATTAAAATTTTTTTTTAATAATTACTTGTACCATTAACACCTAGCTGAAAATTAGCCTTAGGTTCTGGAATTAAAAATTCTTATTCTGATCCTTCTAATAGCTTAATTGGAAAAGCACCTGACCGGAAATCTGTAGTTTTGTGGTTGGAGTCCCAATGGAGTGAAGATGGAGTAGGATCTTTTTTTCAAGAAATAATTGTAATTAAAAAATATTATTTTCAGTTTGTCAAAAACAAATGCCCTTAAAAGAAATTTCGATTCTACTGTTTTTGGTGTAGAATTGATATTTTAAATTGAAAAATGACCTTTTGTACTTAATAATTAAATTTTTCTAATTTTTATGTTTTGGTAGAAAATTAATCCTTTTGGTTTAAAATCGAATTTTTTCGTTAAATATTGAACTATTTGGAAATAAAATTATCTGTTTTGATGCAGTATTTAGAAATTCATAATTTTTGTTGACAATTCGTTATTTTTGGTAGAAAAATAAACTTCTTAATTGAAATTTCATCTTTGTTTCAAGGATTCTTTTATCAGATGAAAAATTCGTGTTTTGGTAAAAAAAGTAATTTCTCTAAGAGAAAAGTCTATTGTATAATTTTTGATAGAAAAATGATATTAAAAAAAATTGATCTTTTTTTGTTAAAAATATTCTTTTTTTTAAACCGTCTTTTTAAACAGAGAAATTAATCTTCGCGGTTAAAAATTCATCTTCTTCATTGAGGGTTCAATTATTATTTTTTTGAAAATTCCTTCATAGTCAGTCAAAAATTAATTTATGTAAAATAAAATTGGATTATATCATTTTTGGTAGAGAATTGATATTTGAAATAAAAAAATTATCTTTTTTAGTTGAAAATTCAACCCTTTTGGTTTTAAAATGCACATATTTCGATGAAAATTCTTCATTGCGGTAGGAAATTAGTCTTATCGTTTGAAAACTCATCTTTGTGATTGAGAACAAAACTATTAAGTTAAACATTCCGCTTTTTTTTTTAAATTAAATTCTTTAACTAAAAATTTAACTCTCCCACTTTCGGTAAAAAATTGAAATTGTGAATTACAAATTAATATTTTTGTGTTAAAAAATCAATTATTGGTTTCAAACATCGTCTTTTTTTACATAAAATAAGCTTCTTGGTTGAAAATTCATCTGTTTGTTTGAAACTTCAACTATGTATTAATGCCTTTAAGGAAAATTTTCATTATGTCATTGTTGCTTAAAAACTAATCGCCTTTTGTGGAGAATTAATTTTATGGGTAAAAAGTTAATCTGTTTTTTATTATTTTTAACACAGATGCCTTAATTCGATTTTTTATTGTCTTATATGTGGAAAAAGCCTTCCCGCCTGATTGACTATAAAAGAAAATTTATCGCTGAGATGTGCTGCTAAATAATGTGTAGAACCTGCTTGACTTTAAGTGAATTCTATCTGATTCTAAATACTTTTTATAATACTGTTCTTAGATTGAAAATTAATTTAATTGAAAACAATTTACATCTGTATAAGGTTTCTTACAGTTTATGATAATAAATTTCGTACAAAGAGATCATCTGAAAAATAACAAAAAAGGAATAAAATAATAACAAATTTAATAAAATTACATATACGTCACTGGAAAAATAATTTAAATGGTTTCTTTAAATAAAAAATTTATGACAAAACTTTTTCGATTACATTGGTATTGTTTTCTCATAAATTGAACTTCTTTAAAACAAAATAATGTTTTTAGATTACTGCAAGATTTATCAATAGTTCTTAATTAAATTAAACAAAATTTAAATTGAAAAATAAGTGATTTTCATTTTTCATTAGTTCACAACTAAGATATTAATCAAAAAATACTGCTTCCAATTGTAAAACTGCGTACTTACAAGATATTGTGTACTTTTCATAGATTTAATAAAATTCTCTTATATAGGCCTCCATTGTGTCTACAGTTTGGTGTCAAATTCATCTGGTTTAGTTAAAATTTGAAATAATCTGTAGAAAATTTCATTTTTTTGATTTAATATTAACTTTTATAAACTAAAAACTGCATTATTCTATTTTTGTATAAAATTTGATATTTTTTATTGAACCTTGATCCTTTGCAGTTCAAAGTGAAATTACTTGTTTGAAAAATTATGTACTTTGTTGAAAATTTGTGCTTCTTGTTAGAAATATAAAACTACTTACTTGAAAATTCATCTTTTTAATTGAGAATTCAACTATTTTGTTGAACGTTCCTTTAAAGTTAGTCCAAAATTAATTTATGTAAGATAGAATTGGATTATATCATTTTTGATAGAGAATTGATATTTGAAGTTAAAAATGTATCTTTTATAGTTGAAAATTCAACCCTTTGGTTTGAAAATGCTCATATTTAGATGAAAATTCGTTATTTCGGTAGGAATTTAGTCCTCTCGTTTAAAGATTCATCTTTGTGATTGAGAACAAAACTATTAAGTTGCACATTCTGTTTTCTTTTTTTTTTGTAAAAATTAAATTCTCTAATTGAAAATTTAACTATACCGCTTTTGCTGGAACACTGAAATTTGGTATTAAAAATGGATATTTTTCGATTGAAAATTCAATTATTTGTTTCAAACATCGTCTTTTTCTTGGTTGAAAATTCATCTGTTTTCTTGAAACTTCAACTATGTATGTATCATCAAATGCATCTATTTTAGTAAAATTTCAATTAATTTGTTGAAATTTAATTGTTTGTTGTTAAATATTAATTCTTCTAACTAAAAAGGAATAATCCTATTTCTGGGTTTATATATTTATATTTTTAATTAAAAATTGATCGTTTTTAGTTGAAAACTCCACTATTTGTTTGAAAACTGATCTTTTTGATATGTGTTCGACTATTTTGTTAAAAATTGATTAAAAATTCAGCTGCACAATTTCAGGATGAAAAATTATATTTTTAATTACAAATAAATTTTTTGATTTGAAAACTCTTTTTTCTGATAGTAAACTACTTTTTTTTTGTTAAAATCTTATCTTGTTTATTTAGGATTAAACCATTTTCTTGATTTTTTTTGTTTGTTAAAAATTAATGCCTAAAGAAAATTTTATTTATATCATTGTTGGTTAAAAACTAATCGTTTTTTTCTAGATAATTAATGTTATGCGTCAAAAGTTAATCTGTTTTTTATTATTCTTAGCATAGATGTTCAAATTCGATTATTTTGTCTTAGATTGGAAAAAATGTCTTGCATACTTTACTATAAAACAATTTTAATCGCTGGGAGATTCTGCTGAATAATCTGTAGAACCTGTCTGATTTTAAGTGAATTCTATTTTATTTTTAATAATTTTGATAATATTGTTCTTGCATTGAATATTAATTAAGTTGAAAATTCTATTATTTGTTTAAAACAATTTTTTTAAATAGAAAATTAATCTTTGTGTTTGAAATATCATCATTTTTGTTAAAACTTTTACTACTTGGAGTCAAGTTCATCTCTTTTAATTAAAATTTGAAATAATCTGTAAAAAATTTAATTTTTTCGATCGAATATTAACTTTTATAAACTACAAACTGAATTATTCTATTTTTGTTTAAAATTTGATATTTTTTTGTTGAAACTTCATCTTTTTAGTTAAAAATTATATTATGGGTGAAAAATTAATTTGTTTTTTATTATTCTTAACATAGATGCCTAAATTCGACTTTTTTTGTCTCAGATCGGAAAAAAACGTCTTGCGTAATTTACTATAAAAGAATTTTAATCGCTGAGAGATTCTGCTAAATAATGTGTAGAACCTTCCTGGTTATAAGTAAATTCTATTGTATTTTTTATTCTTTTTATAATATTGTTCTTGCATTGAAAATTAATTTAGTTGATAATTCTATTGTTTTTTTCTAGGAAAGTTTGTTTAATAAGAATTAATCGTTGTGATTAAAATTCATCTTTTTTGTCAAAACTTTTAATATTTGGTGTCAAGTTCATCTGTTTTAATTGAAACTTCATCTTTTTTGTTAAAAATTATTTTACGGGTGAAAAATTCATCTGTTTTTTTATTCTTAACATACATGCCCAAATTCGACTTTTTGTCTCAGACCGGAAAAAAACGTCTTGCATAATTTACTGTAAAAGAATTTTAATCGCTGAGAGATTCTGCTAAATAATGTGTAGAACCTGAATGAATTTAAGTGAATGCTATCGTATTTTGAATACTTCTTCTTTATTCATAATGTGTCCCCTAAGGGTTTACATGACTTCCATTCCTTACAATCTTTCCGTTTAAATCTATATATTTTTTACAATCTTATCCTTTCTATATATACAATTATTTACATCTATTTACATAAAGTCTTATATCTAGTTCCTTATTTCTATTTCCGAGAGTGCAAGCGAGAGTGCAAGCGAGAGAGAGAGCATGAGAACGCAAACGCATCTTAGTCTACTTATCTTTTACTTTACCATTACTTACAATTTTCACGCTTCTAATCTAAGCGACTTCCCTTTCCTTTTTCTTTCACTTTTTTTTATACCCGCATTTACCTTTTTCACGTGCATTCTTTCATTCTCTCTCATTCGCTCCTCTAGCACCCTCTAACTCCTTCATTCATTCTTCTCCTAATCCATCTTCGCCTAGAATCTTAACCACATTTTCTTGCCAGCTTCCTTTATCTTCCATTCCTCTCCTACATCCTTCCCATACAAGCTCCCATGTTTCCTCCTCCCATTCACGTATTCTACACATTCTGTTCTCTTCTTTTTCCCAGTACATCCCCTCCCTTACCTCGTTTCCCAGTCTAAATCTTGCTATTCTGGTCCAGCTTCTCTCTCCCCATCCCTTTTCTAAATACTTTGGCAGCCCTTCCTTTTCTATCATCTTATACCATTTATTGTATTTTGATTCCTCAATCGCCCCCCATCTTTCTGTTAACTGTCTTTCCCTCTCCCTTTTTCCAATTCTTCATATTTTACTCCAGTCCCGTCTTCTATTTCTCTATCATTAAAGAACACCCTCCTTTCTTCTTCCCACCTCGTTAATTCGATCGCCCTCCCTCTCCTCTCTTCTACCTCCATCAAACACTTTCTCGCCAACTCCCCTCCCTTTCCCTCCCTAAGCTTTGTCTCAAATTTCCATGCCCTCTTACTCGCTCTAATACTTAACTTATCCCTTTGCGCTTCTTCTCTCACCATATTTCCTGGCGTCCTCCAGTCTGCCCCTATTGTGCACCTTATATACAATTCTTGTAAACTCTCAATATCTTTCCTTTCTTTCCATCCCCATATCTCTACTCCATAACCTAAAACCGGCCATACCAGCGTATCAAAGAACCACATTTTCCTTCTCCAATTTTTTTTTAACCTCCGTTTTCCTATTCCCCATATCTGTTTCATTACCCCTGCTGCTTTTTTTATCCTTTCTCTTACATGAGCTGTAGGATCTCTATTCGTCTGCAAGATATATCCCAAATATTTATACTCTTTGACTTCTTCTAACTTTATTGCTTTCCATCTCCCTGTCCATTCTTTCTTCCTTCCTCCTCCTTTTCTAAACCTCATTATCTTTGTCTTTTCTACATTTACATTCAGCTTTTTCCTATTTAAGTATTTCTCTAATCCTGTAATTAATCCCGCCATCCCTTCTTCATCCTCTGCCATCAACACTATCTCGTCTGCGTATGCCAGTGTATATATCTTTTCCTTCCCTATCCTAACTCCTCCCCAACCCTTTCTCCTCATTTCATCTTCCAAGTCTGATATTAATAAATTAAATAAAAGTGGGCTCAGAGAACACCCTTGTCTCACACCTCTCACCAACCAGAAACTATCTCCTACTTGCTTTCCTACCTTTACCCTGCTTCTTGTCTCCCTAAAAATTTCTGATACTCTCTTTATTAATCCCTCTCTTATCCCCTTCTTTACCATAACTTTGTCTATTTCGCCTCGGTCTAATGAGTCAAACGCCGCCTTTAAGTCCACGAACATTGCTATCATTGCCCCTTTTTCCTTTTTAATTCTTTTATTTACTAGATAGTTCAAAACATATATGTTGTCCATTACCCCCATTCCTTTTCTAAACCCTGTCTGATTCTGTGACTCGATCTTTTTTTCTTCAACTTCTATCTTCAATCTCTCTGACAACATAGTTACATATACTTTATACAGCGTTGGCATCAACGTCACCCCCTTATAATCTTTAACCTCCTCTCCCTTGCATTTCTTTACTATCGGTATAACTACTCCTTCTTTCCATAACTCTGGCCACCCCTCTCCTCTCCATACTCTATTACACATTATCCTTGCCCATTCCTCTAGTTCCTCCCCTCCATATTTCCATACTTCATCTGGGATCTCATCTATACCAGGTGCCTTTCCATCCTTCATTATTCCTAAAACTTTAACTATTTCTTCCCTTGAAATTTCCTTTTCCTCATCTCTTTCTCTACCATATTTTCCTCCCTTTACAACTTTTCTCTCTACTCCTCCTAGCAAATACAAAAAATATTTCTTCCATTCTATCATTTCAATATCTTGGTTTACTCTTTTTCTTCTTTTTCTTTCTCTATTTACTACCTTCCATACCTCTTCTTCCGTCCTAGCCTTCTCCGCCTCTTCCTCAAACATTTTATTCTCTTCCTCTTTCTTTTGATAACACAATTCAGTATACTCTTTCTTTTTTTCCTATATTCTTCCCCATTACTTTTTTCTTTTCTCCATTTTATTAATTCCTTTCAGACCTCCTTTTTTTTCTCTTTGCAGTCCTCATCCCACTCACTTCTATTCCCACCTTTACTAACTTCATTATTATTTGTGCACTTTAATCCTATTTTTATTTCTCCTATCATTTTTTCCATCTCCACGTCCACATTTCTCTCTCCCATTTTGATATTTCTTATTTTTTCTCTAAACTGTTCTTTTCCTTCCCTTGACCAATCCCCTTTTCCTACACTTTTTACATTTGCTCCCCTTTTACTCATATTGCTATTCCTTTTTTGGCCCTCTAATCTCACTATTAAGGGAAAGTGATCCGAATCAATATATTCTCCTACTACTAGTTTCTTAACCTTCTCTCTTACCTCATCATCCACTATCACATAATCAATTACCGTTCCCCTTTCACTTCCTGAGCGTGTATATTCTCCTTTTTCATCACCTTCTATATTCCCGTTTAAGATATACCATCCCAACTCCTCTAAGCTCTTTATCAATTTTTTTCCCTTCCCATTTAGTACCTTATCTTTGGATTTTCTTCCTTTCTCTTCTCTCCATTCCCTTCCTCCTCTGTCTCCTGTTCTCGCATTGAAATCACCACCTATTATCATCCTAATCTCTTCTTTATTTTTTTCAATCATTTCTTTAATCTCCTTTGCTTTTTCCTGCATATCACCGTTCACATAAATCCCTACTACCTTCCACTTCTCTCCTCCCATCATAGCCTCTTCTACTATTACTCCTTCTATTTGTTCATTCCTGTCTTTTTTATCTTTCCCTGTTATACATTCATTCCTTGCTCCCATCACCATTCCTCCCATTGCCCTGCCCTTTTTATTCTTCCTCTTTGCATTTTGCACTTGCCATTTGTAACCACTTGATAACCTTCCCCTTACTCTTTCCCATCCC
>NC_046664.1:134148130-134149316 GCF_010883055.1 Belonocnema kinseyi | reverse complement strand
ACATTTATTTTTAATTTGTTGAACATTTTTTTCCACATATTGGCATCACATCACTTTAGAATATTAAAAATTTATTTATATATTTTACACATCAAAAGATGAATTTTTTCTTTTTATTTACGTTTATAAAAATTCGTGATCACTGCAAGTGAGAAATAAATATGTTACAATCTGTAGGTTATATAACACGTGGACTCCTTGCAGCCATTAGCATGTGCACTGAATAAGTTAAATATCACTAGAGCTTAATTTAGTGTAAATTTTATAATTCCTGTACAGGATCATCTATTGAAACTATTGTGAAAAGAGAATTACAACTAAATAATCATTGAACTTGTAAATAAATTGTTGCGTCAATAATAATGTATTATAATATTATTTAATTTTAATTTCTTAAATTTTTTATTAATCAGCATTGTCCTATTGAAATTTATCACTTCATACTTCTTAGTCGAAACAATTAGTTCTTTAAAATCTTAATCTGCATATTCCACTCAGTTAAACTTAACCTGAGGTAACCTTTGATTGGCAGATTCACGCTTATTGAAAATTGCTATGTGCGCATCGGACTTTTACCATTGGGAGTGATCGCTTAAAACTCCATTTCATATTGAATCTTAACCCATTCATATGTCAATGACTCGTAAAATACTCACAGGAATTATTTCAAGGTTGTCTGTTTTATTCAACTCTATTCATTCAACATTCGTCAAAATGCTGAATGAATAGAGTTGCATGAAACAGACAAACTTGAAATAATTCCTGTGAGTATGCTGATTAATAAAAAATTTAAGAAATTAAAATTAAATAATATTATAATACATTATTATTGACGCAACAATTTAATTACAAGTTCAATGATTATTTAGTTGTAATTCTCTTTTTACAATAGTTTCAGTAGATGATCCTGTACAGGAATTATAAAATGTACACTAAATTAAGCTCTAGTGATATTCAACTTATTCAGTTTACATGCTAATAGCCGCAGGGAGTCCACGTGTTATATAACCTACAGATTGTAACATATTTATTTCTCACTTGCAGTGATCACGAATTTTTATAAACGTAAATAAAAAGAAAAAAATCATCTTTTGATGTGTAAAATATATAAATAAATTTTTAATATTCTAAAGTGATGTGATGCCAATATGTGGAAAAAAATGTTCAACAAATTAAAAATAAATGT
>NC_046664.1:134145926-134148030 GCF_010883055.1 Belonocnema kinseyi | reverse complement strand
CATCTTTTGATGTGTAAAATATATAAATAAATTTTTAATATTCTAAAGTGATGTGATGCCAATATGTGGAAAAAAATGTTCAACAAATTAAAAATAAATGTCTGAAAATAAATAGCCTGTAAATAAAAGTAGACTCCATGTATGCCAGGATTTTTTTAAAAGTAGCCATTAAACTACTTTCTAATGAACAATTAAAAATATTTTCATTAAATTTGTTTTATTTAAATGAATAATTTTCTACCGGAACTATCGCTCATCTATCGGTTAATGCCGATTCATAATCGCTACTAAATGGGTCCGAGAAAAAAATTACGTGGCCGATTAAAAAAGTAGATTCCTCATTCAAAACTCACTCTAACCGACGAGCGGCTATCTGAAATTTCAGTGACAGATACGCAATTCAAAAGACCTAAAAACCCATTCAAATGCAAGTGAATGGACTTTTGTTTCCTAGGTATGTTCATCAGTTTGGGTGTTTTCCATTTTGTATCGCTTTTTCAAACAAATAATATTTTTGCGCACAGGAGGTAAGTGTTTTCATACTTGATAACATAATAATGTCATGTCTTTGCACAGAAGAGACTGCATACGCCTTACGGCACGTTTACAGCTTTCTATGGGAAAAACAGATTTAAAACAAGAAAGAAAAAACAAAAGTTAATACTTGTTGTCACGCTGAAGTGAAAAAAATTGGGTTAAACATGTAGAAGCAGCAACAGAAAACACGAATAAAACATTATTTTTACTGATAAATCTCCTTCGAAATAGATTAAACTATTGCAGATGAATTATTACTTATTTAACAACATTTAGTAAAAATCACCTGCCAGCTGGGAATCCCCACTTGTCTCCATTTTAGTAAAGTTACACGACGGTAGATAGCACTGCCGTTAAAATTCAGAAATTATTTTCGACTCGTGTAAACTTTAACTAGCAAGGTTCATTTTGTTGCGGTGAATCTTTCACTTTTTTGTGTTACATTACCAGTAATTACCGGTAATTACTGTTAAGGGCATGTGATACTTAGAAAATTGTCGATCTTACCAGTTTTAGGTTTCCCCGGCTTTTTTTCTAGAATAATAAATGTTTTGTCTTAAAAATTTGGGAAATGATAGCGAACATGCTAACGGACGTCTACATACACTTTTTTGTGGGTTAATTCAAAAAAGTTTTAATGTAGCAAAATCTGATTAATTTGCATAGCGCTTAGGAAATTGTATCGATTTTTTCAGTGTTAGATTCCCTCCGCTTTTTTCCTAGGATAAGAAATAGTTTGCCTTTAAAATCTGAGAAATGATAGCAAACATGCTAACGGACGTCCCCAGACACTTACTTGTGTTTTTTATCAAAAACTTTTGATATTGCTAACAACGAGCGTGTATATTTCAAGGTTATGTGTGTTACAAATCACCCGAGCGTTACTTCCAAACTAGACAATATTTTTGGCCGAAAACTTTGGACTTACAAAGAAACATAGTAACTAATCTCCCGAAACTAACCTTGTTTGCAGGCAATCAAAAAGTTTATTTCATAAATAATTTCAAAATTAACGGAAAGGCAGAAATGAAAAACGACGTAACCTCAAAATAATGCATATACATAAAATTTGTATTTAGCACAATAATTTTTTTTTGTATTATCCCTCAAAAAGGAGTCCGGGGACGTCATTTATGATATTTTATAGCATCTCGGAATTCAGTTTTTAAACATTTTCATTTTTATGGAAAAAAGCCGGGAAAACTGTAAGTATCACATGCCCTTAATCGCGGTAAGAAACAGTAATTTTTCAATTTTTCACCGAAAAAATGTTTTTAAAGATAAACATTTTAATGTTATAATACTAAATTAGACCCTTGTTTACGTATTTTTTGGTTTACTGCACGTAAAACATGTGTAATATGTAATCATAATGACAAATGAATTTAATTTAGAAAGCAGCAGACGGCAGAACTCTCGAAACTATGAGATTTTGGGCGGGTGATTCAAATTAATATAGGAAAATCTATGTAAAATACTGAGTGAATAAGACTTAAACTAATGTTCGTGCCCTATTACATACAGAAGGACAAATTTGTAAAATATTTGAATGTTTGATTTTTTACAT
>NC_046664.1:134141020-134145826 GCF_010883055.1 Belonocnema kinseyi | reverse complement strand
TATGTAAAATACTGAGTGAATAAGACTTAAACTAATGTTCGTGCCCTATTACATACAGAAGGACAAATTTGTAAAATATTTGAATGTTTGATTTTTTACATTGTCATCTTAATAAGAAGGTATTGCTTTTATCCCAAATAACTTTTGCAAGACTAGTCAGATTGGATTGTGTTTTGGTACGCAATTTTAGGGACCAAATAGAAAGATCAAGTTCGCTAACCAGCAGTTTTAGATAGAACTTAAAAAGTAAGAATATTAAAAAAATTCTTGACATTATTTTTTTTTAAATTTTAGAATTTTATATATAGTCACTCACAGTACTGAAACAATACAAATTTAACTACACGACTTTTTTTAATAACAAAAATTATCAGAGTTTTAGCGTTTTCAAAATCCAAAAAGACAGATAAAAGTAAACATTTTGGACCAAGCAACGCATTATATAAAAAAAGGAGAAAGGAAACATTGTTTTTTAAAAGCCCTACAAGACTTTCGTGAAAACTTTTCAAATATAATTCAAAATTCGAAAATTTTTATTCCACAATAAACAATAAAAAAATTAATTTTGTAGTAAACTATCCAAGATACTATAACCAAATGAATTTTTTTCTAAACGACAAAGATAAGGCAACACATTAATATGCAATACTTGTTCGAGCATAAAGGATCTACAAATCTATCATTTTTAATGTTGAGATAGGACGAATAGATTTTCTTTTAAACGTAAAAATAAATGTAAAAATGAGAAAATACAATTTTTGGAAAAATAGCACAAGAGCCGAAAAAATGACAAAGAAAAAGTTGTGCAAGAAAAAAAGATCTTCACATTTTTTATAAACACAATGCGCTAACGCATCGCAGGCTGTGTTACCGAACTGCTGGTATACCAGCAGTTGGTTGTTATACCATTTTCGAATCGAAAGATGCCCAGCCCACGTGGGCATTAATGATTCTATGGTATCTGGTACTCACCTCCGCCCAGATTTTTTCCCGTGTACGCATGCGATGCATAATGCGCATCATTGGCTGCCGTTTGCGTTCATTTGAAATTTTCAAAAATGCAATTTTTAATTAGTAATCTAGAATAAGTCTATTTTAACATCTTAAAGTAGTGCGTGGATGATTTTTAACATACTCTGCGAATTGGTCTAAAAATTGAAATGAGTATTCAGTGAATAAAAAATATTCTTTTACTGTATTCTGTTAGTTACTGAATACTGATTTTGTTTTTTAACCCAATGCTCAGAATAAATTAAAACCATACAGGTACCACTTTAACGCATTTAAATATAATGATTTATTATTATTAATAATCTATTGACAAATTGTATTTTTCAACACTTTAAATAGGTGTGCGAACGGCACCCAATGAAGCACCTCATGCAATGCATTCGCAGTAGCACATGGTGCCCTTGTTGGCAGCAATGCGTGCACACTGCGTGCTAATCTGAAAAATTGCACCCGCTCCCACCGAAATCGCGGTAAAATTTCACGGAGACAAGGATTACCGCCTTCCTCATTTTTCCCGCAAGTGTTTCAGCATGTTATTGACACGCAGGGATGCTTTTTAGGCCATTAGAGAGTGAAAGCTTGGCACCTCCAAGAGCGCCAATGACAAGGACGATTAATTTAACAGAATATCCCGACCCTTTGATAAGCAGTTATAGAAAAGTAGAATCCAGGAAAATGAAAACTCTGTTAGAAATGGCTGAAAGAATGACAATCTTCAAGGAGTGAGCTCGATTCTTACTTACTGAAGCATAAATGCCTACCTACAAACGGCCCTTTTCAGGGCCACATGAGTCGAAAATGATTAAGAGTACCACAATCTCCAATAAGTGAGCTCGATTTTCACTCACTGAAGCACGAATGGCTATAAACAATATGACAGCAAGGATTCTTTTGCAAGACATTTCAAATTGATTCCGCAAAAAAATCAAGCCTATACATAAAATAATGATCAAAATGTGCAATTGTTTATACAAATTATTTAAATAATTATCAGTTTTTGTCCCAATTAAAAATATAATAGCAAAGAGTCTTTTGCAAGACATTTCGAATTGATTTCACAAAAAAATCAAGCCTATACATCAAACAATGGTCAAAATGTGCATTTGCTTATGAACATAGTTTAAATAATCAATACTTTTCGATCACTTTGAAGAATATTACAGCAAGGTCTCTTTGGTAAGACATTTCAAGTTGATTCCGCAAAAAAATCAATCATATTCATGAAAAAATGGTCCAAATGTGCATTTGTTTATATAAATTGTTTAAATAATTGGCAATTATTATCTATTCTCAACTTATTGTAAGCGCATATCATTATCTGTGATACTTTATAAAAAAGCTATGGGTTAAAATTTTCTAATCATTGCGAATCACGAAAAAATTACTTTTGTGAATTAATTTGTTTATAACATTATTAACAATTTTTGTAGTTTCTCTAACCCACTGGAAATTATTTTTAGTTACTTATGTAATTGATTTATGACCTTTTTTAATGAATTTGAAAGTCTTAGAAAAAATTGTGTCACGGACAAGTTTAGCAACAAAAAGTTGTAACTTTGTTGTTAAATAAAAAACTTTACGTACAGTCGAATTGAAATATCCGCAGTTTCTTGTTTTAGCTGGAAGCCTTACGGTCATTTCTAAAAAAAACTTAAAAATCCGTTAAGAATTGCACTGTCGGTCGATTTTTCTCCATAAAAGGTGCTTTTTTACCCACTGTGCGGCAAGCATGTTCGTTGCAGATACTTTGTTCCTCGCCGACAGTTTAGAAGACCAAATTTGCCGGATGAGACGTTTGTATCTGCTTCGGAGAGTATCCTTCATAGATGTAACATCTTGAATGTGGCTCTGTGGCACACCCAAGTATGTATAAGTCTCTCCAGCGCAAAAGTGTCGTACAGCGCTTCTGTCAACGAGCTCAGGATCTTCAGGCTTGCCATTAAGTTTTTCTCATTTCAAATAAACCTTGGTGCATTTGTCTAGCTCAAATTCCATTCCAATTTCCTTAGTATATCGTTCGACAATCCCTAGAGCTAGATGTAGTTGCTTTTTGTTTTTAGCATAGACCTTAAGATCTTCCATGTAACATACATGAGTGACCTTGTACTTTCGATCTGCAGGTTTGCCACACAAGTATCCGTCGGAATGGCGAAGTGCTAGAGATAGTGGCAATAATGGAAGGCAAGAGAGGAGTGTGCTCATGGTGTCGCCCTGAAAGACACCTCTCTGAAAGGTGACCTTGTTAGTTGTCACACGATTTTTTCCAGATAAGATAGTAAATCTAGTTTTCCAAAGCGGCATCAATCTCTCTTCTATGCTCCTAACGATTTGCGGATGAACCTTTAAGCTTTCCAAAAGACAGATGATAAGTCTATGGGAGGTCGAATCGAAAGCTTTCCGATAATCAATCCAGGCCATCGTAAGGTCACGCTGGTTGAATGTTGCACCTTTGCAGCCTCGTTGTTCATACATTTCTTGCCACACAGGTTCAATTGCCCGTACAATCCTATCATTTAGGATAGCTGTGAATATCTTATACAGTGTGTTCAGACAAGTGATTGGCCTGTAATTCTTCGGGTCAGCTAAGTTGCTTTTTTTGACAGGAGTATTGTGCGCCCTTCCACCAACCACTCCAGAATCGGTTCTTCCGACTTTAAATATGAGGTGAAAATACGGGCCAAATTCTGATAGATTGAAGGAAACTTCTTCCATCAGAAGGTTTTTATACAATCTGCTCCCGGTGCGGAATAGTTCTTCGTCCCTCTTAATACTTTTTTCAACTCCTCGGTAGTGATAGGTGGGCATTCTTGATCAGGTGTTTTGATGGCATCACGCGGCCCCTTCAAGCTATTTATATTTTCTTAGTCTTCGTCCAGTCTATGCTGCACTTCGTAGACTTTTCTCCAAAATACTTCGACCTCCTCTGGTTTGGGCGGGTTGTCGACAGTAACTGGAGGGTCTTGGAAGAGTCGAGATGGGTCAGAGATAAACTGTTGATTTTCTCTGACCCACCTCTTCCTCTGCTCTAGACTTCTCTTAGCATCAGATAGTATCCGTATTTTCTCATCAATATACTGCCTGATGGTCAGCAGCTCTTACTTGTTAAGTCTGTGATAACAGGTCCGGAGTTCGCGCGCGAACTTTCAAACCTTGGCGGTAAAATTCCTACCAGATGTGATGCAGTCGTCATGCATTTCAGCCAGATCTTTAGACCTGAGAGAAACCTTGGTGTTGATGTTTCTCCGGGTCATAAAGCATCGATCTTCCTCTATTGGATGCCTGCTTGCGGTTGGTCTTAGTGTCGCCTCTCTTTTTCTGTTGCCGGCTTGTTCTAGCTGTAGTAGAGTAAACGTTCCGCTTACATAACCCCTTTTTCAGAGTAGTTCGGCAAGATTTCGCAGACGTTGATGCGAAAAGTGCGATAGCTCCGGGTGTTTCTCACAATAGAGAGCATGCAGCCATGCCATGTAACCCCGTTCAGGGGCCATATTTGCATCGTAACACTCTAGCAAGTCGCGATTTAGTCGGTCCGTCCACCTAAAGGTCCCGAGATTCCGCCGATCCATCGCATTGAATCCATTTGGATTGACCCGGTATCCCAGAGTCACCTTTCTAGACACCTCACTCAGGTGCCATTCCACCCCTGTACTATTGTCCCCGACTGCCTATTTATGTTTGTAACCACATTCAGTAGAACCCCTTGGTACTTGGACCCTCTATCCGCAACCCGAGGACTTGTTCGGTGGCTTTATCATAGACCCTTCGGTTTGATTCTAGAGGAATCAAAACCGAACC
>NC_046664.1:134123351-134140920 GCF_010883055.1 Belonocnema kinseyi | reverse complement strand
TATGTAAAATACTGAGTGAATAAGACTTAAACTAATGTTCGTGCCCTATTACATACAGAAGGACAAATTTGTAAAATATTTGAATGTTTGATTTTTTACATTCTCATCTTAATAAGAAGGTATTGCTTTTATCACGAATAACTTTTTCAAGACTAGTCGGATTGGATTGTGTTTTGGTACGCAATGTTAAGGACCAAATAGAAAGATCAAGTTCGCTAACCAGCAGTTTTAGATAGAATTTAAAAAGTAGGAACATTAAAAAAATTCTTGACACCATTTTTTTTTAAATTTAAGTATTTTATATATGATAACTCACAGTACTCAAACAATACAAATTTAACCACACGACTTTTTTTAATAACAAAAATTATCAGAGTTTTAGCATTTTCAAAATCCAAAAAGACAGATAAAAGTAAACATTTTGGACCAAGCAGCGCACTATATAAGAAAAAGGAGAAAGAAAACATTGCTTTTTAAAAGCCCTATAAGACTTTCGTGAAAACTTTTCAAATATAATTCAAAATTCGAAAATTTTGATTCCACAATAAACAATAAAAAAATTAATTTTGTGGTAAACTGTCGAAGATACTATAACCAAATGAATTTTTTTTAAACGACAAAGATAAGGCAATCAATTAATATGCAATACTTGTTCGACCATAAAGAATCTACAAATCTATCATTTTTAATGTTGAGATAGGACGAATAGATTTTCTTTTAAACGTAAAAATAAGTGTAAAAATGAGAAAATACAATTTTTGTAAAAATAGCACAAGAGCCGAAAAAAATGACAAAGAAAAAGTTGTTCAAGAAAAAAAGATCTTCATATTTGTTATAAAGTCTTGTTATAAAAATATATTCAAAAAATTAACTTTTTATACACAAGTTGTAATAAGCCACTTAATAACAAAGCTGTTTTTACAAGTTGCGCACTATTTCAACATTTTACTTTTAAACGCATATGAATAATATTTACAAAATAACTTTTATACTTCTAATTTTATTTATCTAAGTTGATACTAATTTCCCTAATATTAATTTGAATTACCCGCCCAACATCTCAGAGTTTCAAGGGTTTTGACGTCTGCTGCTCTCCAAGCATTTCTAATTATTATTAGATATTATACGTGGTTTAAGTGTAGAAAATTACAAAATAAGTAAACAAAATGTCTAAGTTATGATTCAAATAAAATATTTGACTCTAAAACCTTCTTTCTGTAATAAATGAGATAATTATCACTTTGTACTGCGATTACTTGTAATTACCGGTAAATGTGCGGTATTATTTGGTATTACCGGTCACTTCACATCACTACTCCCAACACGGGCCCCTTGCGCTACTACACGGAAAAAAACTGGGCGGAGGCACGTACCAGATACCATAGAACCAATATTGTCCTGATAACATTGGTTCTGCGGATGTGGGAACAAAGTAATCCCATGCGGGGAACGAGTGCCGTTCGATGATGGTATACCAGAAGTTCAGAAAAGCGCGACACAGTGAGCTAACGAATCGCGGGCCGTGTTACCGAACTGCTGGTATACCAGCAGTTGGTTGTTATACCATTTTCGAATCGAAAGATGTCCAGCCCACGCGGGCAATATTGATTCTATGGTATCTGGTACTCGCCTCCGCCCAGATTTTTTGCCGTGTACGCATGCGATGCATAAGGCGCATCATTGGCTGCCATTTGCGTTCATTTGAAATTTTCAAAAATACAATTTTTAATTAGTAATCTAGAATAATTCTATTTTAACATCTTAAAGTAGTGCGTGGATGCTTTTTAACATACTCTGCGAATTGGCCTAAAAATTGAAATAAGTATTCAGTGAATAAAAAATATTATTTTACTGTATTCTGTTAGTTACTGAATACTGATTTTGTTTTTTAACCCAATGATCAGAATAAATTGAAACCATACAGGTACTACTTTAACGTATTTAAATATAATGATTTATAATTATTAATAATCTATTCACAAATTGTATTTTTCAACACTTTAAAGAAGTGTGCGAACGGCACCCAATGAAGCACCTTATGCAATGCATTCGCAGTAGCACATGGTGCCTTTGTTGGCAGCACTGCGTGCACACAGGGTGCTAATCTGGAAAATTGCACCCGCTCCCAGCGAAATAGCGGTAAAATTTCAGCCACAGCCACGTCTCACGACCTTGAGATAGGTGGTTGCAGTCTGTAACGGAATCAATACGACGATCCAGCAACAGCCTCGTGCACCCTAAGAACACGGAATGACGCAAGGATTACCGCCTCCTGCATTTTTCCCGCAAGCGTTTCAGCATATTGTTGACACGCAGGGATGCTTTTTAGGCCATTAGAGAGTGAAAGCTTGGCACCTCGAAGAGCGTCAATAATAAGGACGATTAATTTAACAGAATATTCCGGGTACAATCGTTGCAACTCCCTTATAAGGTCTCGATACCTCTTTTTCTTCTCATTTTCCTTTGCTATGATGTTTTTGTCAGTTGTTGGCGAAAATTCATATAACGAACATGGTTGGCTTCTCGAAGTCAAGAAGAGCCATGTCTGGCCTCAAGTGAGCAACAGAAACAATTGTCGAGAATATAAATTGCCAGGATATGCGGCACTTCCCATTCTCGACAGCTGACCCAATTTCCCTAGGAGCATTTAGAGGAGCGATCTTAGGGTTAATGCCGTAAGAGTGACAGAGGTGAATGTAGGTCGTTCTCGCATGAGCTGCACAACTATATAGTATGTGAGCTAAATGCTAAGGGGTGTGCATGGCACGCTCTGCCGTTATCATCAGGAATGTCTTGGCTCAAAATGTGGCGACGGTATGTTAAGGTGGAAATGACACCGTCTTGGCATGCCAAAATGAAACCCTCCGTACAAGACTTCAATCCGTGCGATTTTAGGAAAGAAAACGTTAGCTCACAAGACATTGACTGATCCTTCACATTTCTGTGGAAGATACCGTGCATCCTCTTATCGAGGAGCTGTTCACGAAAGTTTTTCTCTTGTGCTTTCTTAATCCGGGCTATCAGGAGTGAGTACTCGAGATAGATAAGATTTGATGCATTTCGCTCACCCCTAATACTGAAGTTAAGTCCGAGTGTTTCAGCATCCTCCTCTGCTGCTTTGTACAGAAACGCTCCCTTGTCCACTTTTTCGTGATTCCTGACCATTTTAAGAGGAGGGTCTCTTCCATTTGCAACTCTATGTACTCTATGTGCTCTATACGCTTTAGTTTATGTGCATAACCTTTCTTGTCCCGACATCGAGGGATCTGAGCTCGTTCTTCGTCCATGGAACTACTCCAAATGAATAGAGTACTACCGGGACGGCAAGCATGTACGTTGCAGATACTTTGTTCCTCGCCGACAGTTCGGAAGACCAAATGTGCCAGATGAGACATTTGTATCAGCTTGGGAGAGTATCCTTTATAGATTTCACATCCTGAATTCGGCTCTGTGGCACGGCCAGGTATGTATATGTCTCTCCAGCGCAAAGGTGTCGTATAGTGTTTCTATCAACGAGCTCAGGATCTTCAGGGATGCCATTAAGTTTCCCTCGCTTCAAATAAACCTTGGCGCATTTGTCCAGCCCAAATTCTATTCCAATTTCCTTAGTATAGCGTTCGACAATCCCTAGAGCTAGATGTAGTTGCTCTTTGTTTTTAGCATAGATCTTAAGATCGTCCATGTAAAATACACGAGTGATGTAAAATACAAGTGTGTGATAACGGGTCCGGAGTTCGCACACGAACTTTCGAACCTTGTCGGTAAAATTCCTGCCATATGTGATGTAGTCAATCACACACTGAATGCGGGACGCGTACTGTCTTGCCCAGTCTATCTTTATGGCAAGTTGATGCATTCGTCTTTTGGTCTTATGATCAACCGTTGGTTTTGTTTTACGGTTCGCATCGGCCAAAGCTCTCGCTGCCTCATACGTGGTAGAGAGGGGTTGATTTTTGACGTTAAGGGTTGAAGTCCAAAAATCGTAGCAGGTATTTTCGAGGAGCCCAAAAATCAGAGACTCTATTACCATTGAAAAATTCTAGAAAACTCGATTTTTTGACAAAGTAGTATCTACGTGGGTTGATTTTTGACTTTAAGGGTTGAAGCCCAAAAATCGTAGCGTGTATTTTCGAGGAGCCCAGAAATCAGAGACTTTATTCAAGCTCTAAAATTTAATAAAAGTTATTTTTTGGACAATTTCATATCGTGGTGTTACAATGGGGTTAATTTTTACTGTAAGGGTTGGAGCCCAAAAACCGAAGTGGATATTTTCTGGGAGCCCAAAAAAAGCCCAAAAATATTCCATTAATGAATTTCTGAAAATTTTCAATTTTTTGAAGGGGGTTGATTTTGGAAGTTAAGGGTTGGTTTGTGGAAAATTTTTTTGTGGATTTTAAGAGCCCAAACAAAGCCCAAAATTCTGATGCAATTGAATTTTTATTATTTAGTGATTTAAAGAAGTGGAGGTGCTGGGTTAATATAAGCTGGCACCTCCATAAGAAAATTGATTTTTTGAAGAAAGTAAAGGGGCCCAAAAATTTGTATTGCAGCCCAAAAAAAGCCCAAAATTCTGAGCTATGAAAAATTCAAAAATTCGATTGTGGAGGTGCTAGCTTAATGTACCTCTAGCCGCCTACATGCACTCACGGCTTTTTAAAAATTCAAAAATTGTGGAAAATTGAGGAATATTTTTAAAATACAGAAGATCACTTTTATTGCTTTATAATACGTGCACAGTACATTCCAGAGATATATTTTATCTGCAGATGGATACAACCGCTACTAACCATAGAAATCTATAATTAACCGACGAGCGATAATTTTTATCGGGAGTTTAATATTAAAAATAATCAATTTTCAAAAATAAGAAAGTAGAATTAAAAATTTTTTAATGATAACACAAAAATGATAAAGTTTCAAAAAAAAATTGAATGGTTAAATTTTAGGTTAGAACTATTAATTTGCAAACAAAAAGGAAGAATTTTGAATAAAATAGACGAATAGACGAATTTTCAAATAGAAACATAAATTGTTAATCAAGAGGATAAATTTCTGCCAAAAATGATGAATTTTCTGCAAAATACATCCATTTTTAACCAATTACTTTAATGCTCTTACAAAAAAATTAATTTTCAACAAAGAAAGATCGATTATCATCCAAGAGAGACGAATTTGCAACAAAAAAGTTGAATTTTTAAGTTAAAAAGATGAATGTGTTTCAGGCAGTTGAATAAAAGAACAAAAATACGTAACTTTTCAACACAATAGTTGAATTTTCAGTAAAATAACCTGAAAAATTATACTTATTTCATTATAAATCAATAACGTTACGTTTACTTAAAAAGAAAAATGCTACATATACTGGTCGGTGCTCAAAATTATTTTGATTACTTTATAATACATTCGAAGGTTATCCCTGAGATATTTGATCTGAAGTTGGATAAAAGCGTTGCAAACAATTTAAAACTACAATTATCCGAAGTCCGATAATTTTGATCGGGAGTCGGATAAAATTATCCGACATAAGATAATTCTAGTACTCAATTATTATGTTTCTTTTTATTCTTCACTTTTTTACTCTATTTATTATAAAAGTACAATGAGAAATAGATACCTCATTTTTCTGATATCAAGTAAATGTCTCGTTACTGACTTAATTTTGAAGATTCATCATGTTGTTTCATGTATTTTAAAAATATTCCTCACTTTTCCACAATTTCTTTATTTTGACAATTAACTGACCAGTAGATATAGCATTTTTCTGATTGTAAGAAAATGTATAGTTATTGATCTAAGATTAAATTCGTCTAAATGTCCTGGTTAGTTTGGTCATTAAGCTGTGAGTGCATGGAGGTGGCTAAGAACCGCCGAAAGAAAGGTCGACGCAGGTAGATTCGGTTATTGCCGGAGTTAGGCCTATTTCCCGGGAATTAGGCCTGATGTCGGATAAAAGGGATTATGTTTTATGACATTCTATTCTTGGACCCCTAATAAAAGGATAATAATCCTCCGAGCCCAAGCTCTGACGATCTCTGAAAACTTTCTTACGAATTCTGACTTTTTCTGACAATTTTTATCGAAAAAAGGTAACAGGAGTGGTCTGAAATAGTCAGTAGTCCTTTCGTAAATTCTGTTAGTATCTTAAAATGAAGGTCAAGTTCGTTAGACAGCCATTTTGGATAAAAATTCAAAAAATGAGCACATTTGAATAATTTTGAGACCACTTTTTTCGAAATTCAAAAATTATCTGTGCGGGCATTCATATTATTTGAAAAGGCAACCAATTTGTATGAAAATTTGTCAAGTGGGCCACTTTTTTAAGGGTTTTGATTTTTCTTCGGGAGTGCGTGACAAGCTAGAGTTTTACATAAATAAAATGGCCCTAAAATATTATAGCAAATTTATCATTTTTTCAGTTGTTATTGTTATTTAACTTTTTTAGAATTTTTCTTGTAGTTAATTTTTTTCTCCTAATCGGTACAAACTATTGCCATAGCTTTTTTGAAATGGTGCAGGGACAACAAAATCGTCCCAAAATTCTTACAACTGAAAAAATAATTTGAGAACATCTAAATCCAAATCGATTCTGCATAATACAAGTTTGCTTCGCGTGAAAGAAAGAATACAGTATAACCAATTTCTTTTGCACACGACCTCTAAAAAACTATTAAAACTTCACCTTTTCCTATCAAATACCCTCAGATTTGACATTTGGTCTACATTGGACCGCATATCGTTTGACCAATTTCAACGGATTAAAGATCTTTCCACCCAAAAACAAAAAACAAAATTTGACAAATTACTTCCAGTAAAGCAAACTCAACTAAAAAGTACAGTAAAAAACATCTCTGAGCACCCTCTCAACAATAAAATGATTTCCGTCTCATCTAAAGGACATCATTATGCTGTAGCTCCATCGAAAATCCCAAAATAAGAAATAATCAGCAATTTAGAATCCACAATATATACCCTTCCACCCGAAAAAGCGAATGACGTACGACGTAGGACGGCCAACATTTTACGCCAAGCTCAGGTTTCCTCCTCAAACTTAACAAAACAGGAAAACCGCAATCAAAGAACTCAATAAAAATAAAAATATTATAATATTAACCGCAGACAAAGGCAACACAACAGTAATAATGAATAAAGAATACTGTAACAACAAAATCATGGACCTTCTAACTGACGATACATACAAAAAACTTAAAAAGGACCCCCCAAAAACAATAGTCAGTCAAACAAAAACTCTTCTCAAAGACTCTAAACTTGACAGACAAACAATATCTAACTTGATATCTACTAATCCCTTCTCTCCAAGACTTTACGGGCTCCCAAAAATTCACAAAGCGAACATTCCACTCAGAGCGATCGTCAGCGCAATAAACTCGCCAACTTACAACCTAGCACGCTTCCTCGCTGCAAAACTAAATTCTTTTACAGGAAACTCCATCACTCACGTCCAAAACTCATTTGATTTTATTAAAAAGGTACAGCAGATTCACACTCAACCTCAAGACATCATAGTGAGTTTCGACATGGTATCCCTTTTTATAAAAGTACCAACCTCGAATACAATTGATATTATTAAATCTTTCACAAACTTCCCTTCTGAGCTCGTACCTTTGATCGAGGGGCTATTCACTATCGAATAACGCAAACATTGCATGACGATTTCATGTGATTTCATGTGATATTCACGTTGTCTGCAGTGAATTTTCGTTATTGGACGTTAATTTTTTTCTTAGCACATACTTCACACAGTAGTCTACTCTAACTCGCCTTAAGTCATGCTGATTTCGCCGTTCTTTGCGTTAGACGTGCATTAAATAGCGTTAACAGCACTAATCGATTTAAACGACGCTCTGCGAGAACCGAGGCACATTGGAGGGGAGAAAATGCACTTTTTTCTTTAAAAGGGCCCAGAGCCTTTTCTTGTGGCCCGGTCTTCATTTTTTTTCACAATTAAAGTGCATTAAATTTTCAAGAATCTTCACCTGGAAACTTTTGCTTGCTTTTTTTATTTATTTATAATATTTTCACTCGAAATATGAAAAATGTGAGATTTATCCTCGAATTTTTTATGCTGCAAAAACTGCTTAACTAAATTCGAAATCATCTTAAATCGATATGTGTCGAATTAAAGAATACAAATAATTGTTTATTGATTCATTTAATTGTTAAAAACAAATGTAATAAGGAAATTGGCAAATAGTGTTATATATAGTATAAAATGTTTTTAATTTCGTGTAAAACTACTTTGCGTTGATGCTGGAATGACATTTAAATAAAAAATATTTTGTTTAATTAGCAAAAATCATTTTTATATTCAAATTTTGTTGAAAATTGTTTCAATATCCTTTTTTGCACTCTCATTTTTCTACACTATTTGAATTTCTTTGGATATTTTTGAAAATTGTACCTGCTTGATAATATTTGGTGAATTATAACAACTTAAATTTTGATAAACAAGATGAATAAATTCAAAATTTTGAGTCTGTCGCGTAGATACGAAATTCCTGACTTCAGCTTTACAAACACTAATTTTCAATTTACAATCGTGAAAATTGCGTGCAAAGAAACTCAGTTGTTACACAAATGGGAGACACAAAAGCACGTTGTAAAAATTCAAACATAACGTCACCCGTTCATAGTGATCAGGTGTTACCGGACTGATGGCGAAAAAACACGACAACATCTAAACTCTACTTCGTTCGTACAGAACTAAGCGATCTTGTTCGCACTAATTATTACTAACTCACACTGACTGCAACGTTGTCGTACGTTATTAAACGCTGTTCGCGTTGTTTCGGCTCACTCTGCAGCACTGTGCTACACTGCTTCTTTCTTAACTGTCGTTATACGCATAGTCTACTGATTTCGAACTCTGTACACTCTAGGCAGCATTACTCGGAGCATTAGTTACGTTATAGACACAACTAAAAAATGATTTCATACGTTAAATACAAGAGTGAATAGCCCCTCACCTTTGATAGAACACTGTCTCGATAATACTTACTTTTCGTTCAATAACCAATTCTACGAACAAACTTCAGGTGTAGCAATGGGATTCCCGATCTCACCTGTAATAGCCATTGTCTTTATGGAACATCTAGAAACTAAAATCTGCAACCAAACCAAACTTAAACCAGAATTCGGGTTCCGTTACGTTGATGACACATTTGTCATCTGGCAACATGGACGAGATGAACTAAATAAGTTTTTCGATTTTATCAATCAATTACATCCTAATATCCAGTTCACCATAGAAATAGAACAAAACGGAAAATTGCCTTTCTTGGACGTAATAGTTCACAAAAAATCTGATAACACATTAGGACATAAAGTTTACAGAAAACCCACGCACACAAACAGATACCTAAATGCTTCCTCTTACCATCACCCATCTCAAAAACAATCAGTCATCAACTTCCTTGTACACACAGCTGTCTCCATAACAGACAAAGATAACTTACAAAAGGAATTACAAAATGTTAAACAAATCCTAATACAGAACGATTAAACAAACAAAAAAATTGATAAAGCAATACGAAAACTTACTCAAAAAAGCAAGTCTACACAACCTACGAAAGAAAGAGAGAGAAAAATGAACACCACCCTACCCTACATCCAAGGTGTCACAGAACAAATAGGAAGAATTCTCAACAAACACAACATCCAAACCATATTTAAACCACCTGCGAAAATATGACAACTACTAAATGATCCTAAAGATAAAAAGGCACCCTTCAGTGATCCAGGAGTATATAAAATCCCTTGTTCTTGTGGCAAAGTCTATATTGGAGAAACCGGGAGAGCGGTGAGCTAACGTATGGAGGAATATGAAAGTAAAGTCAGGTTAAAACATTTTATGAAATCAGCACTAGCTGAACATTATATCAAAACAGGACATAACATTTTATTTGATGAAGCAACAGTCATTGCGAAAAAAAAAACAAATTTCCAAGAAAAGATAGAGGAGCAATCGAAATCTTAAAACACCCTAATAACATCAACAGGGACAATGGATATATTACCAATCCGACTTGGCTTTCCGTTCTCCCAGATTTTTTTTTTTAAAGACTTGATTGGCCAATCAAGTTCGACCAGTCCCCACGGTGGGGCTCTCTGGCCAATCACAGGCATCGTAGAAAGTAGCGGATGTAAGCGATAGCTGGACAGCGTTTTATATCATTTCCGAAACATTGCTGATAAAATATGAAATTACAATATTTGAGTATCAATTTGCCAAAGCAGTTTCGCTTTTTTGATATGTACGAAAATTTAGACTTTCGAATTCTCGCAACAAATTTATTTTCTATAAACATTATTCATTTGTTTTACAATGCTTACCAATTATATTTAAACCTAGAAGTACGTGTGAAGTCGCTTAAAGCAAATATGTTACTTTTAGTCAGACTTTTCAAACATAACAGTGGCTCAATATAAAACATATTTTATTACTATATACAATATGATATAGTTTAAAACTCTTTTCGTGCACAAAATTATCAATAAAATACAGCAATTATAATAACAAGTCAGGTGATTATTATCGCGAGTTGGTTGACAGTTGTCTGTCCTGGGATAATTGTAGTTGTTAATTGTTTGCAACATTTTTATCCAACTTTAGATAAAATATGTCCATAGAATTTATTGCGCTAGGATTATGTGGTTCCAAATGTTAAATGCCTTTTCTTTTAACCCAAGCAGTATATTGTAATCAGTGATGGATAAGTTACTTTTTAAAGGGAACTAGTTACCGTTACCCTTACATCACGAAAAAAGTAACTAGTTACCGTCACTAATTTAAAATATAACTTTTTCTTAGTTACTTTCTCAAAAAAAGTAACTGACGTTACTTTTTTCGTTACTTTTATATTTAAGAAACATTAGAAACATTAGTTAGTAAAATATTAATCCAAGTTATTTCTATCTATATTCTTTGTTTAATTTCAACATTACTAATTTTTCAAAAGTTTCGTCGTACAATCTTCCCCTCCGCGGGTTCAGTATGATTCCTGGTGTACTGAATAATGTTTCGCACGATGCGCTGCTTTCAGAAGGAAACATTAAACACTTGAATAACGCATTTCACTCGTGTTCGAACCGGCGCGGCGTAGTAATCACGTGTGTACTGTGTACATAAAAACGATGAAAACAAAATATTCCATATATCTAACCTACCTTATCGCCTGCTGATTCTGTTTATCGCCAATCAGCATTTCAAGCGCTGGTCAGTGATTGGTCGCTGAAAGTACCGCCACCATTCGAACAGATTGAAATGAAAAAATCATTGCAGAAACAATAAACTGCATTGATTGTTTTAATGACAAATATTCTGTACTATATTTCAAAAGTAACAAGAAAAGTAGAGATTTTAATCATTGTAGTTACTGAAAAAAATGTTACTAGTTACTAATTCGTTACCTATTCATAAAACTAACTTCGTTACTATCATCGTTACCAAAACAAGTAACTAGTTAAAGTAACTAGTTACTTCTAACTAGTTACTTCAAATCACTGATTGTAATATGTATATGCAGGTGCAAAACAAATTCTAGAATTCATTTCTGAATGTCGATAATCCCAAAATAATAATTTAGAGGTCGTCTTCTTCAGGACAGTAGATGTGTCTCCAGTTATGTGGATCCTCCGCATTAGTTTCTCCCACTCCACTAATTGCAATTTGAATCAGCGTTAATATTTGTTAGTAGTCAGTCGTGAGTAGTCAGTAGTCAGTACCTTCGAGTTACAGTCACAACAGATTAAAATTTATTTTCGAAAATGAGCGAAAATATTGTAAGTCGGAATGAATTCGAAGAGAAGTTTGGGGAATTTCGTGACAATGAAGAAAGTAATAGGTCTTTGTGGGATAGGAAACACGTGTAAAGTTGAGTAGAATTATTTAAAAAATTTTAGACTGTGAGTTCAACAAAATCTTCTTTATATTATCACTATTACAAAGTTTATGTACTTTTGAAAATCGGGAGTGAATATCATGAGATTTTAAGACGAAAAAACAAATTGATGCTCTTATACTTATGTGCTCGCGGTTGAAAATTATTACGAAAAGTTATTGGAAGCCCACATTCAAACTGGACATGGCGGAATGGATCCGTGGTCAAGTGGAATTAATTGACTTACAATCATGCAGTGATGGCGATTATCACTGAGTAATGAATTACCAAGATTATGGTATCAAACTTCTTCATCTACGACCTTTGAAATCTAAGCATGCCGCTAATGTAGCAGAAGAGTTATTTAAAAATTTGTTCACTTGCTGAGCGCCAAAAATTTTACAAAGTGACAATGTTCGTGAATTTGTTGCATCGGTAGTAAATGAACTAGCTTCAAAGCCAAGAAAGTGTGGCACCAGCAAATGCCGATGTTGAAAACATGTTACGAGCGTGGATGATTGACCACAAATCAATGAACTGGAGTCGTAGGTGATACGAAATACAGGTAAAGAAAAAGATTTCTTCATTTTTTAGAAACATTTAAACCTTGAGGGCTTGATTTTTTATTTAAAATGGACGAAGAAAAAATGTTGTTTCCAAAGAATCATTTTAAAGTTTTAGACCCAAATAAACAAAAAAGTCGTATTTAAAAAATCGTAAATAATATATCATTATTTGTTATTCATAGAAACAATTTTCACATTAAAAAAAATTAGTGTCGAAAACTAAAAAAAATATTAATAAAAACTAAAATTGCAGGAACTGAAACTCCCTGTGTACACCAAAGAGTTAAAATAAAAAATATCTATTACCACTATAGATCATTTGTGCAATTTCAAAAATAACTCTACGATGGAAAAATACTGTAATTGGTTCTGAAATTGAATATACGAATGACATTGGGACATCTCTAAGACTTCTTTTATAACATGTCTTCTGGTCATCCTAGGGATGCTCTTAAAACGGCTAATGTCAGTACGAAAGATATCCTGAGACCGCCCATGTCTTTAAGAAGTCTTTATATCAACTTTAGGACATTGGGCGTCTTAGAGACGTTGATCGGCCTGACATAGGAAGTCCTAGGGACGTCTCAACTACGTTCTTGGGATTTTCATAGTTTTGTGCCCACTGAGTTTTTAGATTGAATTTGTACGTAATAATTTTTTATATTATAATTGGCCATATAGTAGAGTGGGTGTATAAAAGTAAAATATCCATAGCCACTCGCTATACCTGGAAGACTTACGGTTCCTTCTAAAAAATCATCGAAATCCGTTAAAGATTGTACAGCAGGTCGACTTTTGTCCAAAAAGGTTCTGTCTCCCTTCTGTGCGCCGCACAGTGGAAGTAAATGCACTTTTTTCGTTCAGAAATGTTCAGAGCCTACAAATTCGGCCCAATTTTGAATTTGTTTCTGTTAATTAAATTTCACTAAACTCTAAAGAGCTAAGTTGTTATATTTTAATAAATATTATCAAAGTCACATTTTTTAAGGAATATTTTTAGCCATTCTAGCGATCAAAGAAAACCAAAATTTGATAAAACCATAAATTTCAATATTTTGTCACGAGAATTATTTATAACAATGGTTATTGCTCGGATTATTGTTAACTTCTAAAATATCTTTGTGACTATCAGTCATTCGCGCAACAGCTACAAAAATTTACAGTACAAAAAATTTTTTCTATATCAAAGAGCAAAAATTTTGCATTTGCGTATATAATTTATTTATAAAAATGTAAATTGTTATATTTAATAAAATATTAATGAATATTGATTATTTTAAGGAATACCTAAAGTCGTTCTGGTCGTTAAACGAAATTATAATTTGAAAAAATCCCAAATTTTAATATTTTGCCACAAGAATTATTGATGACATTTGTTCTTATAAGTTCTTAAATTAATGCTATAATTAAATGTTATTGCTACATTAATATGAAGCACTTTTAGCAAACATAATTATTTTTACATATGATAAGACTATTAGCTAATTTGTTTATTGAATTTGTTTAGAACAAATAAATTATTTGTATTCTATGAGTCTCTAAACATTTATTTAATACAATAGAAAGTTTCCCTAATCAGTTATTAAAGCGTAAAAAATGTTATGTAAAGATTTTAGTTTTTCCATACTTTGAGTAAAAAAATTATTAATAAACAAATGGAGGAGACAAACGTTAGGAATATCGAGCCCTTCAGAATTGAAGGAACTTTAATTTTTTTAAATTCTAAATCTGACCAAAATTAAAGGCTTTGGACATTTTTGAACTAAAAAAGTGCCTTTCTTCCCAACGAACGCCGGATATTATTTTGTATATTGTTTTTTTAGAAGATCTGTTTTTGGTTTTATAAAGGTAAATTTAAAAAAATAATGTTTTTCTAGTTGGCCCTCAGTCCCTTAAATTATATTGCTTCTATATTAAAAATTTGAATTGCTTTGAAATCTAATATTATTCTATTTAACTTTAGTGGCAAAAAATACCTGAAAGCACGGAGTCATCAACAGGACTCCTTATGAGGCGATGCTGGGGCTCATAGGCACTAGAATAAAAAGTGTTTCTCTTCCGGGTGAAGTCTATAATCCTTAATATGAAATCTCGAAACGATATTGTCGATTTCGATTGTCACGCTACTCGATTTTCATTGCTATATGCGTGAGACACGAGTTATGAATAGCTTAGACAGAGTTGGGAAATATTGAAAAAATTGTCACGATTGCTCGTTCTTTGATAGCTACACGCGTGTGAAAGGGACACTTGTGAGTCACCGTGCGTTAGACAGTAATGGAACGTTACACGCGTTCAAGCATGCGCAAGTATTTTTGGATCACTGTTGGGAATAATAATCGAATCAAATTTCGAGGTCGATAATACTAATCAACGGTTCTTATTTACCACCACCTTTCCACCCGTACCACTGCAATCGCAATACAGGGCATCTGCTTGTTATTTATGATCGAATTCTTATTTCAATTTAAGCCTCTCTGCTTGTTATTTATGATCGTATTTTTATTTTAAGTTCGGAAAGACTATTTTAAAGCCTTCAAAGCATTTGAACGAGCTATTTGGACTATTAAATATATCTACCTGAGTGCCTGCGGAGAATTTCTCGGAGCTTCTCAGAGCCTTGAGAATCTTTAGCATATACTGTGAGATTTTTATCGGTAGGGTTAGTATATTTTTAATTACAAGTTAATGTTTAAGCTATTATTTGTTATTAATATAAAAATTAACATTAAGTAATATTTCTATGAAGCATAGAATTTGTTATTAAAGTCCATTGCTGGTGGAGAATGCGATAACAACTTTCAAAATTTTGAGGTTAGGAATTAATTTTAGAATACAAAAGCGAACTGCTGGTCGCAGAATTAGATAATTTTGGCCACTTTAATGTAAATCTTCCGTATATATCTACAAAAATCTATCATATATTACTTTTTGCTATGAAAGGTTACAAAAATGTACTACAAAAACTTTAAGAAAGTTAAGCTTTTACTGAAATTTTTCTTACAAATTACACAAAGATTTTATTCAAATTTATAAAATGTTTGGTGAAAAAATAGAAACTATTTCAATCAGGATTAAAATAAAAAATAGCTTTTTATGTTTTCAGCTTACGTCTTTTTGATAAATTTTTTTACTGCGAGCAGTTTGCTCTTCAATGGCAAAATGACTATACTAACCTCAAAATCTCAATAAGTTGCTACCGCATTTTTTATCAGCAATGAAATTTTATAACAAATTCCACGCATCACAGGAATAATACTTAATTTTTATATTGAATGCAAATAATAACTAAAACATTAAAATATAACTAAAAATACACCAATTTTACACTAACTTTACTTAATATCAGAAAAGCACCATTAAACTTTTTGCACTTGACCTTCACAACAAAACAGCTGTATAAAATGTATAGGCTTCCAATGTTTTATGTGCTTTTAAACATTATACGGTTTAAGAAATGTGGGATTAAATGAATTATGTTCAGGTTTATGGATGTATCGTGTGTATTCAATAAAAAAATGAAATTTTCTAAAGGTTATTTAAAATTTTAACCAAAACAGGCGAATTTGACAGCAAATAGTAAAAGTTTTAACAAAAAAGATGAAATTTCAATCACAAAGATTAATTTTCTGTTAAAAAACATCTGTTTTAACAAATAATAGAATCTGATATTGTGGCGAAATTTGAGGTGAGTGGATTGTGGAAGTGTGTGGAAGGGTGTGGATGTGAGAGATCTAATTGAGGGATTGTGAGATTGCAAAGGGGAGGTACATATTTTGGAGGATTGAGACAGATTTGTGTGGAAGTTTGTTTGGAGATTTGTGACAGGGTGGGAAGACTATGTTGACGGATTGGTAGTAGCAGGGTTGGGTAGCGACAAAGAAAGGCGTGACAGGTAACAGACAGCGACGATAGAGGCAGCGAAGATAGAAGGCGGGAAAATTTGAATTTCATTAATGGCTAGTGGAGCGAGTATCTCCTCGGAAAAAACAGAATTAGAGCAGGAAGTCTTCAGTACGCCGAAAGAGATAAAGGAAAGGAAGGCAAGGGAGAAGTATACAAAAACTATAGAAAAGGAAAGATTGAGAGCAAAAAGCGTAGGGTCCATAGAAGCATTTATCAAAAGGAAGAGAGGGGAGAGGGAAAGCAGTGAAGAGAAGGAAGATATCGGGGCGAGTATAAAATACCAAAAAATGTTTAGATCGCCGCCGGAAAAGCAGAGTTTGGTAGGGAAAAGCGATAACAGGGAGGGTGCCGACGGTAGCGGAGATGAAAATGAAATGTCGATGAAAGAAGAAAGGCTAAAGGAAATTAGAGACGTGATGATAGAGGTAATGGGGATTTATGAACAAAAGCAGGAGAGAAGGGGAGAGGAATTAAAGAAGGAAATTAGGCGGGAAATAGCTGAAGTTAAGAAAGAAAAAAAAAATTGGAAGAAATCAGGGAAAAGTTGGAAAAGAGGATGGAGTCATTGGAGCAAAAACTAGAGAAGCAGGAAGAAATTAATAACACAAAGGTAGAGGAGATAAGAGGTAGGATGAAGAAACTTGAAAGCTCAAACGGGAATTGCGGTGGGGGCGAGAGTGGGAATAAGGAGATAGAAAGGCTGAGAAACATAGAACAAAGAATAGAGAAGAAAGAGAGGGAAGAAAGAAAATTGAACATAGTGATAAAGGGTATAAGGTTAGAGGGGAAGGAGCTGAAGGAAGGGGTGGACGAAGTACTAAAAAGGATTGATGCTAAGGTAGATATAGAGGAAATACGAAATATAGGAAGGGAAGTGAGAAGAGGGGAGATAATGGTACTGGTGAAATTAAAGAAATGGGAACATAAGAGGGAGGTGATGAGAAAGAAGAGGTTATTATATGGTAGTCCGGAGAGAATAGAGGATGATTTGACATGGGTAGAAAGGAAGATGCAGTATGAATTTAGGAAAATAGCGGAAGAGGAAAGAAAAAAGGGAAAGAGAACATGGGTTAAGTATGGGAGAATTCAGATAGATGTAGTATGGTGGGATTGGGATGAAGAAAGGGAAGAGATAGTAAGAAATGAGATGCAGGGAAACTAGAAGAGGAAGGAACGGGAGATAGGAAAATAAGAAATAGT